>NC_140589.1:676756618-677219978 GCF_964204655.1 Triturus cristatus
CGTGCACCCTATGAGAAGCATTTAAGCCAGTATTAGGGGACATATTCAGGCCCTAATTTGGGGCCGCGAAAAAGAAAAATGGATCCAGTTTGACAAATTAGCAGAAGAAGTAGCTTCACTGGAGGCTAGGATATTAGCCGGGGAGCTGGCTGATCCACCGCTGACACACCGCCTCGACATTAAAAAACAGGCAATTAAGGACCTCGTGGATAATGCCGCACGGTCGGCTGACTTAGCAACACAAAGAAGGATATATGACTTAGGTGATAAATAAAATGATTGCATGGTTGGAAAAGAGGGACAAGGAACGAAACTGGGTGGCCGAAATATATGATCCTCAAGGGGCACAGTACACCACTGGTGCGGAAATTGCAAGGGCCTTTGCGGATTATTTAGAGGGGGTTTATGCCTCCAACCCTACCAGAACAGAAATATATTGTCAGGAATTATTGGTGGATGTCCGGCTCCCCACACTGATAGAGAGGATATGGAGAACAACATAACAACCGAGGAGAAAGCAGGTGCCATACAAGACCTGCAGGCGGGGAAGGCCCTGGGGCCGAATGGTCTACCAGCTGAATTATTTAAGGGCAAAGCGAGTGTACTGGCGCCATATCTCCTGGCAATGTTTGAAGAAGCTAGAGAAAGGGGGTGCCTACCTCTGAACAAACCAACCACCACTATTGTGGTAATAGCCAAGGCAGGTAAGCCACCGGATCAATGTAGCTCCTACAGGCCCATATCCCTATCAAACATAGAAGTTAAAATTCTGGTGAAAGTCCTGGCGAGCTGCCTTGCTGGGGCGAATACATCACTCATACACCCTGACCAGTCAGGATTCTTGCCGCACCGGTGTACTATATTAAACATTAGACGCCTGTATGGCGTGATGCATTTGACCAAATCACGCCCGGAGGACGAAGCGTCGCTGCTGTCATTGGACGCACGGATGGCATTTGACAGCATCCAATGGCACTATCTACTCGCAGTCTTGGAAAGATTTGGATTTGGACCCCGGTTTCAATCCTGGATAAAGTTGCTGTATAAGAGTTGGCTGGCTAGGGTACAGGTGAATGGCTCTGTCTTCCACTCCTTTGCCCTGCACAGGGGGACGAGACAAGGGATCCGGTGGTGTCTGGAATCACAGGGGAAGGATAGCGGGAAGAGAGAATATCTTTGTACACGGATGACGTCCTACTGTAGGTGACGAGGCCTCGGTGTACTATTAGCCAGCTACTACTAATTTTTCACCTATTTGGGGGCGCTTCATGGTACCAAATTAATTGGGATAAATAAATCCCTTGTGTTCATGCTTTCAGATGGGCCGGCTCACACTCTCCCTGCAGGGATGCAGCTCCAGTTTAAGGACAGTTTCAAATATTTAGGTATCAATATTGCTAAAACAGAAACAGATTTTATGGAGGGAAACCTGTTGCCACAGTTGGAGCGTCTACATAGGGATGTTGCTCATTGGAGGCAATTTCCGATCTCCCTGATGGGGAGAGCCGTGCTGTCCAAGATGATGTCATTACCATGGATGCTAAAGAAAGTCTGGAAAAACTCTTTCAGGACCTATATTATTTTAACAGAGACTTAAACAAGTTCTCACCTGCCAACATTGAATAAACAATTAAACAAAAGAAGGTATTATTTAGTAACCATTTTTATTTTTTCACTTTTTTCCCCCAATTTAAGTGGGATCTATTTAAAAAACATTTTCCATTATTTTGTAAACACTTCACATACATATTCATTTAGTGATATACAGAACAAAAAACATTTACATTTAAATGTACATAACCCCGTGACTAATATAACACAAAACAATTCATACTCTCAAACATACATCAGTCATACTCATACCCTTAAAATAGTGACAAACATTTAGAGGTTTGGCATAGTCCCCCAAAAGAATTTGAAGGGAAAAGACAACAGTAGGCACAGTTTTTTCTAATAGTGCTGGGTCTCTTGGGACCTCTCCTCTAGATGGGTAGGGTAGGCCTACGCGCGTTTCGGTGAGGAAACACCTTCTTCAGGGCCACCAACTGGAGGGGCTTAAAGCCCTAAAATGAGACGGGGTTATCTGTAGAAAATTAGATATATTAATTTTAGAATGAGGCAGGAAACATTTTTAGACAATACGTTAAGACTTCATACCTCTTAAAAAATGGAATCTATGTTATCGATTTCAGATCACTACCGTAAGGTGCAAAGATCAGTTCTGTCAGATTTAAAAACCCTCATTGACAACTGCATTGCTAAAGCCTTCAGAGATGGCTTTATTTGTCAAAAAGAGCTGGACTTTCTAATCCAGACACATACAGTTGTTCCCGCTCTATACGGAGTCCCTAAAACGCATAAAAATGCTAAGAACCCACCAATGAGACCCATTGTCTCTTCTATCAACTCCTGCACAGAACCACTTTCGAAATATGTGGACTCATTCCTCTGCCCACTCACTAAATTGTATGCCTCTTATATCAAAGACACGGGACACATGATAACAACCGTAGAGCACTTACCCTTTAACCATAAGACACAATATCTGGTCACTCTAGATATTGAATCATTATATACAAACATTCCCCAAGATCTAGCCTTAGAAGCGGTGGCAGCACTTCTGGCTAGAACCCCGGGTGATAGACTAAATGAATTCATTCTGGAGTGTCTTGATATAGTACTACATAACAACTTTTTTGAATTTGGAGATGATCTTTTCCATCAGATCAAAGGCACCAGTATGGGAGCTTCATGTGCTCCTAGTGTAGCGAATACCTACATGGGCGAATTCGAATTAAAACACATCTTTAACGAAATAGCCCCATTTTATGAGAACATACAGGTATGGCACAGATTTATAGATGATATTTTTTTCATCTGGTCAGGGAATGAACAGGATCTTTTAGAATGTATTGAGTGGCTTAACCTCAGTGATGTGAATCTAAAATTTACGGCCAAATACTCTACAGAGAAAGTGGAGTTCCTAGATATTTGGATCACTGATGGCAAAGGTAAGATCGAAGTTAGCCTCTTCAGAAAACCGACTGCGAAAAAAACCATTCTACAACATAGCAGCTTTCATCCAAGTTGTCAGAAGGACTCCATTCCCTTTGGAGAATTTTTAAGGATTAGACGTAACTGCACCAACATAAGTGAGTTCACTTTCCATGCAGAAGAACTCCAGAAGAGACTTCTCCACAGAGGTTATCCTAGACGATTAGTGAGACACTCCATGAAACGCGCCAAATACTATAACAGAGACGCTTTGATCTCTGGGAGGCAAAAACCCTCACTCGACAAGATCGTCTGTGTAGTTAACCACTCTAGTTTGAACAATAAAATTCAGAAGGTACTACACAGGAATTGGAAAATTCTTAATGTCTGCGAAGAAGATAGTGCTCTAGCTCCCCCCATCGTAGCATTTAGAAGAAACTCCAATTTAAGAGACAAGCTGGTTCATAGCAGACCACGTCCACGTAAAGAACATCAGATGACTATTGATGGACTCCCTCCTATCTTAGGGAACCACAAATGTGGCAACTGTCATGCGTGTCCTTCAGCGATCACCACCCAAATTTGCAACTATGGCTCTAAAACAGCCAAATTGAAAAGTCACACGAATTGCAGAAGCAGCAACCTTGTCTATTTAATACTCTGCCCTTGTGGACTAGGTTATATAGGAGAGACAGGCAGAGAGTTTAGAACTAGACTGTCCGAACATAAATCTGCGATCAGAACGGGAAAAAGACAAGCCCCAATGGTAAGTCATTTTTTGGATCTGCACCACACCGAGAAAGAACTTCGCTGGCTGATACTGGAGAAAGTTATTTCGAAAGCAGGACGAGACACAGATAAAATAATAAAGGAGCGAGAATCCTTTTGGATTTTCTACTTTGACACAGTGCGTAAAGGTTTAAATGAGGAAATTGTGTGGCTGGTCACATAATTCCCTCAATTTATTTGAGGGTGACATGTTGGACCTACTAACATTAGTGGTCAAACCTTATATCCACCTTCTTGAGTGTTTGATATTGCCCTGATGATCCTCTGTGATTAACTCTTCATCGACTTTTTGAACCGAAGGGTCTTGGGCACACAATTTCCCATTATGTATAATCCATTAGCTGAAAGGATCTGTCACGTACTGCCTCCCGAGCTCAATTACTTACGGAGTGGTCCGTTTACGAACACCCATATTATGGCGTGTCGAGCATAAATACATTTACTGATGGCAGTATATTTTTAACTCTCTGGGACTCCTACCTATGTATCAATTAAGAGTTACTCCCTAACTAGTGAATACGAGTGGCGACCAGGACGGTTATATCCAATCATTGTATTGTATTGTGAGGTTAGCCGCACATTACAATATGGCGCCCGCAGTAACTCACACATTGCATTGGATTGTAAGCCCTTTTAACACGACCACGTGGGATACCTTGTGACTACCTTTTAGGCCAATCACCAATCAGAATAAGATTTAAAACCCGCGCCAACATTACGAGTCCCGATGAACTTCCTTATGGTGATGTCCGAGCTAGACCGACACTCTGCTATAATCAGGTAAGCCTCGTTAGCTGGCCTTATCGTCCCGGACTAAGCGTTGGGTTAGATTTGGTACCAAAGCAAGGCGTATCGTAGTTGCTAGTATATTTTCAGCACGTATCCCGAGTTCTGATTAGTATGCTTACAAGGACATCGGAGCGTTCCAAAAGGAATACAGCCTTTTTGTAATCTGCTCTTTGCCATCTGTCACGATACCTTTTTAGCACATACTCTAAGCTTGGACTAGCATGCCCGCAAAGACATCGTAGTGCCCATAAAGGATTAAAAGTTTTTTTGCTGTCTTTTGTGACGGGTTATATAACCCCACATCAAAAAATTAATAGTACCTCAATGTAAAAGTACGTAGAGGCTGCGCCTAGACAGTGCGACGCTAGATACAACAAAATGGTGGCCAGGTAATCCATTATAAGTATATATATTGAAACATTGCTGTTATTTCCCTAGAGACACCCCAGCAGCAGTGAGATCTAACCGAACTGGTGGTTACAGTGTACTGCGCGGAACCTAATCCTTGCCCTAAGAAGAACTTACACGCATTTGGAGTAGTGAAATCACTACCATTTAAAAAGGAAAGGGTAAGCATTCCACTATGCCCTATACGTAGATGATGTCTAATCTTTGTCATAATGATAGACACATGACGACTCATTAGATGCTATGTTAGTCAGGCATGACATCTGCAGTACACATTTTGATACTTTGTTGTCATCTCCCTAGAGGGTACTGCAAGCAGCACTAACATCGAACCATCCTGGTTGTAATTACACAGCGGATAGCGCGGAGCTAAATACTTGACTGAGAGAGTCGCCACCCGTTTCTGGACTAGGAATTTCAATACTCTCGTGAATGCGTAAGGGTAAGCATTCCCTTATGCTCCACATGCAGAAAACATAATTTATTGTGTCTCTCAATGCACAGTATTCCAAACAATTGTAAACTTTTCTATTCAGACGCAGAGTGTCCTGAAATTTATTGAACAGACAAGATTGCCTATAAATGCCACTATCCTGACTGGCACTCCAATTGTTTATCTTGTTACTCAGGTAGCCTGGTCTATGTATAACTTGTTTTACACTTGTAGGTTTTATTTTTATTTTGTTTACTTTTTGGTGAAGGTCTTACACTCTTGTAGTCACTTTTAATGATTTGAGCTACTTTCATACATTGTGGCAACATGTTGGGTTTGTAACATGCTTGGATGATCCCAGATGTATTAACTGTGGATCTACTTAAGAGGTATGAAGTCTTAACGTATTGTCTAAAAATGTTTCCTGCCTCATTCTAAAATTAATATATCTAATTTTCTACAGATAACCCCGTCTCATTTTAGGGCTTTAAGCCCCTCCAGTTGGTGGCCCTGAAGAAGGTGTTTCCTCACTCAAACGCGCGTAGGCCTACCCTACCCATCTAGAGGAGAGGTCCCAAGAGACCCAGCACTATTAGAAAAAACTGTGCCTACTGTTGTCTTTTCCCTTCAAATTCTTTTGGGGGACTATGCCAAACCTCTAAATGTTTGTCACTATTTTAAGGGTATGAGTATGACTGATGTATGTTTGAGAGTATGAATTGTTTTGTGTTATATTAGTCACGGGGTTATGTACATTTAAATGTAAATGTTTTTTGTTCTGTATATCACTAAATGAATATGTATGTGAAGTGTTTACAAAATAATGGATAATGTTTTTTAAATAGATCCCACTTAAATTGGGGGAAAAAAAGTGAAAAAATAAAAATGGTTACTAAATAATACCTTCTTTTGTTTAATTGTTTATTCAATGTTGGCAGGTGAGAACTTGTTTAAGTCTCTGTTAAAATAATATAGGTCCTGAAAGAGTTTTTCCAGACTTTCTTTGGTTGCTTTTCCCCCCTACTCTTGGACCTCTAATCATCTTTAGGGGGGGCCTATCGTTCAGATTTATTACCATGGATGCTAAACATCCTCTAAAATACCCCATTCGTGGTGCCGGACAGAATTTTCAGAGACATGGACAGCGAACTGCTGAAACTGCTGTGGGATGGGGATGGGGCTAGAATAGCACTCGTCAAACTCCAGAAAGGAGTATATATGGCCTTAACGTACCAGACCTCAAGAAATATTATTGGGCATCACAATTAATCACAATTAATGACTGGATTTTCAGATAGGAATGACCCAGCATTCCGGGTAGACCATCTGGCGATGGGGTTAAGAGGATATCCAAGCCCACTGTGTAGGGGAAAGGCAAGGAGGTATATGCCACAACACACAAAGACAGTCCTAGAAGCGTGGAAGAGGGCGAATAAGTTCCTCGGGTGGGACAACAGGTTTACGGAATGAAACCCGCTATAGTACAGTGACTTGCTGGAGGAGGTAGGCAATTTGCAGGGTTTTAACAAAAGGAAACTGCTGGATATAGCCACTTGGCAGATATATGGAGGGGTCTGGCTATTGTTTTGTTTGAAGACCTACAGAAGGAGTATCAATTAGCGGACTCGGAAAGATATAAATACATGCAGCTGGGGCATGCACTTCACAGGCACATAAGAGAAGGGGAACGAATTCCTGGTTATAGTCCACTGGAGGATCAACTCCTATTAGATCGAATCCCAGAAAAAACACTAGCCTTCACTTATAGGAAGATAAATCTCCTGAACCCCTGAAAAATCTGCGCGAGGCCTGGGAGGCTGAAATTTGCCTATTGGAAGATGATGATTGGGCGGAGGCCATACAAAGCCCAAGAGAAGTAGCAGTCAGAGCGAGATTTAGGTTGATACAATTACGGATTCTACATAGATCATACTCCATGAGCATGGTTATGCACAAGCTAGGGCACACTCACACAGATCGATGTCTACGAGGCTGCGATCAAAAAGGTACCTTTTGCCACATCATTTGGAAGTGCCCAGTTATAGAACAATATTGGGGGAAGGTAATACGAGTAATGTCAGATGTCCTAGGGCAGGAAATCTCCGTAGATGCCGGATGGCATCTTTTATGTGTCACGGGGTAGCAGACATGGCCTAGATATCAGAAAATCTGGCTGCTAGCAGCAGCCATAGTGGCCAAGAGGAACATCGCCAGGGCATGGGGAGACACCCTTCCCCTGAAGGTGGGTCAATGGAAGGCCGATCTTGACTGGTGCAGCGCCACAGAAAAGATAGTATATGAGAGATGGGGCTGCCCACACAAATGGGAGAAAATATTTCACCAATGGAAGACATACAGGGGCCTGGGAGGGGGGAGATTGGACAATACTCTAGACGATAAGGGGGGATAGGGGCTGTTAATGATCAGAGGGGTCAGGAAGGTAAGATCTGGAGTAACTGTTAGAATATGGGATCATAGTGATGTATAAGTTGTGTTCTGTGTGTATATCTGCAAATGTCGTCCAAGACTATACTGTACACTGTAACTGACATATGTTTAATAAAAAAATTGTTTAAAACTAAAATCACAAAGTACAATGAAGAACTTCAAACCAACCTTGTTAGTTGGTGCACTTGTATCCACAATGGCTTGAACTAATCCGGGTCTTGGCTCTACACCTTGTTGAGACACTACATGTCCAATATATTCCACTCTTTTCTTGAGGAACAAACACTTTTCACTTTTCAGCACAATGCTTTGTCCTGCATGATCCCTAAAACCTGCTTGAGAGAACTGTCATGGCTCTCTCTGGTCTCACCAAAAATCATCACATTTCATCTTGGAAAACTGCAACATCATTGACATATCTCAACATGTGACTCGTGATTCTTTGAAAAACCCCCGCTGCCGACGCTAAGCCAAATGACATCCTACAATACAGGTACGAACCAATGGGTGATACGATTGCCATTAGATGTCTTGAAGAAGAGTAACACCACCTGGTGATAAGCAGATGCAAGATCTAACTTTTTGAAACATTTGGAGCCTTTTGTCATCGCCAACAACTCAGTTATTTTTGGCAAGTGTTGTGAATCCACCCAGATGTTCTTATTCACACTACGTAGATCCACATAGACACGTAAGTCCCCATTTTTTCCTTTCCACGACCAAAGGTGAAAGCCATAAAGAGCACTCGATGGGTTCTATGGGCCCCTTGGCACATAACTCATGAAGCTTTTCTCCAAACCTTCTGAAAGGCACACTCCTTAGTTTATGTTTAACTGGGATGGCTCAGTCTTTTACTCTTATTTCATGAGCGAACCCTTTCATTTTGCCTAGCCCCCCCCCCCCCCCGACAACTGTGGGAACCTGATGTATAATGCTTTCAGTGTAATTAGTAGAATTAACCACACTAACTTGTTCTTTAGCACCCGGTTTGAGAACCATTTGAAAGAACCCTTGGTGAAACCAACCTAAAATAGACAACCCATTGATGGCTACATAAACCATACCCAGGATTTTTCTTCCTTTGAAGTCTAAAATGTCTTCAAAGAAACCTGCCAACTCAATTTTGCGCCCTTCATAGGAAACTCTGTTGGGGCTTTCAAAGGTCGATCGCACCAAGTTTCCTGAAATAACTCTTGAGTAATCATGGTTATCCTTGCACCAGAATCCACTAACAAGTTCAATTTATTATCTCCAGCACCAATCTCAGCATAAGGATCTACACAAGTAGATGTATTCCCAACAATGACTTATCCATCATTCACAACCATAACCATTTCTCTCAAATCATCCTGAATATTCTGAATTTGTTCAGATTCAGTATGTATAAAATCTGTGACATTTGCAACACCAACCACACTGCTCTCACCTCTATTCACTTGTTCATTCCCAGCACGCTTAAGATTTTGACCAATGTTTACAAAATGACCATATGTGCCACAATTTTTACACATAACATTCTTTACAGGGCAAAACTTGTTTCTTTTCGTATGGGAAGTATTTCCCCACCTAAAACAGATGTCACTTTGTTTGAAATATTTTTTCTTCTCTGTGCGTGGAGCCAGCATAGGCTTGAGATTCCTGACCCTGATAGCCCCAACAGTCTCCTCCATCTTGTTCTCGGACTCTTTCATTGAAGCTTTAGACAATTCAATGCTTTTGGCTGTATGGACAGTTTCTTCTAAACTCATGGATAACAATTTTGGTTGTAGAGTCTTGTCAGAACACTTGCAGATGTACTGATCCCTAATTAACTGAACCACAAAGCCCTCAACCTGCCAATCTGCGCATAATTTCCTGCGCACAGAGACTAAAGTGTCAACGTCCTCTCCCGGCATTTGTTCTCTTTTAAAAAATGTATGACGAATGACTACCAGACTGGGCTGAACATCAAAACGTAACTCTAATTTTCTTACTGTTTCAACATACTCATCAATCTCTTCCTCACCCTGGTCTCTCACCAAAGGTGGCAAATGTTTAAAAACTGGTTTGCCCTCAAATCCCAAACAATGTAACAGTAAGTACTTTTTTTCTTTCAAGTCGGTACCTCGATGCCCCTATGGTGCCAAGATAAGTCACAAATGCGTCATATCCTTTTTTCCGAACAGTTAATCGATTTCCTGGTGCTTCAAGAAAAGATGGTGGACTGGCAACAGATTGCACGTTTAAAAGAGAACAAGTTCCAAGCTAAATTCTCCACACAGATCAATGTATTCTCCCAGAATTTAAGACAAAAACAAAAATACTAAACCACAAAAATGATAAAGAAATGAAAGGTTGAATGGACAGCAGAATCCAGAGAAAATCTAAAACGGCTTTATAAAATGTAATTAAAGCGAAATAACCGGGGGCGTATCTAACTCCGGAGCCCTCGCCCAATATCCGGCATATATCATGCTAAGAACTAATGCAAAGAGCTCATGCTCGGTGAGACTGCAGCCCCTGGAATCACTGGCACCCATACCTCGGGTGAGAACTGATCACACAAGCCGCGTTGCGGCGAGGAGGGCCGAGTCTACTGCAGCGGTGTGGACTGTCAAAATGGCAGCACCTGGAAATGCGTTGTCCCGGGAGAAGATCGATCCGCTGAACTGCCGAGCTACTTTCACAAATCTGGCTGCCCGGGACGAAAGGAAATAACGAGCAGTCTGTATCCCTGTGACGGCGTAGAGGTGTGGTGCCTGGCGCCTCTGAGCCCGTCGGGGTGGAAGCCGAAGAAGCAGCTATCTGGCAGAGAATTAGAGATGCCCGCCTGAAGCTGCAGAGCCTCCGGAGGAGTGGATCGAGCGCAGGTCCTTCTCGGGCGGGCTCTCGTGTGGCTGCAGTGACACAGAGCCGACTTGAGTCCCCAGGAGGGGAGATAGATCGACCTGCGGTGGACTCCAGAGCTAAAGAACTATACCAGGTTCTGTGGAGTATGCGGAGAAGCCGAAACCTGAGTCGGACTCCGGCAGGGCTACAGCGAAAGCAGACACGTGAGCCACAGTAGTCGAATGGGGCCTAAAATCTGCATTAAGTGTGGTGAAGGTGGCAGGCTCCACGGCATGAAACAAACAACGGAGTTGACCCAAATCAAAAACAGTACTGTGGCTCTGGGGCAGTGCGAGAACAATATTATGGGTGGAGGTGGATGGATCAGCGCTGGGACCTGCATCTTGACCACACTTAACCACGAGACACGCCAAGCTGCTGTGTGAGGGACTGTTCCACAACGGTGTGCCCCCCTGAGAGGTCGGTGTCTGGTGAATAAAAGTATTCAAAGCTCACTTCGGCATGAAGACACTCCACAGGGGATTGAGAAGATCACAGAGGATGCTGTGCCGCCTACACATACCGGGGAGTTGCCAGTATCGCTGACTCCGTCTCTGGAACCCGACAGGCCGCGGGTGGCAGGTCGCACCCAGGCAGGCGGCAGGGATTACCGAGCCACATCCTGGGTGAAGAACCCTCCCCTTGCTTGAGTCATGATGGCAAGTGGGAAAGGTACAAAATCATTGCTACAAACTAAAATTGACAAATTTGCATGGAACAAAAATGGTGACAAACCAGTGACCACCAAAAGCGTTGAACAATCCAAGACACAGCACCCTCATGATCAGCCTGATCTACCCCTTTATGACATTATGACGGCCATTAATGGGGTATGAACATCCCTGGAGTCCAGGCTGGATTCTGTTAGCATTGAGGTTTCCCTCATATGGGCCGGCCTCCGCAATATGGACGTGAGAGTCAAAGAGGTCGGAGATGCCACTAAAACAATCTCGACAGACAACTCCCAACTCAAACGACAGGTGCAACAACTAAAAGAAAACCAGGTCAAAATGGAAGCGCAACTAGACAACTATGAAGGCAGGGCATGCTGTAACAATGTACGTATTCTGGGGGTCCTGGAACGTGCCAGCCATGGACCTCTTGGTGGAGGAGTTAATCACGAAACACCTACGACCAACACACCTTTCACACTATTTCTCAATTCAACGTGCACACCGAGTCCCTGTGGGGCGTCCTAAGCCTGGGGCTCCCCGGACCGATAATTGCTAGAGTCTTCAACTTCTAGGTCTAGGATGTAATACTCCAAACGGCACGTAACATACCCACCAGTCTCATTGGAGAATAGTGAGCTATCCATATTCCTGGATTTCACTACGAAAGTCCAGGTCCAAAGGCGCAATTTGCTGGAAGTCAAGAGGGAGCTCAGAAACAACATTAAGTACTCCATGCTCTTCCTGGCCAAGCTGGGCATCAAAGCCGACGGCAAAACTTGGTTCTTTCCCGCTCAAGAAGAGGCTTGGGACTGGCTGGAGGGTTAGAGGCAAGTGGGTAAGCCTGGAAAAGAGAGACCTGTCAGAACGAGTGGGAGCAGATGCGACACTTCCCGAGGGGTGATCAGTGGTCCACCAGAAGGAGGAGCATACATCATTCCTGGTAGTTGAAAAGACTCTGAGATGATCTTGCTGGTAGAAGACATGTTGTACAGATAAGTCAGGGGGGCTACTCACAGGTACATTGGGGAAAGTGTCACTAGAAATGGGGAGGTCTGCTTTGGGAGCCCAGTTGTCAGAATGATTTAACCCCTGTGGGAGGCGGGAGGTAACCGTGAAACCTCAACATGTTGCCAACTAGGCCCATTTCGGGCTGTGGTCCACACCTACTTGTTCACTCTTTTATCCTGTGAAAGTAATAGGAGTTGGGCGGGGTCAGAGAGGCTGCTCTCCAGGCACCTTTTCACCTTTGGGGGTGGCGACAGGCACTCTGCCTTGTTGGGGAGTGGGTAGTTTGAAATCCACTGGCAGGGGGACAGGGAGAGAGGAACAGGTGAGAGGGGGGAGGTTTAGTTTAGCTTTTTATGCACAGATCAATTCATGTCACCCACACGTACCACATATGTCTCGCATCTCCACACACAGCCAACACAGTCATATAATAATTGTTAGAAATGGGGGTCTCTGGTTGGCAAGGGCTTGCACATTTGTCCAAGTAGGGACCCTTCTTCCTAGTCAGGATAAGGGAGTTACACTCCTAAAATAACCCCTGCTTACCCCCTTGGTAGCTTGGCATGAGCAGTCAGGATTTTCTTAGAGGCAGTGTGTAAAGCATTTGCACATAACCGACAGTAATACAGTGTGAGCAATATAAAAGGACACCACACCAGTTTAGAAAATAGCCAATATTTTTATATATAAGACCAAAAACGAGAAGAATCCAAAATACAGTACTTAAAAATCTACAGTTATCAAAATACGCTTTAAAAACAGTTCTTTGATGTTGATAGCTCCGTCCGGGGCTATCACGGGGTCGTGAGCAAACAAATCCAAACAGTTCAGGCTGGTCGCGGCGTCGCGGACAAGCTACGGTGTCGGCAAGACCCTCAAACAGTACCTGTTAGAGATGCAGGGAGCCGAGGCCCTTGAAGTCACTTGCGTTGCAGGTCGAGCTCCTTTCTGTTGCAATCAGGAGCGCTGGCGTCGGCAGGCGTCAGGTGCTGCAGTGCGAAGTGCAGTGGTGTGGCGTGTGGTGCCCTCAGGTTGCGGTGCGAGCAGCGGTTCGGTGGCAGTGTCAGATGGCGTTGTCAGTGAGACGAGGGTCATGGTGCGAGGTGAAGGCGGTGCTCGTCATGGTGCTGGCAGGTCCTGGTGCAAGCAGAGGCGTTGTCATTGCTGAAGCGATGTCGTCGGCTGACGAACGGGAGTCGATGATGCCGGCGTCGGTAGGCCAAGGCTGCGGTGTGGGATGGGGGCGGTGTGTCGTGTAACTTTATGAGCAGTGCCCTCGAACCACGTTGCAAGCAACGGCGTTGATTTCATCGTGGAGCGGTGGCGTCGGGGAGGGCAAGACGTCCTTGTGAAGCAAGGCGGTGCGGAGTGCGGTGCCCACATGTCACGGTGCGAACAACGGCTCGGTGGCGGCATCAGCAGGCATTGTTAGTGAGACCAGGGTCATGGTGCGGCGTTGCGGCGGGGCTCTCTGCGGTGACCAGGCTTCGGCGTGAAGCAAGGCATTGCGGACTGCGGTCCCCACAGGTCGCGGTGTGAGCAGCGGCTCGGTGGTGGCGTCAACAGGCGTCGTCAGTGAGACCAGGGTCACGGTGTAGTGTTGCTGCGGTGCCCTCTGTGGTGCCTTCAGGACCCGGAGTCGGCAGCGGCGTCATAGATGTCGTCGAGTCACTTTTCTTCTGTCGCAGCACAAAACACACAGTCCCCAGTGCTGAGGGTAGAAGAGCTTGAAGTCTTTGCTGTTCCTGAGACTTCTTGAAAAGGGGGCAAGCTCTACCTCAGGCCCTTGGAGAAACTCACAAAAGTAAATTGCAGAAAGTTCAGTCCAGTCCTTTCACTGCCCAAGACAGAAGCAGCCACTGTAGGCCAACACAGCAAAGCACACAGCAAAGTGGTAGTCCCTCCTCACAGCTTCTCCAGCTCCTCTTCTTGGCAGTCTTCTTGATCCAAAAGAGTTCTAATGTTCAGGGTTATGGGCCCCAGTATTTGTATTCAAAAATCATTTGATCCTCTAGGCAGAGGATGTCTGTGCCCAGCCAGAACCAGTTCTGCCTTCTCTGCTGTGATGTCCCGGCAGGGGGTGGGGACGGCATTGTCAGAGGAAGACCAGGCCCTTTGAGGTGCAAGGAAATCTCCTCCCTCTTCCCCCATCGCAGCCCAGGTCTATATTTAGCCCTTTCCTAACCTACCTAGACTATCAGGAGCCACTCTTGCTTCCTAGCCATCTGCTGTCCAAAACCCAGACAGGCAATCCACATTCCAGCTGAGGCACACGGGATGACTGAGCAAGAAAATACCTACTTCCTAAAAGTGGTATTTTCAAACATAGAATATAAAAATCACCTTTACTAAAAGATGCATCGCTAGATTCTGAGTTCAAGCATACTAAATTATATTTTCCCACCTAGTTCCCAGGGCCAATTATGTTTATAAGATGTTATAAACAAACTTCCCATTCTGTCCTATGGGGAACATGTAGCCTTGAAATAGTGAAAAACGAAATGGGCTGTAATTCACTATCAGGACATGCCACACACACCACGGCATGTCCTACCCTCCACATACACTGCACCCTGCCCACAGGGGTACTTTGAGCCTACCTTAGGGGTGCCTGACATGTAAGAAAAAGGAAGGTTAGGGACTGGCCAAGTCAACATGACAGTTACAAACTGCGCACAGACTCTGCAATGGCAGGTCTGAGGTACCTTTTCTGGGCAACTCACGTGGGTGGCACAATCCGTGCTGCAGGCCCACGCGTAGCATTTGGCTCTCAGGCCCTGGTAAACTCAGTGCACTTTACAAGGGGCTGACAAGAAAACCAAACAGCCAATCATGGAAACACCAATCCATAACATACTTTACCACAGGAGCACTTGCACTATACCGCTGATCAGTAGTGCGAAAAGTATGCAGAAACACTACGCCAGCAAAAACAGTCAAAACCGGGAGGGCAGAAAGCAAAAACTCCGGGGAAACACGCCAAAAGATGCCAAGGCTAACACATGTCCCCTCCAGCTGAATGTAGGTAGAACTACCGAACCTCCTGGGAGTTCTCTTCGCTAAGGTGGCAGAACCTGGACAGACACCATCTGCATTGGCGTGTTCTGTGCCAGGACGGTGTTCCACCATAAAGTCCATTCCCTGTAGGGAGGTGGACCACCTCAGCAGTTTTGGATTATCACCCTCATTTGCATTAACCACCTGAGTGGCCTGTGGTCTGTCTGAACCTGGAAGTGAGTCCCAAACAGGTAGGGCCTCAGCTTCTTCAGTGCCCAGACCACAGCGAAAACTTCCCTTTCTGTGGCACTCCACCTCTGTTCCCTGGGGAGTAGTCTCCTACTAAGGAAGACTACAGGCTGGTCTAGGCCCTCTTCATTCAGCTGTGAGAGTACCGCTCCCACACCATGCTCTGAAGCATCAGTCTGCACGACGAATTCCTTGGAGAAGTTGGGTGCCTTGAGCACGGGTGCCGTGCACATGACGGCCTTCAGGGCATCAAAAGCCTTCTGGCAGGACTCAGTCCCGATCACCTTCTAGGGCTGCTTCCTGGAAGTCAGCTCAGTTAAGGGGGCAACAATGATGTCATAACAATTAACAAATCTCCTGTAGTAGCTGGTGAGTCCTAAAAAGGCCCTCACCTCTGTCTGGGTCTTGGGGGGCTCCCAAGCCAGAATGGTGTCAATCTTGGGTTGTAGGGGCACCACCTGGCTGTTCCCCACATGATGCCCCAAATACACCTCAGAACCCTGCCCGATCTGGCACTTACTGGCCTTGATCGTGAGGCCTGCCCTCTGCTGCGCCTTCAGCACTTCACCGATATGCTTCAAGTGTTCTTCCCAGCTGGAACTGAACACTGCAATGTCATCCAGGTAGGCGGCACTGCAATCCTCCAGCCCAGCCAACACCTGGTTGACCAACCTCTGAAAGGTGGCAAAGGCCATTTTTCAACCCAAAGGGCATCACTTGGAACTGGTAATGTCCTTCTGGGGTTGAAAATGCTGACCTCTCCTTGGCCCCATCGGTTAAGGCAATCTGCCAGTACCCAGATGTTAAATCAAACGCACTGAGAAACTTGGCAGCTCCCAACCGATCAATGAGCTCATCAGCTCTGGGGATGGGGTGTGCGTGTCCTGGTGATGGCATTGAGCCCACGGAAGTCCACACAAAACTGGAGTGGCCCCAGGTGCAACAGCCGTTGGGACCAAGACCAGTGGGCTGGCCCACGGACTACTGGACGGCTCAACCACACCTAACGCCAACATCATAGAGACCTCCTCCTTGATGCTGGTCTTGACCCGGTCAGCCAACCTGTACATTTTGTACTTCACAGGGGGGCTGTCACCGGTGTCCTCGTCATGGGTATACCAGTGAGTAACACCTGGGGTCAGGGAGAACAGCGGGGCAAACTGTCCCAGCAACCGGCGACAGTCGCTCTGCTGCTCGGCGGTCAGTGTCGGGGAGAGGATCACACCTTCCACTGACCCATCACCTTCCTTGGCTGACAGCAGGTCGGGGAAAGGCACACTCTCCTCTTCCGCCCCGTCATCTGTCACCAAGAGCATGCTCACTTTGGACCTCTAAAAGTGGGGTTTGAGGCGGTACACGTGGAGGACCCGCAAAGGGTTCCTGGGAACCTGCAAATCTACCAGGTAGGTGACCTCTCTTTTGCGTTCCACCAACTCAAACGGCCCAGTCCACTTGTCCTGTAAGGCATAAGGTTCCACTAGGGCCATGACCCACACTTTTTGTCCAAGTTGAAACTCGACCAGAGTGGCATTCTGGTCATACCACTTCTTCATTGCTTCCTGGCTGGCCTCGAGGTTCGCCTGAGTGAGTTTCCTAAAGCGGGCAGTTTGGTTCCGGAAGGCCCGCATGTAACTAAAGACATCCTGGGGAGTTTTTCTGGGAGTTGCCTCCCAGCCTTCCTTCACCAAACTCAAAGGTCCTCTCACAGGGTGACCATACAGAAGCTCAAAGGGACTGAACCCGAGAGACTTATGGGGGACCTCCCTGTAGGCAAGAGGACGTCCCACTTACGCCTCATGGGTTCTGTTAGACCCGTAATCATGCCCTTCAAGGTCTGGTTGAACCTTTTTACCAGACTGTTACCTTGTGGGTGGTTAGGGGTGGTGAACTTGTAAGTGACACTACACTCCTTCCACAGGGATGTCATACTTCGATATGAAATTGGTTCCCCTGTCGGAAACCACCTCTCGGGGGAACCCCACGTGGGTGAAGATCCCCATTAACGTCTGGCCCACCACTGGTGCCATCGTTGTCCTTAGAGGGATTGCCTCCGGGTACCGGGTACCGGGTGGCATGGTCCACCAAGACCAGGATGTACCTGTTACCCTTTTAAAGGGTGTCCCAACATCGAGCAATAGTTGGAGAGGAGCTTTGCCCTTTCTCCCACTCTTACCAACTTGCCTGCCAAGTTTGGCAAGACCGGCAATGTACATCTGACTGCCTTTGCATATGGGGCCAGAAGAAGTGGGTGACAAGCCGGTCAAAGGTCTTGTCCTGCCCCAAATGTCCTGCCAAAGGCAAGTCATGAGCCAGACCCAGTAGGAAGGTCCTGAAGCGCTGAGGTACCACCAGCACATGGGCTGACCCAGGCTCATCGACCTTAGGCTCGCTATACAGGAGAGCATTCTCCCAGTAGATCCAATGTAATCTGGACTGTTCACCAGTCACCTGGGCTGCGGCCTGCCACCGCAGACCCTCCAGAGATGGGTACTCTTTCTTCTTCCGGCCGAATTCCTCCCTGGTGGGACCTCCTTCTTGCTGCCAATGAGTCAGCTCAGAGATTTCCTCCAGTTTGGCTACCTGTTCCCCTGTAGGCACCGGGGCGTCCCTCTCAAGGTCCGCCTCCTCCCAGGCCGTAGGAACTTTGGGGGCCGGTTTCCAGCAACCCTTGCCCTTCCTCTTGGCAGGTACCTGGGCCACTGTTTCAGGCTCCGGGTCCCTCTGATTACCTTCTCTGGCCGCCATGGACCGAGTGGACACGCATACCCACTCTGACAACCCAAGCATCTCCAAGTGGGACCTGTGCTCAACATCCTTCCAGAAGGACTGCTCCAGGTCATTACCGAGCAGACAATCTACATTCATGGAAGGGCTCACAACCACCCTCAAGGGACCTGCAACCCCCCCCCACTCGAAGGGAACCTGCGCCACCAGACACTGGCACTCTGAATTGTCGACTGCAATTACTCAGTGGAATGCCCCGGGGACTACCTGTTCCTCAGAGACCAGGTGACACCGGACTAAGGTACACTGGCTCCAGTTTCCCTGAGAGCCTCTACCCTTCTCCCATTGATAGTCACCCAGGTGCTGTATTTCTTGGTGTTAGGGGGCACCTGGGTCCCTGGGACCGTCTCACTGTCCCCTAGTGAGACAAGGGTCATTTCTGCAGGGTCCCCACCCTCCTGTGGGTACTCCTCCTCCCCATCCCAAAGTGCTACACTAGCCAACACCTTGGACTGCCCACCAGTGGGTGGCTGTGCCCCCTTGGAGCACCTGGGGTCCCCCTTTATGTGCCCCACCTGGTCACATGCAAAACATTTGCGGGGGCAGGTATCAGCAGGCTTTCCTGATGAGACCCCTTGTTTCTTATCTCCGGAGGGATGGGAACCTTTTCCCTGGGTGTTAGTTTGGAGCCCTTTAAAGAACCCCTGTGCTTTACCCTTGTCCCCCCCCTTTTCTGCTGGGGACCATGCCCGCCTTTGGCTGAGTCCCCCCAAATGTTTTCTTGTGGACCCTGGTACTCACCCAGTGGTCTGCCTCCATAGCAAGCTTCCTAGGGTCAGTCAGCTTACTATCAACTAGGTGCTGACTGGCACAGATCTGCAAAACATAGACTAGACAAGTGCTCCCATGCTATCAAATTGTAGAGCCCCTGATAATCTATCACATTACTGCTCTTCACCCAGCCATCCAGGGACCTGCAAACCACATCCACACATTCCAACCAATTGTTGGCGTCAGACTTCTTACTGGACCTGAACTGATCCCTGTACTTTTCAGGAGTAAGACCATACTTAGTGAGGAGGGCGTCCTTCATGTCTGGATAGGTGAGGGGATACCCCTTACCCAAAGCTAGTAAAGTGTCCCTCGCTTCTTCAGGGAAGAGAGGCCACAATCCTGCTCCCCAATTCTTCTCAGGGACCCCATTCATGTGGATTGCTGCCTCGTACCCCTGAAACTACCCTTGTATGTCATCCCCCTTCTTGAATTCCATGCCCACATTCTTAGGGATGTGCACGATTCTGTCTGCCTGTCTTGACGAGTTGCTGCCTCCATCTGAGCTGGGCCTACTCCTTAGCTCCAGCTCCTTAAGACCTCGCTCATGGTCTAACATCATCTTCCTTTCCTCCATCGCTATTCTTTTGTTTTCCCTCTCACTTTCCATCCTGTGTTTTTTCCAACTTGAACTTCCTTGCTTCCCGCCTGTCCTCCAGGTTCTGGGGACAGGCTACTGCTGCCTGGCCTAAAGGGTTCCCCCCTCCCAAAAGCACATCCACCCTAGGAATAGGCCCCTCCGCCTCTCCACTAAGATCGCCAGATTGCCCACTTGCATCTCTGGCTGCTACCCAGTCCCTCAGCGCCTTTTGTAGCTCGTCCTTCCTAGTGAGGCCTCTGACTTGGACCTTTAGGCTCTTGCAAATGGATTTCAATTCCCTAACATTGTAGAGTTCCAACCTACCCTCCTAAAAGGCAATTTCCAGGGGTGCAACAGATAATGCTCTTGATTCTGGCATGACGAAGTAGCAAGTTTAAACTGGCAAGATCAAAAAATAGGCCAAAAAGAAAAAGGACTAGTATGTGACACTTAATGGTCTGCGATATGGTAGTAGTGCACCCCAATCACTGTAGGTCAAGTGCAAACGCAACTCCTATCCCACCGCTGCCACCAATGTTAGAAATGGGGGTCTCTAGTTGGGAAGGGCTTGCACCTTTGTCAAAGTAGGGACCCTTCTTCCTAGTCAGGATAAGGGAGTTACACTACTAAAATAACCCCTGCTCACTCCCTTGGTAGCTTAGCACGAGCAGTCAGGCTTATCTTAGAGGCAGTGTGTAAAGTATTTGCACATAACCGACAGTAATACAGTGTAAGCACTACAAAAGGACACCACACCAGTTTAGAAAAATAGACAATATTTATATAACCAAGACCAAAAACGAGAAGAATCCACAATACAGTACTTACAAATCTAAGGTTATCAAAATACGCTTTAAAAACAGTTCCTTGATGTTGATAGCTCCGTCCGGGGCTATCAAAGCGTTGTGAGCAAACAAATCCAAACAGTTCAGGCTGGTTGCGGCATCACGGACCAGCTACGGTGTCGGGAAGACCCGCAAACAGTACCTGTTAGAGATGCAGGGCGACGAGGCCTTTGAAGTCACTTGCGTTGCAGGTCGAGCTCCTTTCTGTTGGGATCAGGAGCGCTGGTGTTGGCAGGCGTTGGGTGCTGCGGTGCAAAGTGTAGCGGTGCGGGGTGCGGTGCCCTCAGGTTGCAGTGCGAGCAGCGGCTCGGTGGTAGCATCAGATGGCATCGTCGGTGAGACCAGGGTCGCGTTGCGAGGTGAAGGTGGTGCTCGTCATGGTGCTGGCAGGTCACAGTGCAAGCAGCGGCATCGTTGTTGCTGAAGCGCTGTCATTGGTTGACGAACACGAGTCAATGGTGCCGGCGTCGGTAGGCCAAGGCTGCAGTATGGGATGGGTGCGGTGCGTCATGTAACTTTACGAACGGTGCCCTCAAACCACGGTGCAAGCAGCGGTGTCGATTTCGGCATGGAACGGTGGCATTGGGGAGGCCAATGCGTCGTCGTGAAGCAAGGCGGTGCAGAGTGCGGTGCCCACAGGTCGCGGTGCGAGCAACAGCTCAGTGGTGGCATCAGCAGGTGGTGTCGGCGAGACCAGGGTCACAGTGCGGTGTTTTGGCGGTGCTCTCTGCAGTGCCCAGGCTTCGACGTGAAGCGAGGCAGTGCGGAGTGCGGAGCCCACAGGTCGCGGTGCGAGCAGCGGCTCGGTGACGGCATCAGCAGGCGTCGTCAGTGAGACCAGGGTCGCGGTGCAGCATTGCGGCGGTGCCCTCTGTGTGTCAGCAGCGGCATCGTAGATATCGTCGAGTTGTTTTTCTTCTGTCGCAGCACAAAACACAAAGTCTCGAGTGCTGAGGGCAGAAGAGCTTGAAGTCTTTGCTGTTCCTGAGACTTCTTGAACAGGGGGCAAGCTCTACCTCAAGCCCTTGGAGAAACTCACAAAAGTAGATTGCAGAAAGTTCGTTCCAGTCCTTTCACTGCCCAAGACAGAAGCAGCCACGATAGGCCAACACAGCAAAGCACACAGCAAAGTGGTAGTCCCTCCTCACAGCTTCTCCAGCTCTTCTTCTTGGCAGACTTCTTGATCCAAAAGAGTTCTAAAGTTCGGGGGTCTGGGCCCCAGTATTTGTATCCAAAAATCATTTGATCCTCTAGGCAGAGGGTGTCTGTGCCCAGCCAGAACCAGTTCTGCCTTCTCTGGTGTGATGTCCCTGCAGGGGGTGGAGACGGCATTGACTGAGGCAGGCCTGGCCCATTAAGGTGCAGGGAAATCTCCTCCCTCTTCCCCCATCGAAGCCCAGGTCTATTCAGCCCTTTGCTGACCTACCTAGACTATCGGGAGCCACCCTTGCTTCCTAGCCATCTGTCGTCCAAAACCCAGACAGGCAATCCACATTCCAGCAGAGGCACATGGGATGACTGAGTAAGAAAATACCTGCCTCCTAAAAGTGGTATTTTCAAACACAGAAAGTAAAAATCCCCTTTACTAAAAGATGCATCGTTAGATTCTGAGTTCAGGCATACTAAATTTTATTTTCCCACATAGTTCCCAGGGCCAGTTATGTTTATAAGATGTTATAAACAAACTTCCCATTCTTTCCTATGGGGAACAGGTAGCCTTGCAATAGTGAAAAATGAAATGGGCTGTAATTCACTATCAGGACAAGCCACACACACCAGGGCATTTCCTACCTTTCACATACACTGCACCCAGCCCACAGGGGTACTTTGGGCCTACCTTAGGGGTGCCTGACATGTAAGAAAAGGGAAGGTTAGGGACTGGCCAGTGTGTGCACGGGCCAAGTTGACATGACAGTTACAAACTAAACGCAGACTCTGCAATGGCAGGTCTGAGGTACCTTTTACGGGCTACTCATGTGGGTGGCGCAATCCGTGCTGCAGGCCCACGTGTAGCATTTGGTTCCCAGGCCCTGGCACACTCAGTGCACTTTACAAGGGGCTGACAAGAAAACCAAACAGCCAATCATGGAAACACCAATCCATAACATACTTTACCACAGGAGCACTTGCACTTTACCACTGATCAGCAGTACGAAAAGTGCGCAGAAACACTACGCCAGCAAAAATCGTCAAAACCGGGAGGGCAGAAAGCAAAAACTCAGGGGAAACACGCCAAAAGATGCCAAGTCTAACAATAATCATGAAGGATGGAGCCACTATTCCTCACTTGCAGGCCCACATGGCGTGCTCAGGTTTAGAGCTGAAAATATTGACCATTCCGATATGGCACATAGTCCAGATGTTTCCCAGACACCGACACGATGGCTACTCACCTCATTAAAACGTCACTGACAATCCTAACATGGAATGTCAGTTGGATGGGAGACAAAATAAAATGAGGAATCGTATTGCAGTATCTTAAACGACAGGCCCCAGACATACTCCTATTACAAGAAACGCACAAGGTGGGCAATAAATACAGATCATTGTCCAGATGGGGTTATAAGCTTTTAGTCCATGCGGGATACACTTCGGGCAAGGGCATTTTAATTAAGAAAAATCTCGCACTAACCCAACAACGCATATGGGCAGACCCCCAGGGTAGGTTTGCGGTTGTGGAGGCACTTTGGGAGGGGAGGCCTATCAACATCGTCTCCGTCTACGCCCCACCGGCTCTAGGTAAAGAAACGCTTGTGGACCTGGGTAGGGTCTTGCTTGATCTCCCACTCGGTACACTGATCCTAGGGGGAGATTTTAATATGACGATAAACGATCAGATAGACAGACAACCGGCACGCCCCCCATCGAGGCCAGGCACACATATTTCAGACATCCTCACTGCTACTTGGTATCACAGCTATATGGCGCCGCTTTTATCATGATTCAACACGATTCACATATTACTCTAGCTCTCATAACAGCTTCTCGCATATAGGCTACCTCTTAACCCACTGGGCCAGTATTGCAGGCTTCCGGGAGGCGCGATGTCTTCCACGCGGCATCTCAGATCACTCACCGGTCTGGGCCGAATTCACATAGAACATTCGACGACAGAGGAACACTTTATCAATTAAGCCATGGTTACTTATGATTCCAGACATAAAAGAAAGCATACGAGTGCAATTGGAACATTATTTTCGGGAGAATGTCGGCTCTGTTGAATAGGCACAGACAATATGGGAGGCATACAAAATGGTGGTGAAGGGAGAGGGCTTGTCACTTAAGGTAGGGTTAAACAAAAAACAACGTGCACAGGGAGAACAGCTGGAGACCGATCTCCAGACTCTTGAAGCGGAGCATACATGATCCCCTGATGAATCCTCGAGAGGCAAACTACAGGTTAAACAGTTTGAATATAAAGCAATGGTCCTGGAGAAGGCCGAGGCCACGTTGCTGGCCACGCGTCATAGGCTGTACAAGCTGAGAGACAGGGCTGGAAAGATGCTTGCGTGGTTGGAAAAGAGCGAGGTGGTGGAGTGCTGGGGCCCTCAGTTGATTATTAATAATACACAGACCATTTCAGACCCACAAGAGATTGCAGAGGCCTTTGCAGACTATTTCGAACAGATCTAGACTCCATCCGTTAATACCACTGCAGAAGATTCTTGTCGGCTCTTGGAGGATATGACCTTGCCTAACCTGTCCCCCTGCGAAAGAAACTCACTGGAGGAAGATATCACCATTGAGGGGAGATCCCGAGAACAATAGGTAATATACAATCCCTAATGGGATCCCTGTCGAACTCCTTAAATCTACTAGCTCTATAACGGCACCCTATATGAGGGACATGTATAACGAGAGCTATGAAAAGGGTTTTTTGCCGGAAGATCAAAGGCTTGCATCCATAGAAGTAATCCGTAAACCCGGGAAACCAAGGGACAGCTGCGGGTCGTATTGTCCGATATCTCTGATCAACGTGGAGGCTAAAATCCTTGCGAATTTGCTGGCGTCCCGGTTGGCCCCTCTACTCTCCTCACTTGTACACGCAGATCAGTCCGACTTTATGCCGGGCCGAAGTACGGCCCTCAATCTGCGCAGGTTACACAATGTGATTGACCACAAACACGTTATAGAAGAGGACGCAATCATGCTATCTCTAGACGCAAGAATGGTGTTTGATTCGATCGAATGGTCGTACCTCTTTGAGGTGTTACAGCGCTTGGAGTTTGGTCCGAAATTTATGGGCTGGATCAGGTTATTATATACAGATCTCAAGGGGCAAATCAGAGTTAACAACCGCACATCCCAAGTCTTCCCACTGAAAAGGGGCACCAGACAGGGTTCTTCCACACTAACAATCTAGTGGCTCCATTGAATAGGCTGCGGAGTGATGTCAAACACTGGAGGTCACTGCCCCTCTCCCTACTGGGCCGAGCTGCCCTTTTCAAAATGCTTGAGCTCCTCCAGTTTTTATATATGCTCCAGAACCGCCCATATAAAATCCCAGAGTCATACTTTAGAGATGTACAGAGCGAGGTGAGATCCCTGTTGTGGGATGGGAGGGTGCCCCGCATCGCCTTGCATAAACTTGCCAGAAGCTGGTACGATGAAGGTATCGCTCTCCCAGATGTACACCTTTACTACTGGGCGTCTCAGCTATTGGTAGTGAAATACTGGGTGTATCACCCGCCGACTGATCCAGCTTATCTTTTGAATAAATATCAAATGGGGATAAGAGGATATGTAGGATATCTGTACTCTAAGGGCAGGAGAGAACGATATTTTGGCCCTACTGCTCAAACCATATATATTTGGCGGCAAGCTAAAAGAAAAATGGGCTGTCAGGATGCCCTAACTCAGGCTACCCCACTGTGGTCAACCCAAAAACTGGGGACACTATGTTACCAACCAGGGTTTGATAGATGGGACAGTATCAGTATCTCCTCTATTGGAGACTTTTGGAAAAAGGGTAAAATGGTATCATTCGCACAATTGAAAAAGGATTATGATATGGCCAGTGGAGAGGTCTTTCGCTATCTACAAATCAGTCATGCTCTGAACGCAGCGCTTGCTGAGGTTGTGGATATACCAGTGTCGTCCCCTCTCGAAGATCGACGACTCTCTGAACCCACGCAGAGTAAAGCGATCTCACTGACATACCGTAAGTTAAGTACCAATCTACTGGACCCACTTAAGAACCTTCACGAACAATGGCAAGCGGATCTAGGTCCAGTAGAGAACGATGATTGCTCTTATGTATACTCGGGAAGCAGCCATTCCTCTTAAATTCTGACTCATTCAATTGAAGATATTTCATATTTCACTGGGGCCGTACTTAGGAAGATCGTACGTAGAGAAGACACACTTTGCTTGCGACAATGTTCCAAAGAGGCCACTTTGTACCACACTCTCTGGGAACACTCGCTCATTAAGGCTCTATGGGAGGGGTCCACATGACATATGCACAATGCCATAGGGAAAGATATACAATTGACACCAAGATTAGGGCTCCTTAATATATGGGAGGCAACAGATCTCACAGGAGTGGAACAACAATGGATCACCCTGGGTTATACACTAGTTAAACGTTCTATCGCAATGCACTGGAGTGCAGCAGAAGTGCCGAGCACAGAGGGTTGGGCTCAGGAGATGGATAAATGTATGACTGCAGAAAATAAGGATTTAAATCCAGAAGCTGCCCCAAGCAGTGGGATAAAAAATGGGGCAAATTGAATATTTATCGGGGGAGATATGTATCTCTCCCACTGTGGAGATGGAGATGCAAGAACAATGAATGAATGGTCATTTGTAATCAGAATCATGGGACTAGACGATTGGAGTTTGGCCTGGACTGTTCCCATGAGGCACAGGGTCAAGACTGATTTGCATATAGCTGTGTCTGAACTGGGGTGGCAAAGTGAGCTAAAGAATGATGATGGATTCAACCCAGATATGTGACTGGGGGTGAGTGTTTGAAAAGTTTCAGCACTCCGTCAATCATCTCTTTGTGTATGCTATTTTCACTGTAACAGGGATTGCCGTTGCATATGAAAGCATTAGGATACAATATTAAATTTAATACTGACTATCACCCAACAGGAAGCAGCTGTAGACTTCATGTTTGGCTTTGTAAGAATATTTATTACACGCCCAATTCATTGGCAAAGTCGGATTTGTAATACATATTTTAAAACAGGCACTTTAGAAAAGTGACCTGTTGCCTGCTTAAAGCCATTTGTATAGGCTTCCAACTGTCACTCATGAGCTGTATAGTGCCCTGAAAAGGTGTGAACTTGCTCCCAGAGATGAGGCAAAGGCTTTGGGTGTGGGAAGGCATTCTGTTTCTCTGGCAGGATGGCCATCTGGGCTGTGCAGAGGAACTTAAATAGCTTTGAAAGTCACAGGCAGATGTAGCTAATACTTGGTCCGGGCCCTTTCCTTTGTTCACCTAGCCAGGCACGCATCTGGCTCGATGAAAGAGGAAATGCCCAGACAGCCTGTTTGCATGATCCACACCTCTAGAGTGCCCACAGGAGCTCCATACCGGGGAGGAAAGGTTCTCCCATGTGAATTTACCCCAGCCTGGTACTGGGCATAAATGTGGCACCCACAGTACCCTCCTCAGATCACTTCTGGTCCTGTAGAAAGACAGAAGAGAACTTGACCTGCTGTATTTGACCAGAGAAGAGCCCTAAACACTGGCCCTGCTCCTCATCATGTACCCAGGACAAAGAAGTGGACTCCATGGGGCATATTCTCAAGGACTTATCGCCGAGTTATCGGCACTTTAGCGCAGCAAAAGTGGCGAAAGAATTATCGCCCATTCTCAAGCTGGTGCAAACTGCCGATATCGCCAGTTTTCCAGCGAAAGCTCTCGCAAAAAACATCGCCATGGATGGGAGCGACAACTAGTGCTAATGATATGCAGAGCAGGCGTTCTCGTGCAAAAACACATGAAAACACCACTTCAAGATATTCTCAACGACCAGCCAGACCTGCGATGCAATCCAAAAACAGGCGATAAGGCGTGTTAGCAGCAGGGATTTAAACACCTGCCTTTTACTGGTGTAAAGCAGGACGACTACCTGCAGTATGAAAGGGAGCCCAGCCTAGAGCCACGTCTGAAGACCAACGCAAGTCATGGAGACACTGATCATGCAGCTCGGAGACCCAAGAGGTAAATAACACCCACTGCCACCACCCCTATACCACGCCCCAGGACCCATCCCTCCCCGGACTACCACTGAGGCAGCGCAGAACAGGACAGCGGACGTTCCCAACACGCACCAGCCTCAGAGACTCAACGCCAGAGGAAGTCATTGCCCACTACAGGCACAAAAGAAAACCATCCTCCGCATCCCGACCCACATTGCCCACAGGCTGACGGTACCAACACAGCAGACAACCAACACCCCTCCGAAGACAAAGCTGCTGGCTGTGCTGCACTTGTTGGCCCTTGTTTCCTCCTAACCAACAACTGCCAGAGTCGGAGGAGTCTCACGGCCAGCCCTATCAAACTTCCTCACACATGTCTTGGATGCATGCCCACAATAGCAATGGCAGGCCCCTGTATCCGCACCACACGACAGTTCCAATTCGTAGTGTTCCTGCGCAACCAAACCCCAATGCCAGCTGATGCCAGATGCCTCTGTGCCCCAGATGCAAGATTGTGGTAACTGAAATGGGGGTTCGCACGGTCATGAAGTCCAGTAGTCAACAGTAGTGCAAAAACAGTCCTTTATTACAAATACAAAAATAAACAACACGAAAAGCACAGCCAATGCCCAACGGGAAACTTCATCAGGGCAATGTGTGGATTCAAGTAACTGCATATGCTGTGGGAACTCCCCAATACAAATCCATACTCCGGAAGTCTGTATCCAGGAACCTGTTGGACAAATGGTGACAATGGTCAAGCGTCCGTATAGTCACAAAACTAATCTTGTACGGTGTATAGCACTTGGACAAACCAGAATACTTACAGGAAAGACAAATCCTGCACAAAAAGACCATAACAGAAGTATGTGTGGTCATAACCTTCGTAGGAAAGAAAAGGAAGGGTACGGTCACACGAACTTCTGTTACGGTCTCATGATGCAGGATTTCTCATACCTGTAAGCATCACGGTTTTTATCAGCTTGATACCCATGCACCTTCACTCCCCCCACCCAGCCATGAGGGCTCCGCCATGACCCGTGGTGCCTACGCGATCCTGTGCGCCTGCCGCACCCCAGCCCTGGTCCCCAGACCGGTCCGCCGTGCAGCAATGACTGCCCGCCCCTGCGCACCCAGGCCTCAATGCTCACCTGCTGCCACCAGCGTCTCTCCGAGAGGGCCCACCATGTGTCGGGGCAACCTCCTCAGCCGATCGCTGGATTCCGCGCCACAGGCCGCCAGCACACTCTGATGCACCGCGCCGCAAAGTCATGTCTGTGCAGCCTGCTGCTTTTGGCGTACACTGCGGTCCAGCTGGGCTCACAATTCAACTCAAATCTTGATTCGCAGGACGGTGTATTGAGGCCTACGCATCATCGCAGGCTACAAACCTGCTCAGCTCTGGTGCCACTAACTCAGTGCCCCGCAAGTCATCACCACGTGGCGGTAGGCCCATGCCGGCCAAAGTGCCTTGGCTGCCACCAACTCTGTGCACTGCAAGTCATGGGCCGTTTATGATTAAGTGTCGTGGTGCGGACGCCATCATGTCACCTCCAGTAGTGGGGAATGTGATGTGGTAGGGCCCTAGGCCCTCACGCATAAATAATGAACACACGGACACACTAAGATAGATAGTGGAAATGGCCTCGTGCATGTGCGCCCGGCCCGTTTTATTGGCAGGGTCACATGTCCTGTGATGCCTGTGCTGGATGGGTGTGGTGTGGGTGTAAACCAGCCCTCAGGGAGTGGCTGTGGCTGTGGCATGCTGACAACTAGACCTGTGATCAGCAGATCACTACAGGGAAGACTTGGGACATGTAGCTTTGTTGTCCCCCCTGTAAGCGTAAGTGGAGTGGGCTGGCCTGGCATATGCCAGTCCAGCGTAGGGGTGTGAACAATGACCCCGGGTCTCTGGGCATGGTTCCGATCTGGGCTGGAAAAGGAAGTGACTGATGCGTGTGTCTCTGTTGTCTTCAATGATCAGAGACATGACACATCTGTGTGAATTTGAATGTTTAATGCACATTTAGTGGAGTGTTGTAGCTGGAGCAGTACAGGGCCATGCAAACCCCACTTTATATTGTTGGCCCGTGGAGGGCCAGCCAGAGTCCTACAGGGAATGACAAGTACATCGGAAGAGGAAGAGTTCAGTCCGCAGTCTGAAAGCTGTGTCATTGGTGACCAAACAGAATATGGCAGTCGATGTCGAGGTCCAAGGTGAGTGTCGCAGAGTCCATCGGGGGACAGTCGAAGGTGATTATGCAGAGGGCAGAACCAAGCAGAAACAGGCCATATGGCGGAGATGAAGGCTACTGCTTCCTTCTTACCAGTAAGGCAGAATCATCCATATCTTCGTCCTCTGATGTTTCATGTGCCTCACATGTGGGTGGTGGTGTTCTGTCTCCAGCACTGGGTGGCACTGGCACATCTGGGGGCAGAGATGTGGATGTTGAAGCAGCAGCAGCATTCATCTGTGCCAGGCCTTGTGGCAGCAATGCAGGGCATGGTAGATCCCAGCTACATCACGCTGGTGTGCAGACGTGGCAGTCATTCTATCTGCCTGCATCCGCTCTATGTTCTCCATGGTCCTCCGCATGTGTCCCTACTCCCGGATGACACCACTGGAGCCACTCTGACTAGACAGTTGTCCTTGTCTCAGAGTCAGGACTCCAGCGATGTCATCCATGGACCGTTTGAGAGCATGGAGCAGACTGTGGGTGTCCATTAGGGACTGTAAGTGGTCCCTGATGGGCCTTAGACACCCACCTATGGCATCTAGTTTGGCTGTCATGAGGTTGAACCCCACCCGCACTTGATCAGCCATCTTCTCCTGGCACCCTAACACATGGCGTTGGAAGGCCATGTGTTGTTCGTGTGGATCCTGAGAGACAGCCGTGGTGGTTCCTTCTGTGTGGTCTGTGCAGGGGGTGAGGTCTCATTGATGCAGCTGGGCTGCCCTGCTCCTGGGGGTGGGGTGCTGAGGGTATCCATGAGCTGTTGGAGGGCGTTGGTATCGAAGGTGGGGAGGTCCTCTTTGTCATCAGTGAAGGGTTGTTGGGTCTGCTCTGCAGGCAGAAGGTGTTGATTCTTCCTCTGTAATGTTAAGGGGAGATGCAGTTTAACATTCTGTTCACATGTATGTTGATGCATTGTACAAGTTTACATACAGACTGCATGACAATGTACATTGTGACTGTTTGGTTGGAGCTGCCTATTTGATGCAGGACAGTGGACATTTCGGCAACATCACAGATGTGTGTTTGTACTTGTACATCATCATCTCACATTTCCCTGCTAGGCCAAATGTGATTGACCAGTTTCTACACACAAGCGGCAGCAGTTGTGTCTTCTGTTTTGTTTTGGACGTGTTGTAGTTTGTACCACATTGTTGTCAATGTTGATGTGCTCTGCTTCTTATGTGTGTGTGCTGAATTGTGGGAGAGTCGCCCCTGCAGCTCTGATTTTGCTGGCCCTTATCCCTTTCAGGCGGTGTGCCTTTCATGTATGTGCTTATACAGTGCTGAGATGTTGCAGACTTGGGTAAATTGGGCTCCTGGTGGCAGTTGGGACTCTTGGGCATGGTTTGTCCGCAGATGTGTTGATTACATCAGGGGTTGTTTGTGCACGTGGATGTGTCAGAGTGTGACCTGCTCCTTTGTGGATGTGATCCTCACTCAGCCACCTCAGTGTTGTGGCGTGCACCATGTCATGATAATTGGACTGCAGCCATGCTAATCGTCATGCAGTGTCACTTGCATTGTCAGTGTGGGTCATGGACCCGCAGCTTTGCTGGGTTCAGCACATGTGCATGGGTTTGTTGTGAGATTAGTGATGTGTGTGGAGGGCCCCCTCTGGGAACATAGTCGTCAGGGGCCTACTTGCAGTTTCTAGGTGTGCTGCAGTATGACAAGGGGATCAGGGACATGCCCCAGAGTCATTGTGGGTGTGCACTGTGCTATGCTTAATTGTGCATGTGTGCCATTGTGCCCATCTCCCCCATCCCCCTGTCCCTGGTCGTTACTCACCCTGTTGCTGTTGTGTCGGCTCCTGTCGAGCAGTGTCCGGTCCCCCAACTCCTGTCACCGTCTCCACACTGATGACTGTGGACACCATTTTCTCCATCTCGTCCAGCTCCTCCTATGGCGCTGGACTCCCACCTCCAGTCTGCATTGCTGCCTTCTGGTTGTTGCCGAGTTTATGCTTGGTTTTGCGCTTCACATCATTCCTGCACCTCTTGACCTCTTTCCTTTGTCCTCCTCAGCACTACGATTGCATTCACCTTGTCCACGATGGACTGTCATATTCCATTTTTTTGTCGCCAATGACACATTGGAGGTGACAAACAGTTGTTGATGGTATTATATGACCTCCGGTATCAGGATCCTGTTTTCCTGTGGACTGAGCTGCGTCTTCCTCATCTTCTTCTCCTCTTGCCCTTCCCTGAGCTCGAGGTCCTGACCTGGTCCTCCGGGGGGCTTGTGGGGTTCTGGTCATCCTCTGTTCCTGCTCCGGCTCCCTCCATTGTGCTTCGCAGTTGTTTTGTTTTTGTTTGTGTTTTCTGCTTTTATAGTGATGTTTCCCACCTGACGCGTGTGAATTGCAGGCCTGGCACAGCTTATCGCTGATTTTGTCATCGCGGTTGGGCCCATCGCCACTTTTTTCGTGTTCGGGTTTTGATTTTTATCGCCGTCCCGGGACTTTTATCGCAGACATTTGACGCGTTATCGCATATTACCGGTATGTTGAGAATACGACGTTAACACAGAGTTATTTTCCCGCGATAGACAGCGATATGTAAAATTGCGTTAACATATCTTGGCGATGATTATCGCACGTTCTTGAGAATATCCCCCCAATTGTCATAAGGCTGAACTTCTGTTTGGGCTACAGGTAAATAACAAGCTTTTAGAGATCTTTTCCTGCATTCACAGGTGACCAATTCCAACTGAACCTACCATGGGCCCTTCTGCTGATTTCTGCTGGTGTAAGTCTTGACCCCCAAAGTCTATCCCCAAGGTTCTGGACTCTTGGCTGGTGTCAAAGTACACTACCGCCGAAGTTTCATTAAACCTGGGACTTTTACCAACTTTTTGCACTGAGTACTGATGGGGGACTGAGACCTACCTGCCAAGCCGATCCTATAAAGATTCATTTAAGCTGGACCACAGATTCAGGTTGCATCCAATACTCTCTTCTCCACTGCAGCAAATCTGTTTCTGCTGGATCTCATGGAGAAGGTATCTGGCCTCATTGAGCCCTGTTCGACAACAGCCTTTCGCCTAGCCCCTCTAGAAGAATCTGAGCTACAAAAAAGTAACTAAATCTGAAAGTAAAAACCTTCAGCAGGCAAAGGAGCAAAAAGAATAGGGCCTGCGAGGGACATCCTTTGGGTGCAAAATTCAAATTTCTCCTGCTCTGAGATTGCACACCAAAAGTCAAAGGCTTTACGAGACCTCGTCCAGTGTCTATCTGACAATGTGGAGTGCTCTTCGACCACAGCCTGCTGTCTTTCCCCACTGAGGATTTTTGATTTCCATTCCAGAAACCGAGGTCCTGATTACGATCTTGGCAGATGGGATACTCCGCCACTAATGTGATGGCTATCCTGTCCGCCATATTACAAGTTCCATAGGATATAATAGAATTTTAATTTGGCGGACGGGTTATCCGTCACGTTTGTGACGGAGTAACCCTGTCTGCCAAGATCTTAATCAGGCCCTAAGTCTAAACATTTGCAGTGGGGCGAGCCCCAGTATCTGATCCGTGCTCCTTCGCAGAAGGCCTTAAAGCTTACCCTTGTACCGATCAAGTGCAACCAGATGACAGCGGTTGCCTCCTAACACTTATTGGAGCTATTTTGAACCTTAAACTTTAAAAATTCATAGCTCTGGTTGTAGGTATTGGATTTTTATCGTTTAGGTTTTTTCTTTCTTAAAATGTACTTTATTTTTCTAAATTGGTTTTGGATTTTGGTTTTGAATTTTTCTTATTCTTATTTTGCTTTGTTTTTAATACTCTTTGAACAATGCATAAATACTTTACACACTGCCTCTAAGCCAAGCCTGTCTTCTCTGTGCCATAGCTACCAGGGGGCTGAGCTCAGGTTAATTTTGTCACTTTGGCAGTTCATCCTTACAAGGATTGTGGTTATTATTTAAGGTGGGTACTCGACCTTCTCAATGAATACCCTAATTCCTTACATCTGCCAAGCACCCTAAATAATCTCTAGTGACTGGCACAAGAATGAGAAAATGAGATCCCTATCCTATTTCCGTTCCCAGCATCATCACCTTACCTTAATGTACTTAGCGAATCACTAAAGGAAACGTCCTTTGAAGATGACTGATAGAGTTGCTACCCTGTGCTAGGTGCTCTCTATGTACAATAGGGGCCTGGGATTTAAGCCCCAGCTGTTTAAAATGTCACCGCCAGTGAAAAGTCCTCATTTTACTACAGAGTTTCTTCCAAATATGTAACCTGCTGCAGACAAGACATCTATACTGACATATTTCTCCCTTTTCTGGTAAATCTGAGCTTGCGCTATCAGCTACCTCTTTCATTGTTCTCTGCTGTATTTGTCCCACCTTCCCTGTTGTTTGGGGATAGTCAACATCAGTTCAAAGGTTTGGAGAAACCTGCAGTAAGGCTACTTGACTGCAAATGTAGGATACTGTAAATGGGGACAACTTACTGCAGGGGTCGTTGTTTTCCTCTGTAGCCCAGGGTCACAACACATGTGAACATTTCCAATCTATGGTTCTTACAATACCTTTAATTAAGCTCATGAATATGAATATTGCAAGAAGCCTGTGGACTCTATTAAAAGCAAAACAACCTTTCACTTTTCAAGATAAAACGTTAGCTTTGATTCAGAAGCAGAAGGCTGCCTTGTAATTTCTAGCTATTGTCTTGGCCACATATGAGAACTTCAATTAATTAGAAGCTTTTTAAAGGTGACCTTGCAATCAAACTCATTATCCACTACTAAAAAAGTTATGGATATGCAGTTCATTTGATAGACAAATACTGCTAATTACTGTTAATTATCACATGTTCTTCTTTTATTATTTAGTAATCGTAGGAAAGTAGAGTAATATGTAGTGAGGCTGGTTAGGCTCACTAGCTAATACTCTCACAATACCCAAAAGATACTGCTTGCATTCACAATAATAATAAATTCTTACTTCAGCCCTGGGAGTATAGCAACAAGCATTGGCATAGCAAACAGTTCTCGCCTTTGGGACCGTATACGTTTTAAACCATGCAGCACATTATTCTGGGTGCTTAACATTTACAGGTTTTACTACATGTAACACTGGGTGGGAGATTGCAAGAAAAACAAACTTACGCCGCATGAATGAGAAGAGGAAAATCTTCCCTTTAATTTACAATTTATACTTTTAAATACAAACATCAAAGAATTATCGACGCCTGCTCTTGTTGCTGCGGGGGTAAAGAGGTTATGGCAGCTCTTATGCCCCCTTGTGTTAGCCCTACTCAGCGCGCGGTGGTCGCTGTAGCGCTGTTGTAGATGAGGCAACCAGTGTTCCCCAAGCACTACACCGTGCATCACTTGCTCTGGATGGCTCTTGGGGCAAACTAGGGGGCTGGCAGGGGCGTAGCTGTCAATAGTGTAGCGGGTGCAGTGGCACCAAGGCCCAGGGGTGTGATGGGCAATTGTTAAAGCAAATGTGGCTCAGAGGAAGGCAGAAGCAGAAGGCGGCCAGCATTCAGCGTCAGGGGAAAGCAGGCGCTAAAGGTGTGTTCAGGAGTGAAGGATTGCAGTGCTGTGAATCGGCAACGAGCTGTGTCAGAGCTACGACTGTGCCAGAGGTGGCAAAGCAAGAAGCGTGCAAAAGGAGGCCATCGTCGAGTGTCTGAGGAAGACACGATGCAGGAAACAGCCAGTAGTGGGCACCAGTGGAAAGAAAAGATGCTGCGGAAGATTACCGAAAGTGGAGGAAGCACGGTGCTGTGGATTACACCACCAAGTAGCATCAGAGGAAGGAATGTACATGTAAATCGTGGCCGCACTCACCCAAAGATACATCATGTCAGACATGAGCACCTGTGTCAGCAGGGATGGACCACTTTCAGGCTGGCCAGCGTATACTGTATGCAAGGTGTGAGAGTTAAGGAACAGCAGTACCAGCAGAGTCCCCTTCCTTCATGCAGGACACACTACCACCAAGACGAGGGTCCTATGCGGGACCTGTGCCACAACGGAGCAGCCGTCTCCACAGGACCGAAAATTGGATGGACCCACGAGGAGTAGGAGGGGGGAGAGCCCACTCTGCTCAGGTCCCTGCACACTATAGAGAAAGAATAAGGCCCCACATGGTGAGAGTTCGCTAGCACTAGGGAAGCGCGCCCTCCTCGGCATAGGATACGTTACAATCATGACAAGGAGTCCACGAGGATGCATTCAGGAGCGAAAGAACTCCCCTAGGAGCCGGGTGCGCAGCAGCTTGATCAAGGGAAGCTCGCGAGGGAAGGACGTAAGCAGCTGTGCAATCAGATGGTGCACAGGATGTGGTAGACCCTGCCATAAGCTCTGTCCTTAAGGCTTTAGGGTCAACTCTACCGTATGCTGCCAGACCCTCAGCAGCAACGCCGCAAATGACACTGCATTAACTGCCAACTCATGGCATACTGCTCTCACAACATCCCTTATGCCCCGGGGGAACCGCCGAGCACTGACAGATCATTACAGAGGCAGGCCAGAGAGCAAGTCGGGACACCTTGGTGAGGCAGGTACAGGGGGTGGGGAACTAAGGTAATGTTTAGCTCGTCATTTGATAATGTCACCAGTCGCACAGCAGAGAACATCAACAGCTTCCAAGCCTGGTCACAAGACACTCAAAACAAGCGCGGCCGTGAATGCAGCTGCAGCGTCCCGCTAGTGGTGCGCGCGCGCTCGCGCGCATCTACTCAGAACCGCAAGGCATGGGCCAGAAGTCCAGAGCGATTCCAAGAGGTCATTTTCCTAGAGCAGCGGCTGCGCACTGCAGCGCGCCCGCGAATGCAGCTGCAGCGTCCCGCGAGTGGTGCGCGCGTGCTCGCGCGCCGCTGCTCGTAACCGCAAGCCATAGGCCGGAAGTCCAGAGCGATTCCAAGAGGTCGTTTACCTAGTGCAGCGCATGCGCGATGCGCTAGGCTCGACCCAAAAAGCAGTCAGGCTTTACTAAAGGAACATGTGTTAAGCATTTCAGAGTACAAACGTGGATCATAAGTAATTGACACGATTCGAAAGAAATCCAACACCAATTTATAACAATAAAGCAGTTTTTTATATAAATTTAGACACCAAAATAAAGACAATTAGATAAGAATAACCAGAGTTATGAATTTTAGAAGGAAATATAAATCAGTGCAAATCAATACTGCAAAACTTTAGCATTGTGGTCAATGGTAAAAAGGACTAGTGACAATCAGTCACTTGTAGATCGAGTTGCGTGGAACCCACATGGGTATAAGGTGATGCAGGTCCCAGGACGAGGACACGACAGTTGCTCTGGCTGTCCATGGTGCTGAAGCAGGAGTCACAGGGGAGCTAGTTTTACCGCTTAAATGGTACTGGTGAGGAAATGGATGCAAAAATTAAACAACAGGGCCACTGTGGTAGTCGGCTGAAGGTTCTGCAGAATTCGAGTAAAGGTAGTGGTAGTGGTAGTCGAACTGGCCACCAACAAGCCTTGGCAGCTGTAAAGGCAGTGGTAAGGATTGTTCACTGTCTGTATTTCTAGGAGAAAACTGTAGCCACCTGAAACTTGCTGGAGGTCAGGACTACGCTTCCTACTATACACTGAACCATTTACTTTTGGGCGATCCTTGGGATGGCTCAATGGCCAGAGATTCTTTAGATCCAGGACGTTCTTTTTACCTGTGAACAGCTGGGGACAAGTGCCACTAATCCAAGCGAGTTTGAAGTTGTCTTTGACTCTCAAAGGAGTCCCTCTTTTTGGGAGAACTGGTCTTTGGTCTGGGACGAGTTGCAGTCGTGCAGTATCAGGTTGTATCACATCTTTGTTTTGTGCAGGTCCTGCAGACTCTGGTCTCTTCTTTGTCCTTTGTTGCAATTTGAATCAGAACTGAGGTTCTGGTGCTTGGGGTGCCTCTTAAATCCTAGATTTTGGGGTGTTACGGGTGTGGGTACAAGTGGCTAGTAGTCTACTAAGCCCAGCGACTAATCCACCTCTGAGATGACCACATCTGGGAGGGTGTGTCACCTTTTCTACCCAAAACCCTCTATACTACCATTTTTTAAATTGGCAGAAGCCTCCATGGCTGTACAGAACAGAGAGACCACCCTAGGAGTGTGGCTAGACTTCTGGGGAGGTACACCTCCTGACTACATAACTGTCCCACCTACCCGGGTGCAAATGTGCCTGGGGAGGGGGACAGCTGTGTCTTTCTCTGGGATGCAGCCTGGGTGCATATCAGAGGGCATGAAAGCTTTGATGCTCACCACTTGAAGTGCCTCTTCACTAGCTTTCCTATCAGGGAGGGAGGTGTCACCTCCTCCCTGTCCAGGTAATTGTTTCTGACTCCTGGGAGAGTTCACAACTTCTAGCAGGGATTCAGATTCCTGTGACCCCTCTAACTCCCATGCCCTGAGAGCCACTAGTACCATATACCAAGGACTTATATGGATGTTAAAGTACTTGCCAATTAGGGTTACCAATTCACATGAATCGGTTGTAGGGAGAAAGCATTGGTTAGCAGGACCCAGTGCATGTTCATAGTCATAACCATCAAAATGGAGCAAAACATGTGTGTGGAGGGGATGTGACCATACAAAAAGGGCCCTTTCTTACAGTATTATTTAGTATTTTCTGATCAAAAAGAGAAACATTTAATTGAAGATGACTAAATTGTGCTTATCTGTGAGAACGGAATTGTGTGTGCTGTTGGTACCGAATTCTAATTGGTGACCAATGAACTACAGAGCCCTGCCTTGTCTACTCCACGGTCAAGGAATTTACTTAATTTGAACAAGATGACAAAGTATTGGACAACCAATATTTTAGGTTTAAAAGAGCGTTTTTCAAGTGTTAACGCAGGGAAATCCTAATTTTATTAAAGACATGAAGGGGGTATGAGGTTGTCTTTACTGCTATTTATTTCACATAGTAGACAGTTAGTGACAAAAGGGAAAACATCCAAATAAGTATAAGAGACTACTCTACTGGTAAATCTTTAGAGAAAATCTATAAATGTAAGTCACACAGTTAAACAATCACTACTCTACATCCAGCACTTCCTCTTTTTTTATGCTGAGCTCAGTTTGACTTGTGTTTAAATTACAGTAAGAGGAAAAAATGCAGATAAATTCAAGACAAAAGAACACAAACCATTCTACATCATCAAAAGGGCGCTCAGGATGATTGAGGAAATGTAGACCGTGGCACTGTAAAAAAATAAATAGCAACATCAAATGTCAATATTGATTAAGGGAATTGCCAGTTTTAAATCACTGTAGCAATGCTGGGAGGAAATGGCATGTCTATGTACATATACTGTCCAAAAAGTCACATAAGCCAGGTGACTTAAAAAACTGCCTATTGAAGAAAGTCGGACAAGATGAGATCTGTGTTCAGTTGTACACACCAGCGAGGCCAAATTGCCTAAACTGACTTGTTTAATCTAAATATTCCCAGGGCCCAGGCTCTATTGAAGACACTGAGTGATTTTGAGAAAAGTCCTGGAGTGGACTAGGAAGCCCTGGCACTTTCCATGCCATTAGCTGTAAATTGCCTGAAATTGCGAAATCATGAAATTGACCTGATGGGTCCTGTAGAAGTTAGAGATGGTTGTGCATAAGAATTAGAATGTCCATTGACATCTGTAGAAGGTCCAGGAATCAGATTTAGGGTGGTCGAACAGGAGTTATTATCACTGAGTTGATTCCCTTCTGATTCTAGATAAACAACTTGTAATCGTAAGGAATGGGGGAAATGCATTGAGAATCCTGTGATTCCAAAGATGTAGAAAAGGGCCTCTTTCTATAGCTACAGGATCAGGTCTCCAAACGTAAAACTGGGGAAATAGGTGATAAAATTATCGCCGCTTTAGCGGCAGAAAACTGCCGCTTAAACGGCGATAATGGGCTTGATAATATGCTCAATGGAATTCCAATTGAAGCCCATGTTAGATGTCCTTCACATTTAACCTGGGCTTCAATTGGAATTCCATAGAGCATATTATCAAGCCCATTATCGCCGTTTTAGCGGCAGTTTTCTGCCGCTAAAGCGGCGATAATTTTATCGCCTGGCTTGATAATATGCCCCTAAGTGTTCAGTCTGAAAGCAAAAAGGTCTATGGAGAATGTACCCCAAATTTGTGAAAGTGCTGAACAATTGGATTGTACATTTTCTGAAGTCTCTAAGAGGGCAAAGATACCAATCTGTCACAGAATTCAGACCCGGAAGATAATTAGCCATTAACGAAATGTGGTTTTGTTTTGCTAGATTGGCTAAAATGTTGAGCCGAGTGCCCCTAAATGGTTGATGTTTTTCAGTGCTCCTAGATTGTATCTCCTACGGAGGACTGAACAATGAGTGCAATTTTTTGTGAAAGTCTGGATGGCAAAGGAGCGTGCAAGAAGCTATAAATGGTTTATATGCATAGAAGAATTCTTCAAGGACTATATCCTGAAAAATGTGAACTGGCTGCACTGAGCTTCCCAATCTGATGAACTTGTATCTGAATCTAATAGAAGATCTTAGGTAGAACTGAAAATGTATCTTTTATTGGGGAAGGTCTACTTTGACTTTAGCTTTTTTTCTGTATCTAAGGGAACCAAATCCAAATATTGTAGACCTTGTTTTAAAGTCTCTAAAGAGACTCTAAAGAAATACTGCTTGGATTGACGAGGCTAGGTGACCTACTAGAATAGCTAAATGGTGCAGAGATATTTGAGGACGACCTAACAAATGAAATCATTCTTTCCTGACAGCAACAAACATTGCTCGCATAAGCTGTAGAATGCAAGATGTTGAATTCATCAGAAATCCTGAAAATTCTATTTCTTGACTGAAGACAGTGGAGATTTTGACTGACTCACAAACCCCAAACTCCTTAGTAGGATAATCACATTCTGTAATTCAGCCTAAGAAAGCAGTTCCCCAATCGGCCCAGCAGCGGATAAGATTTAGGCTGCCCCCATGCCCCTCGAAATCTCCACATCAGTTCAGTCCAACAAACCCAACCATTAGCCCCAGATATGCCTCTGTTTAGTTGGACAGCTTGGTGCTTCATATACAGTCTTTTCTTGGATGGCAGACCAATCCACTTCCCTATGCCATTTTGTGATAGAGGGGGGCATCGAGTCCTTCCATGCTGCTGAAATGTCTCTTTTGGCCACTAGCAGGGTCGTCCCCAGGAACAGCTTGTCGTTACGGGAACCACCCAGTCCATCCATCACCCCCAGGAGAAGAGCAAGAGAACTAAGGGGAACCACCTAACCCAGCATGGTACTTAGCTCTGCTACAATTGACTCCCAGTATCTGGAAAGGATAACACAGGACCAGGCCACATGATAAAAAATCAGCTAGCTCCTCATCACAACGATGGCTCTTTGGGGACAGGAGGAACCACACTCTATATAACATCACTGGAGTAAGATAATCACAATGAAGATACTAATTTGGATGAGGCGGAGCCTGGCCGATATAGAGAGTACTCTGGGGGGGCCATTAGTGCATCTCTGTAGTCTTCCTCCTCCAACGGACCAAGCCATTGCTCCCACAAGGTCCTGAGGGAGTCTAACGTGGATGAGGTATTGTTTACCAAGGATCCATAGATTTGGGATACTCCCTCCTTTCCTAGCTTCACCATGAGGAGTTTGGATTTCATTGGACTGAACTCTAAGATTGTTGTGTGATTGGGAATGTGGAGGGCCAGAGCATGCGGCAGTTGGAGATATTTATAGAATTGAGTAGACTATAGAGAATACATTTGCTGCAGAAGATGGAAGGAGGACAAATGATCACCCCTCCACATATCTCCCATCCGGGTGAGACCAATCAGATCCCATTTCTGTGTTCCTACCACCTGCAGCCAAGTGCAATGCCAGAGGGGTGTCTGCAGAGTTACCTTGCCCACTGGATATGCCATAACGCAGATCACCATGCTAGAAGGGCCGGCTGGGTGACCACAGGTAAGGTGTGAGTGATAGGGGACCCATACAGCATGGCCTGGATCCAGGGGAATCCAAGGCTTTCTAACTCTAGCCGGTAATCTGGGTCTGCCCATCCACCATTAAACCAGTTGTGGAGGCGAGTGGCCAGATAGTATAGAAAGGGATTCATCATTCCCATACCACCATCATATGGGGGGCGTTGGCAGTGTAAGAGGGTCAGCCGCGACCTCGAGCCACCTCAGAGAAAGGTTATGATCAATGTTTCTAGCCCACTGAACCAACTACGGGGAAGGTAAAACAGGAGGTTCTGAAGTACATAAAGGAGATGGGCAGCACCATCATTTAGAACAGTGCAACCCTGCCTAGGGGATTTAGTGGGAGGGTATGCCAATGCCTAAGGTCATCTTTTATGCATCGTAGCAACGGGCTCACATTGAGGAACCAGGTCAGCTCTGGGAGAAGGGCAACCAAAATGCTGAGGTATTTAAAAGAGAGTATCCGTAGGGGAATGGTGGTTTGCCAGTCCATACGATCTGGCGATGGATGTAGAGGCACTACATTAGATTTGGCCAGGTTCAGCTGCAGGCCGGACACTCTTTTGAAGGACTGGAGGATTTGGAGACATTTCGGTCCAGATTGGGCTGGGTCGGCTAGAAATAGCAGGCCATCGTCCACATAGAGGGCGATCCGATCCTCATGAGTGTTGCGCCAATACCATCCCCGAATCTGCTCGTCAGCCCGTATGAGACAGGCCAGAGGCTCTATCGCAAGGGCGAATATGAGAGGAGAGAGACGGCACCCCTGTCGGGTACCCCTCCTTATAGGAAAGGTATTTGAGAGTGCCTTGTTCACCAGGATCCGGGCAGATGGGTTGGAATAAAGGACATCCTCCAGCTTCCGGAAGCGTGGACCAAATCCTGCCCTGCCCTCTCCAGACCACTTTCCAAATAATGCCAGTCGACCGCATCAAAGGCCTTTTCAAAGTCAAGTAGCACCAAGGCCAAATAGGGGGTGAGGAGATGATGGTGAGCAAGGTCCACATGGAGGAACCTCAGGCAGTGCCGCGTGCTGCAAAGCGGCATAAAGCCACATTGATCAGGGTTTATAAGAGTGTGAATCACACGTGTCAGATGGGTAGCGAGAATTATGGTTTAGATTTTAATCTCAGTATTAATTAGTGATATTGGGCGATAACTAGAGCAGTATGCAGGGTATGACCACTATAGTGGTGGTGTCCGTGACAAAGGGGAAGGTGCCTTTCTCCACGGGCTCGTCAAACAGGTCATGGAGCTGTGGGGCCAGGACATCTCGGAACGCTGCATATTTTTCCGCCGGGAACCCATCCGGACTGGGAGTCTTGCGGGTGGCCAAAGCAGAGATCGCGTCACTGATTTCCTCAGTAGTGATGTGTTCATCTAATGCCTCAACCTCACTCTCTGGGAGCTGCGGGAGAGAGCTACTCCGTAGAAAAGGGGAACTGGCAGTGGGTGTGCGTGAACGATCTACTGAATAAAGCTCTGCATAGTAAGTTGCGAAGGCCTGGGAGATTTCAGCGGGATGTGGGGGGTTTGCCCATCGGAGTCCCGAACTTTGGTGACTATCCGATTTGCCAGGGGATGAGTCGCGAGCCAATGAAGTAACTTGCTATTTTGTCTCCCCAGCCGTACACCCTGGCTACAGAGGATCTCCAGATTATTTTGGCGGATTCAAGAGAGATGCTTCTGATCTCCTCCTGCACTAATTAGAGCAGCCGGTGGTACTCCTCCCCATTCCTTGTGGCCGCAGTTCTTTCCAGGTGGAGGGCTTTGGCTGGGGCTGGGAAAGAAGTCGATCCTGAACCTGCAGCCTATGCTTAAGGAGCCCTTTAGCATACCCCAGAATTGTGCCCTTGCCAGCCTCCAAAGGTTTTCCCTGAAGTTGTACAGTGCCCTCAGTAGTACGAAAGTAGTGTTTCAGTTCTCCCTCAATCCTTTGCCTATACTCTGGGTCCTGAAGGAACCAGGCATTCAGACTCCAGATGGGTTGCAGCACTCCCAAAGGGCCACCCACCTGCATCAGGAGTGGGGAGTGATTTGAAAAGCCCCGTGCCAGGATCTGGACCTCTGTGACCAATCTGCAGTCCGGAGTGGGCATGTAGATGAGGTCAATGCATGAGGGGGTGTGGTGTGCAGCAGATGTGTGCGTATAATGTAGAGTTCTAGGGTGCCAGGTACATTAGACGTTGCAGAGGCCCAGTTTATTGGCCCAATCTCTGAGAAGTCTAGCCGTCTATGAGAGAATGGTGTGCCTGTAGCATCATTAGTGGGGTTGGGGACATAATTGAAATCACCTACAATCACTGTTAGGCCATGAGGAAGGGAGGATAGTGTCTCTACCAATGCCCTGGGTGTGGACTTTAGGTTTGCCGGCGGGGCGTACACTGCCATCAGATAGTACCCCCTAGGGAGCCTGAAAGGGTGTCAAAACGGCCTAGGGGATCAACAACCCAGAGTGCCATACTCTATCAAAGCCCTGGCGTGCTAAAAAGGGGCATTGATTGCCCATCAGGTGGGTCTCGTCCAGCAGGAGGGCATCTGGGTGAGCCTGACGTGCATAAATTAAGATCGCCGTCTGCTTGATTTTATGAAAGAGTCAATTGATGTTCCATGACAGGATTCTAAGGGGCCCACTCCCACTATAAGGGTGCAACATCATGACGGAGTAGCAATGGACAGTGACAGGGGACCAGAGCACCCAGGTAGCTTAAAAGACCAGGTTCAAGGAGCAGCTGATGGTGCACAGCTTCGCCGCTCGGACCATACGGGGATGCATTGTTAATTTTGTACCCAGTGTCGCACAAAAACAGGGTAACAGCAACAAAAGCAGGGAAAACAGTCCCTATCCACTGTCCCAACCAGACCCCTCCCCATACTTCCCCAAACAAAGCATCTGTCACCCAATGAACGATCAGTTAGAATGCAAGGGCACTAGCTATGAAAGTGTCGTGTATGGCAAAGGCTAACATCCGTCTGTATTTAAGGATTGATGTTTCCTCCAATGAAGGGCATTCCCAGTGATGACATGCATATCTAGATGTGTGGGCTGCATGAGAGGTCTGTGTCCTTGGAGGTGGGTCCAGGAGAGGCAACAGAGTGGACCCCTGGTGCTGGGTCCAGAGTCTCAGTATTCTCAAGGATTTCTGCAGGCTCCTGGGTTGCAGATTATATGCTTATCTTGATAGAGGAGCCAGCAGACGGGGCGGAAGCCGCACCACGAGCATTACGCCATCCTCGAGATCCAGCGAGCTGCCTGCAAGAGCTGACAGCCGCACCTGCTCTTTTTCCCCTCTGGGGCTCCGGCCAGGGGGCCTCGCTCGATGGGTGGACTGGGCACTCCTCGGTCGCCCAAGACGATGCTGCCTTGGGCGAATCAAAGAAGAACGCCTTATTTTGGAATAGCACCTTGAGACAGTCCAAGAAAATGAGTCTGTACTGCAATTTGAGGGCCCGTAGTTTTTGCTTCACATGAGTATATGATCTTTGTTGGGCTTGCACTTCCTTGGTGTAATCAGGGAAGATCATGATTTTGGTGCCTTTGTGGGACAGCTCTGGTTGAGAGCGGACTTCCTGTTAGATGGCATCACGATCCCTGAAGTATTGTATCCGTGCAAGAATTGTCCGATGCGGCCCCCCAACGGTGGCTTAGGCGCAAGCGTCCGGTGGGTCCTCTCTACGACAAACCATGAGGACAGGGCACTCAGGGGCATCCAGGACCTAACCCAGTCTTTGAGAAAGGTATTCATTTGTGAGGGCTCGCATCCCTCAGGAAAGCCCACCAGGCTGAGATTATTTCATCTCGATGGTTCTCAGCATCCTCAGCCCATCTATGAAGCTCAGTTGTGCAAGACAAGAGCTTCTGTACTTGCACCTTGAGGGTGGAGACATCATCCTCAACCTCAGAGATGTGATACTCCGTTGCTGTGATGTGGGCGGTTGCATTGCGTAGGTCCTGACGGATGGGGGCCATGTCTACTCTGACTTCTCAAATCTTTGTCTCCATGGACTCCTGGTAGGACTTGATAGCCTGTAGGACGGTAGCCAGGTTGGCTCCTGGATGACCAGGTGTGGGAGGAGGGGCTCCTCTATGACCAGGACCGTTGATGGCGTATTGATCCATGCGAGTCTGAGTTGGCTGGGGTTTAGCCCCTCTGTCCTTCCCCATGGCTTCACAACTCCACCGAGGAGGACAGCTCCGCACCCCGCAGTGTTCAGGCTTCAGGGACCCCAAGAAACCCAGTGCTACAGACCCCAGTAGGTCAGAGAGTCCAGGCGGCCGGGACCACCGTGCCCACCAGACCCCAGTCAATCAAGGCCGCCCCACAGGGTCCAAAGAGTGGAAGGTCCTGGTGGGGGAGATCATGGGAGCAGAGGCCAGGGGCCAGGAAGCATTTCAAGACAATTTAAGGATCTCTGGGGAAGCTGGCGCTGCTGTCTCCTGCCGAATGCGGGCCAAACAACGCAGCCCTCTGCCCTCTCAAAAGCTTCTTGTCTGAGGGCTCGGACGTGAGCCATGCAAGTCCATCTTGATAGTCGCAGGCCAGAGGCAAAGATCGGTTTCTGCAGTTCAGTCTAGTTCAGCAGGCTCCCTCGGGTCCCCCAGTCATGCCCCAGAGCATCCAGCCAACATCGGGGGCAGAAGGCCCCAGACCCAGCAGTGCCAAGGATCGTTGGGAGTGCCCGCAGACTGTGCTCCAGAGACTAGGGTTCTTAACCAGGCCCCACTCAATTAGCTTTGGCAGGGGCCAAAGGAAACCGGGATCAATGCTGGGGGGGAGCTTGCTGTAGGGTCCCTGAGCTATCGAGTCCCCCCCACTTTCTGCCCCTAAGCGCCCGCCAAATGAACACTTGCGTGGCGGGGTGTCCTGCCGATCGCAGGTCCACTGCCTCGGATGGGCCCCAGCCCACTCAGGTTCCACCTCCTCACCTCTTATGCATTGCAGGCCTCGCTGGTCCCTCCCAGCGTCTGGGTGGTCCTCAGGCGATATGACAGCAGGAGGGGCCCGGGGGCTGCGTGTAAGGCAATCCCAGCCATGGCCAGAGGTTCCAGGGAAGCTCCGGCAGGCCAGGCAGAACAGAGATTACCGCCGGGGCAGGTCACCACAGTGCCGCGGGCCACCAGACGGGCAGATGCCTCCAGTACCGGCCTCGCCAGATGTTCTGCCGATCGTGGGCCGATTTGCAGGTGTTTCTTGCTCCCCAACTTGGAATCCGGCCTCTGAGGATCGCAGCCAGCAGGCGGTGTGGCGACCTTGCTTTCAGGGTCCCGTCCCTAACTCGGGCGCCCGTGCCGACCTCAATCAAGAATCGCTCATCTGGTTGCAGCGGTGTCAGCAAGCCCCAGAGGCACTGCCGGATCAGAGTGACGAGGACAACCCCACCTCAGGAACAGCAAAGCAGTGGGATCTCCTCGGGTGCCCTTTCGTCCCAAGGCACTAACCATTGGGCATACGGAGTCCACATCTAGCAGGTAGGCCACTCCGCTGCCTTTTTAATGCAATGCAGGGGGCTTCCCGGAGCGCCACAGGGAGTTTCCCGGACCCTCACAGGTGCCCCCAATCACCGGAATGATGCAGGGGAGGGCGTCACAGGATTAGAGGCTCCCCAGCATGGCTAGTATCACTGGAGGGGGTTTCGGGTGACTATTGATCCTGGAGGGGTCAGGAGCACTCTTAGAGTGCGACTGCCATGTTGGCTTGCTAAGCCACGCCCCAAGAGTGGAAGGTTCCATCACCCTCATTTGCTAATAGTTCTTGGATCTCCTACGATAATATGTGGGAACTATTTTGAGAAACATAGTGGAGACTGGAAAGAAGTTCTGGATTGGTTCACTTTAAATTCGATCTGGTACACAGTTACAGTCTGCAGCACCCAGTGACCATCTGTGATTTGATGCTAGTTGTCTAGAAACAACATAATTCAATGTCATAGGACAAAAGGAACTGGCTTTACACATACTGTTAGTAACAACAGATTTTCTTTGGCTTCTGAATTGGATGCTGGACCTCCTGTGCTTTTGTTGACAAAAGGTTGGTCTGTTGAATTGTAATCTACCCTATCCTCAGTTATTTGTGAAGTGGTTCTGGGGATCCAACTGTAAACAACCAACAGAACAGCACCCTTGTCTGTTGGTTCAGGAAATAACAAGCTGGCCAAAGAATTTTCTCAGCGATACCTGGGCAGTGTCTGTGGTGCTGAAGATGTTAACATATTTTTATATTTCTATGATTACATTTTCCCTAAATAAAATAAGTCCTTTTGCAACCAGACCCTCTTCAGGATGTGTAATTTTGTGAGTTTTGGGGTCTAACTTCCAGAGAAGCCTCATGTGTCTCTACAGAGCTAGCTGAATTGACGTTGCCAATGAAGAAGCCAACTTACTGGATCCAGCTAGCTGAGGTTGAGCTCTCTTTGACTGGCTCTATCATTTCGGTTATTTTTATTATAGGGCACTCAGAACCCAGCAATTTTTCCTGACAGGCCAACCATGCTCTTTCAATTCCTTTCTTAGAATCTTTGCCATACTTTGTGAAAAGAACTATCAACTTAGGATTTATAGTCGGCATAGACAGGGTGGGGGCATTATGATTTTGACTTACTTCGGAATATTTGATGTAAGCAAAACAATGATACATACAAATGCGGCTCGATATTAGGAAGGGATGCCTTTTGAACGCCTCTTCCTAATACCGTCTTGCGTATGTACATGCGAGCAGGGGAGGGGTAGTGTGCCCAATCCTGAGTGCGCAAAAACTGTTTGGCCACATAAGCCTCTGGCTGTGCGGCATCCTGACCAATGATAGCGCTGCTTGCAGCGTTATGATTGGCTTAGGTGAGGGAGTCTGGCTGCTGGATTCCTGTTCCTGTCTTTTTTTAATAAATATTAATAAATTAAACCCTCCCCGCCCGGGCCCCCTTCCTGGGGCTATTTGGCATTAGCACCCTTCTTCTGGTCCTGAAGAGGGTACCCCTATGTACCATTCAGCCTCTGGATCACCCTGTAACTCCACCTGCAACACAAAAGACAAGTTAACAGCCTTCCTACCCTATTGTGGAAGAGGAGTGGCGCAGTTTAGCCCAGCACCATGTGACTCTGGGCAATAGCTCGCTTAATTTTCCAGAGGGCCCCCAGCGCCGGGACACCACTTCAGAGGTAGTTGTGCGCTTTACATATACTGGCATTTCATTTCATCCACCCTTCCAGCCGGGTAAGCGGTAGGGAGGGAGACGGTGTGATCCTCGGCACGAAAAATGATCGCCAGCTGGGCGGGGGAGGCAGATATACCTGCCCGCCCACTGGCGTGCTGGAAATGACAGCATAGTCAGTGGCGGCTGGTCCATAGGGGGCGCTGGGGCGGTGCCCCACAAAAGAAAATACTTGCTCACTCACTGTCTGCAGTTCGGGCAACGGAATGTAAGCAGATGAATTGAGCTTTCAATTCGTCTGTTTACATTTCCGGGCCGGGCGGGTGAAAGTGCGCAGGTCAGCTCACAGCGCAGGCGGGGGAGAGCACTCAAAGCAGGAGTCTAGAAGATGGTGGTCTGACTGCGCATGTGAGTGAGGAGCGTTGGTCCTCACTCTCATTCACAAAGCATTAGGTATGTTGCGCATGCCCAGTGTAGTGTGCAAGCCTCTGAATCGGATCCTGCTCGGGCGGTGACGCGTTTTTTGCAAAGTCGCCCCATGCCCAATCAAAAGTACAAAGTAAGTAAACAAGGGTCAGCCGCCTCCCGTCGCATCCAGTCTCTGTCCTGATTTGGCCGTTTAGTATTTGCAAAAGAAAAGAGCGGGGAGATTGGAGAAGTTAGTTGCAGCACCTTGCAGAGCAGAGGAGACGCGCAGGACCGGAGGAGAATGGAGATGCCTGGTAAGTTTATTTTTTTATTGTATTCATTAAATTAAGGGAGGCCTACTGGCTAGAAATTGATGCCACTCAGTCTACTCTAAGACCGTCATTAGTAGGGAACACCATTAGTAATACCGCACTCGGAAGGAAGCACGATGAGGATTCTTTACTTTTTTCGCTACACAGACACAATGTCGTTATTACTAGCTCGGGCTCAACCTCTCCCTAAATTATGGATTTTAAAGAACGATCCAATATGATTGCATATACTGTGAGGTGTAAAAGTTGTCTTTCTTATTGACGCATTCTTTACAATTTATTCATGCCATTCTTTCATTCAGCATTTACTTGAACGTGGTTTCAGCTGTTTCAAATGATTTTCTTAAATCCTTCGCCGATTCCCATTTTTCTAGCAAACGATTTAACAGTATCTTCCTCGGAGCAGGGTTGCCTTGCATCCGATTTTCAGGATTGGTTCTTCTGAACTGAATTGCTTTCATAGTATTTCAAAAGCACTGTGGCGTTTGGAAGCATCTCGTTTTCTAGTGCAGGTGGCTCTTTCACAGTACTTCAGTTTCCAATCAATTATGTATTTACGCATCCATATATCAGTTACTTTTTATACTTGTTATATTCTTATCATTTTACTTCTCATCCTGACCATAGTCTTTAATTCCTTTGAAAGTGCAGTTTCAGACAGGAGACGAATACATTGGAAACCCCTTATAATTAATAAGTAATATTACAATATGGCGAGCAAGGTTTGCATAACTATACAGATATTATGTTTCTCCCTATTGAAAGCAAATTAAGAAAGCACTTTGTTATTGTAATTTGTTTATATATAGTGCTCCATATTGTAGATTTCCGATTGCTAAGTACTGTATTTAGTAGGCATTACCCAATTTAATAGCACTCGATTCACTGGTCAGATGTATTATAGACTCCGGCAATCTAGCTGTGATTCAAACGTGTGACTTGCAGGTGACAGAAGATTCTAGCAGCCACAATAAATTAACCCACGGAGCCATCTTGCTGGTAAAAGTATGTGAGCTAATTTCACTTTAACGCATCTCACACATAAAGACATTAAGTAGATCTGTTAGATGTCCAGTTGCTGTTGTCATCAGAAAATACGTGTCAGTTCTCTTGATAATGCTACATAGGCTCCAAAAACAAACAACTTGTAAAAACCGATTGCTGGATGACATAATAGCCTGTAGTTTTTCTCATTTTATACACGTTTGTTGGATGGTTATTGAGTTGCACTACCATTACTGAAACATGTGACGTGCAGATTGCTGAGTCTTCACTGTAGTTGGTGCAATAAATCACTAATTTAACTTATTGGCGTAGTTTACATGCTCATAGAAGCAAAATCAAATCTACTACAACTTATCAGATGCATATGGAACAAAATCATACAATAATAATCATTAAGCACTTTCATTTTCATAGTCGATAAGTCAACAGAATGGGAGAACAGTGGATGTCTTGTCCAACTGATCGAGTTTATGGTTTCCCCCAGTATATCTTTTTTGTTGGCAGGCTCGAGCTACTGCTGCTGCCAGTACTTCACGTCCTTTCTGCAAGGCAGGCTTGCACTTCTGATTCTTATGCTTTTCATATTTTGTGCAGTGTGCTACCACTTTACTGGCACCACTGTTGACTATGGGTCTGCATTTGTGTGGCCTTGACAACATTTAATTGAACATGGCTGTGCTTTACAGCTTCCGCCTGAGACTGGCCGAGCAATGGGGTTTCTACTAGCTGGTCTTGGTCATGTGCTGAGACTTGACCAGCCTATGTGGGCCTTTGGTAGCCTTTGGGTGGGGGTCTGAGCAGTAATCACTGAATCTTGAGTATGTGTGCTGTTCTGCCATATCTGAATGGAGACACCTTTGTACGTGTACATGGGGTGCACAGGCCCTCAGGTCTGTGGCCCCGCCTGTTGGTCACTGCACTCTAATTATTTTTGCCCAACCAAGAATGGACGCAGATGGAATAGTTTGGGTTTGAGGTAGGGTCAGGTATTGGAGACTAGGCAAGGTGCCTGAAGTGTTTAATCTGAGGCCAGGCCACAATGGGGGAAAAAGATTTCAATGATCGAGCAAATAAAGCATTTCTGAAGGAAAGAACAAAGGTTTTGTAATTAGCATCGGGTACTGAAGCGTGTTCCCTGGTAGTGCAGTGGGAAAGCTGTGCACACTACCATGGTCCTTTGTTCCCAAAAACCGAAGAGACATCAACGCTTATTTTTTTTCATGATTGGTGCATTGTTGACATTTCACCCAAATGTCCTTATGAGGGGCTGTTCACCAAAAAGAGTTATAACAGTTTCTGTTGTGAGGGACCAGGGCATAATTGATGTCTCTTGTGACATCTATGTGTGAGTCTCAGTGCCGGCAAAAGTGTGCGAAAATGTGGTGTTGGAGTGCCCTGGTGGAATCATTGGTGGCGCTGTGACTAGAGAAATAGACAGTGGGTCACTTCTGAAATAAGATACATATTGGCAAAGTTGTGTGTTGATTACAGATTTACCATAACAGTCCAATGGGGGGTGATTCAGGTTAGGTTGAGGTGCTCTGTCAGAACTGGCTATTGGATTCATCTCTGGGGTGCTTTGTCACACCTGGTTCTGGAGTTCCAGTTCTGGAATAGCAGCATGTGTAAGTCTGAAAAGACGTGGAGTCAATAGGTGCATTATAAATGGCCTCTTCGGAGCTCAGCACTCGAGTACCAAGGTTGCTTCAGGTCATAGCTGTAGTCACCTGGCTAGCAGAGATCTGTGTGGGAACTTAGAATTGGAAAAGCAGAGGCATTTTCACCTAATTGTTTGTTAGGAACGAGGTGCTTTCGCAGAGCTGTGTGTTAGATCCTAATACTGGAATACCAAGGAGCTCTGCGAGTCATGAATGTGGTGCAGTGGATGCTGTCTGGAGTGCCAGTGATGGTTAGAATTGTGGTGTGTAATGATAAAGAACCTGCGCCTGCACCATCCATTTGTACAGAGCCCTGAGAGCTCTGGAACCAGATACTTGATAACGTCACTGATTTACCAATAGTCCACTGATCTATTTTTCGCAGTGCTGCTGTCCATAGATTTATTTCACTCTGCATTTGGGACAGCTATTGATTAAACCTAGTAAAGGCCAGCTTCAAGAGCAGGACATGAATATTCAACAACATAAGACCACACAGTGTTTTGAAATGCATGCCAGATAACTGCTGCTGGTCAGGAGCCCATTTCTTGTGTTTTCCTGTAATAGAAAAACATAACTATAGAAATGTTTCTGACGCTAAGCCCTGCTGGCACACAACGTGCATATTGCTCAGAGGTGCGTGGCACTGGCAGGCCCAAGCTTCAAAAACATTTCTATCTACATGTTGTTATATGACATCCCTTTATTAATGCAATAACTACACTTTCACAATTGCTTTATTAACCTTCTTGCTTCTCAAATTTGCTTGAAAATGCACCATTTACTCACTCTTTTTTCAAAATTTTCTCGGGGAGTGAACCCCCCCGAACCCCCCTTAAGCTGTTCGGGCTCACTCGCTACGCTCGCTCGCCACGGTGCCCTGCCCCACCACTTTCAAATGTCACCAGCCGCCACTGAGCATAGTGCTTGGACATCCGGGAGGTCCAAAGTTTACACTAGCCCTGTTGTGTTTGTGCCATCATGCAGCACTAAGGTGTTCCTGCCCTTTTCATTTGAAACCTTCTGTACACGGTATCACCGGGGCATATTAACAAGCCATGCGATAAAATTATCGCCACTTTAGCGGCAGAAAACTGCCGCTAAAGCGGCGATAATGGACTTGATAATATGCTCTATGGAATTTCAATTGAAGCCCATGTTAGACTCCTTCACATTTAACATGGGTTTCAATTGGAATTCCACAGGGCATATTATCAAGCCCATTATCGCCGCTTTAGCGGCAGTTTTCTGCCGCTTAAGCGGCGATAATTTTATCGCCTGACTTGTTAATATGCCCCACCGTCTTTTAGTCGTTCTGTTTTGGCAGTGTTTTGTTACTGTTTGCCAATTCTCTGTTTCTTATTCTGTTATTGAAGCACCGCAGCTAATACGAGTGCGATTTTGCCCACCTATTGCAAGGCTTCGGGCGCGAGCAGCACCCGAAGTTTACCGGAAGAGATACGTCGTAGTGTCTTGCCGACTGAAAGGTTACAATCATACAATGAGTAAAGGGCACGCCGTGGAAATCATTCGGCTGCGAATAAGACGCACGAGCGGGAAAGTCTGGGTTAAGTACTCCAGTGTGTGGAAGAAGCAATATTTCATCTTACATCAAACGCGGTGGCATTCTTAAACGGAGGTGAAGGCTGCTCTGCCCCTCAGTAAAGCTCTGAACTGCCAGTTCGGCTTGAAGCGCAAGATGAAAGCGGAAGCAGGGCCTCGCGCGGGGATTGGGCGCGAAAGGAAAAGTGCAGGCCCTTCAATGTGCTCCTGCACTTCAGTTGATTAAGTTGCTGCATATTCCGCACTGCTGCCGATCCGCGGCGCTGGGACTATCCAGGCGATGAAGACGGGGATTTAAGCACTAAAAGCGTCGGGATAAAAACCCACAGAGGCGCGTGGGACTGAAAGGAAGGCATGCCGATCGATGGATGAGATTGCAGGGTCTATTGAGATAATGCATAGAAGATTTGTGGTTCTGTGCAAGAATTCTTGCCGTCCAATGCAAAGCAACGCTCTGGTAACCTCACCCATAGAACAAGAATTGTGGGGTGGTAACATTTGCTGCTTGAGTGGGTGATAATTTTGTGTTGCCCATTTCTCCCTATTTATCCCAGAATCCATCCATGCAACTCCAAATAGGTTTTGGAATAACACCCCTCTGTAGGTCTCTCAAACTAACACTCACAAACCTCATAATCACCTGACACAAAATCTATCATTTTACCAACAGCCAATGAAAAGTAACACAATCCACTGACATTTAATGTCATATTCTGTGTTGCCTTCATTATCTCCTCGTTCCTCCCACCTGTGCCCATATTGGTGACTTGAGTCTTAGGTCTGGAATTTCGAGCTCTATCCTGCCACCACAGACGTGATTGTCATCTCTTCAACTGAATTTGTATCTTCTTCCCACAGCTCTGATTTCAGATTTCCTTTCTGCTGCTCACACCTTCAGTAGATATCTTTTCTCCCTCATCTTTCCTCTAGGATCACACCTTTGCCCTCCTCCTGCAGCTCCAGAGACCCTATCTTGTAGATTATCTTTTTTCATCTTGCTGCTTCAGCTTCTCCACTCTATCCTGAAGCTTTCCTTATCTCCTCTCTTCCTTCTGCTCTCCATTACCCATCACTTGTAAAGCTTTCCCTGACTCCTCTACCATTTCGCCTCCTTTCTCTTCCCATACCGTCTCTTGGCACTTTTGCTTCTTTCCTGAAACTGTGATGCCTTTACCTGCTGGCACCTTTCCTCCTCTCCCCTCTGCCCTAGCTGATCTTTCCTCACACTTCTCCAACTACTGCTTTATTTTCCTCCCCTCTCACCCATTTAGCATCATATTTCCCTCTTACATCTGCACCTTAAACTCTTATTCACTTTTCCACAGTTCTCGGTCTCCTTCTTGCACATTGCATAGTCTCATCAGTCCTTGTTGTGTTATGTTATGGTATACTGTGCTATACTATGCTATGCTCGAGCTGTATGGGCCGAGCCAGGGCCAGGACTAGGTGAATAGCCAGTTTTCCAGTTTCTTGAGGCACCCCTTTGAGCTGATATTAGTCTGGAAGTCTGCACCCTGGCCAATGCAGTTACATTGATTATTGCAAAGGGGTTTCATGTAGGCATCTCAGCAAACCCCATGACTAAATTACAAAGAACACTTCACTTTATCATTGCCTCATCTTTGGCCTCAAAGATCCTGATCAAATCACTTCAGCTTTAAAGTATGAACATTGTATGGCAGCCACACACAGTACTGAATTCAGTACCCTTTGCATGGTACATAAGGCTTTGCATGGCACAGTCCCAGTCTACAACTGCAGAAAAATATTGTTTTGGTCTCTCTTACTGCCCACAGGAACTCTGGGTTTCTCTCCAGCAGAGTCCTTTGTGGTCACTTGGCTCCTCTTGCTGTCAGGTGTCTTTCTGTAATTTGTGTCTTGGGAGGAGGCAACAGGAGGGTAACCATCTGGCTCTTGGCGAGGAGTTCCAGTACCAGTTGCTAGCAGGAGTCAGGAATCCTAAAGTCTTCTTTCTTCCAGCAGTGCCCCCTTCTTCAGATGTAGTCTCATCAGGTCCAGGAATGTTCCAACTGGCAAGGCACCAGTGACTAGAGATTTGTTTCCTACCCAATTCTGTTTAATTTCTCATCCTATGTCCACCTCTTTTGCAGCACTTTTTCCTTGTCTCACTGTAAAATTGCCAGAAGTCTTAAATCTAAAATGGCTAATCCCTTCTTCCACCAGAAAGGGCCATGTCTCTCCATAAATTACTCCCTATTTAGATGAGTTGTCCTCCCTCTGTCAGGGCCAACTTCAGCTTTTTCGCCCTGCTGAGAATAGAGCTAGAGACTCTAGGAGGACCTTGGGAAAGAATGGGAGCAGATACTGCTAGCTCCATTTGGCACCTCCAAATCAGAGGAAGAAATGTGAAAATACTCTCTGTTCTGCCAACCCTTCTTTTCTTCTTCCCAGATGACTAAACCCTGTTATGTGACCAGTTGTCGATAACACCCCGGCATTCCGGAAACCAACGACCAGGTCAATGTCTTCTTGAGGAATGTATGATGTTACTACGCCATTCATTACCCCGCAGTAGGTTACAACGCGGACGTTACATCATCCGTGTTGTTACCACGCATGGCTTTACATCACAAGTTGTTTCTTCAAGTTGCGCTAGATGGCGCGCTGGATTTAGGAATAGTATAAATTAGTATTCCTACTCCAGTTAGCGCAACAGCAGGGAATGTGTTGGATTTAAAATCCAACACATTCCCTGGTGTTGCGTACCATCTACGCAAGTCGTAGAAACGACTTGCGATGTAATGCCTTGCGTGGTAACAACGCAGACGATGTAACGTCCGTGTTGTAACCTACCCGCGTGGTATTACCAGCATTGTAAACGCTGTTTACCCTTCTTGAGAGCATGGTCAATAACTACAGACAGCAATGTATATTAGACATCTGGAGATAAGATGAGTGGCAGAGCTGGCTGTAAACCAGATTTGACTTGGGCAAATCAGTTTATTTTAATAAATTTACCTTTTAACTAAAGTCATCAAAAATATACTTTCATAATGAGGTTAGACTTTTTAACTAACTGGGAAACATTTTAAATCAACTTGATAGCATTTTCCCAGTCAAACATAGAAGTTAATTAAGGGTCTTAATTTTACACAGGCCTGATCACAGAAAGCCACATTTGAATATTTAGTCACTGTGAGGTACAATGTTTCCAATATGTGATGTGCTCCATTTTAAAATATATTAAGCACCCATCTTTGTGGGCTTAAAAGGCACACTTCACGAGTGGCTTATTTATATATAAGAATAGGTTTTCTTACATTCAAAAGGCACTTTTGCTTTCCATGTGTCATTGCAGTTATTTTAATCTGCAGCCCACCCAGGATACAGTGGTGCTACTGTCATTCATGTATTTTTGTCGTATATGTGGACGGCGTAAATATACACTGCAGCCCGCATATGACATTTAAATTCCACACCACTGGTGCTATTTCTGTGTTATCTAGCATAGTCTTGCATGAAAGTTGAACCGACTAATTTAAGGCAACCGATTTTGAAAGTATAATTTTAGGGCAAGCGCAAATACACATTGTTGCACTGAATGGCAGTGTCATACTGCACAGAATCAAAGTAAAAACAGGGTCCAGAAAAAGGTGAAAAGTCTAAGGAGACCAAGTAGAAAAGGCAACTTTGCTACACTAAAAATAATTCCCCCGATCAAGTGATCTGTCAAATCTGACCTGACGATTATTGTGTTTATTACTGTGAAGTTGGATCTTCAGAGCCTTTCTCACCAATTCATGGTCTCAATCTTTTTTTTCTTTTATCTTTTCTTTATGCCCCTTCCCTGATTTTTCAGTTTCTATTCTCCTTCCCCATCCTTTCTTTCTGTGCTTTATTTGTTGATATTTATTAGAGTAGTGGTGACCCAAACACTCTCTCCTCCACTCATAATTCCCAACTCACAGTGTCTCATTACTTATCCCCTCTTATCGGTCCTTTACACTGCATTTTACATCATGCAGTCTACCCTTCTGGTTGTACTTATATTATTTTCCACATGCTTTCCACTTTGGGTCTTTAATCCCTGATAGCAGTCTCCGTTCTGCATCTTGTTATTCCCCCTTGTGCTCCTTCCGGTCCTCATTTTTTTTATTTACAGTGGTTGTGTTATGTTTGGGCTATCACCTCCTCCATATTCTTCCCAAGTGCCGTTATTTCTCATTACATGACTCAATTCTTCCACGTTTTAGTGCTGTCTAGCCTATCACTCACCAGGATCTTTTTTCTAGCTAGGGTAGAGAATTACATAAACAACAGACATCTGTGGCCTGCTGTTTTTCTTCATATCACCCTCTAACATTCTAAATAATTATATATATATTTTTTAATTGTTTATAAACATTTATTTTGTTTTTTTTTAACCTGGTCTGAAGGTTTTAATGTGTTTTGTCATCACTTTTTTAACCATCATTGGACTTTTCGTGAACTTAGTAAATCAACAAAGTGGGGTTCCTCTCTAACATGTTATTACTAACGTCAGGATGACATAGACCTTTAAGTTAGAAGAGACAATTGATTTGACCAGTACAGAGAAAAAGCATCAAATATTGTTGTAGCGATAATTATCAAAATTATATAAAGAGCTGCATACAGAACAGCTTGTGTGTATTAATAACCAAAGCACTGTTTTTAAACAAGCTGAGCTTCCTCACAGTTTAGAACATTTGGGAGAAGATGTATTAACACTGCAACAGGTTTGAATCACTAAAGAGACAGAAAACAATGCAAAGTGTTGTTTTGGGATTTACTTTGCAGTGGAAAGCAGCTCCAAAGTATCTCAAATTAGCTCTTTGAGATCTGGTGCCTGACAGACTCCTACTATCTGCCTATAATTACCCCAAAGTCAAAGGGCCATGTCCACAAACACAGACATCATAATAACCAATTAACGCATGAACAGAGATAGACAGTATGAAAGAAAATAACAAAAGAAACGTAAAGAAAAAAAAGTTAAAAGAAGAATCAAGAATTTGGCTGAATAGAGAGAGATGGAAGGAGATGAAGAGTAAAACAGAGAAAGAATAAGGACAACAAAGACAAGGGAGAAAGAAAAACTTCCACTGTCTGACTATATTACTGTCAACTCAAAAGTGTCAGGTCCACAAATAAAGACATCATAAGAAATAAATTCAATCATGATGATGTTGGCCTGTTAGAGACACCTGTATACAGTTTGAACGGTGCAGATCATACTTCTTTGGGTAATATGATAAATCAGGCTGGCTTTGTAATTACAGCATCCCTAATTTTATACAGCCGCTTCCATGACATTGAAACATGGATACACATGTATTGCCTCTCAGATGGAGAGCCAAAACTCAAGTGATGCTGGTGGGGTGAAATCCCTTAATTACACAATTTACTCCCATCTACTCTGCAGTGAAATCAGATACATTTTATACTGTCTTGTAGAAGCAGGCTAAATTACTAGGGTTTCTCCTCTAGAAATATTTGCAAATAGAAAAACACATCTCCAAGGTTTTAGAAGTTACAGTAACAAAGGTTCTGGCTGTGACAACAAAGTGTCTCGATTGTTAAGCAAGGACTTTCTGAATCCCAAGGAATCTTATGCTTGATAACTTCAAAATGTCTGCCACCATTTGAAACACCTTGAGAAGTTTGTGGTTTCATGGGAACTAATTTCACTTGGGCACATTGTGCAGGACGTCTTCTATGATACAAAGTCTTTTGATAACCAACGTCAACGTTCGAAGTGCACCACCATCCTTTTTTCCCTGGAATGACTGTAACACCTGTAACTTCCAAGTATTGTGCTTGCACCACTGCCAAGTGTGGACAAATAAATGTTTACCATTGATCATGACATTACAATATTACTTCTGCTGTTAGACACTTGTGTTTGTTCTACTGTAGGTCCTCTATCCAATCATCTACCTTGTTCAAACAGCTCCTCGTTTGGTAGTATGATGGCACATGACATTTCCACCACTTTACCTCGGCAAATTATTCTGCTAGTCATGCATCAAAGGTAGACACTGCGGTACCGACCTACTAGTTTGATCATACCCGTTACTGTTGATCAGAGGCATGAGAGGATGGCTAAAGGTGAGAATACTAGGAGATGTAATTTAAGGCTCTCCGGTACAATTAAGAGTGTGTCTGACTTTTTTTCCATGCAAAATGACAATGGACCAGGGAAGCAACAATTGTGTCTGCTATGGACACAGACTTACCAAGCTACATACCAGGAAGGGTAGCATTGGTAATAAGTGGTAGAGAATACTAAAATGAAATGATCAGTCCATAATAATTTGCAAAATGGTAAGTCAGTCTTTGCTTTCATTAAGACAGTAAACATGAGATGGGTCAATTTTGAGCAGTAGAACATGTAAGTGTGGCTCACCGATGACAGGTAATAACTAGGGGTGGGCAGAATTTGCAGAGTTTCACTCAGTGGAATTCTGTGGAGTTACATAAAACCTCCGCAAGATTCTGCAAATGGGCAGAAATATGCACGTTCGGCTGCTCATGCTCCAATTTAGCACCAGTAGTACAGGCTCACTAAAAGATGAGAGCGAACTGCACCATGCAGTGTGCAAGACCTAGCGGCCGTTCTAGATGATTTTGCTGCCACTCGAGGAGCAGGACATCTATTTGAGAAGCAGCCTTCTGACAGTGACTGTAAAATGGCACTAGTGGAGGTTAAATCTCGCTCTCATTTCTGAAGCCTCGCAGTAAAAAATTCCACTTCACGGTGATTGGTGGAATCTGGTCAGAACTGTAAGTGTAATGCGAAATTGCCAAATTCCACCAGTTTGGGGGTGGGCTGCAATATTCCACCTACCCTAGTCATAACACAAATTTCCATACCAAGTGACCAGTAACTGAGCTGTGCTTAAGTATTATTACATGAGCATAATCTAAAATAAACTCTGATTACTGGGTTATCGGTATTTTATAGAGGCGGGTGAGCCACTGAAAGCTAGAGCCAGGCTCGAGCCAAGTGTTTAGCTCTGGCTCAGCTTGAGGTTTGCTCTTGCCTCGCACCCAACAAGAGCCAAACGTTAATGGGGTTTCTTCCTGCCACTATGCTCTAACCCTGTGCACAGAGAATTAAAGACAAAACTTTAAAAAGATACCCATATAAGGATAAACTGCACACTGTGCAACAAGAAACCAGTGATCAATCTCACATGCCATGTTCGCAAATTGATATGACTCTAGGCAAACATTTACTTTACCAAGCCTCCTTTTTCTTTATTATCACATATGAGAGCATTTTCATATACGCGAGTACATGATGTGCGCTGCTCAAAAAATACTTGCGCTTGGTTTCATAGACTACAATGTTGCACCATTTATAATAGGAATATTTTAAGGTACATGTTAGAAATGGGATTTTTGTTAGGCTGGGGTGTGTGCCAATGCCAGACAGAAACCACCACTCTAGTCAGGATAAGGGAGTTACACTCCTAAAATAACACATGCTCACCCCCTTGGTAGCTTGGCACGAGTAGTCAGGCTTATTTTAGAGGCAGTGTGCAAAGCATTTGCATATAACCAACAGTTATACAGTGTAAGCACTACAAAAGGACACCACACCAGTTTAGAAAAATATCAAATATTTTTATATACTTAAGGCAAGACCAAAAACGATATAAATCCACAATACAGTACTTAAAAATCTTCGGTTATCAAAATATGTTTGAAAAACAGTTCCTTGATGTCGATAGCTCCGGGCTATCACGGCGTAGTGAGCAAACAAATCCAAACAGTTCTGGCTGATCACGGTATTGCGGGCCAGCTACGGTGTCGGAAAGACCTGCAAACAGTACCTTTTAGAAATACAGGGCATCGGCGACCTCTCTTTGAGCTTCCGAAAGCACGTCATCCGCAGGCGTCAGTTACGGAGGTCAGTGCCGGAGTCGTCGGCGCTGTCAAAGTCACAAGCGTTGCAGATCGATCTCCTCTCTGTTGGAGTCAGGAACGCTGGCATCGGCAGGCGTCGGGTGCTGCGGTGTGAAATGCAGCGGTGCGGTGCCCTCAGGTCGCGGTGCGAGTAGCGGCTCAGTGGGGGCATCAGATGGCATTGTCGGTGAAACCAGGGCCACAGTGCGAGGTGAAGACGTTGCTCATCGCGGTGCTGGCAGGTCATGGTGGAAGCAGCGGCGCCATCTTGGCTGAAGCACTATCATCGGCTGATGAACTGGAGTCGATGGCGCCGGCATCGATAGGCCAAGGCTGCGGTGAGTGATGAGGGCAGTGCGCTGTGTAACTTTACGAGCAGTGCCCTCGAACCACGGTGCAAGCAGTGGCGTAGATTTCAGCGTGGAGCGGCATCTTCTGGGATACCAAGGCGTCGGTGTGAAGTGAGGTGGTGCGGAGTGCGGTGCCCACAGGTCACGGTGCGAGCAGCGGTTCGGAGGCGGCATCAGTAGGCATCGTCGGTGAGACCAGGGTCACGGTGCGGCATTGCGGCAGTGCCCGCTGCGGTGCCTTCAGGACACGGAGTCGGCAGCAGCATTGTAGACGTCATCGGGTTGCTTTTCTTCTGTTGCAGCACAAAACACACAGTCACCAGTGCTGAGGGCAGAAGAGCTTGAAGTCTTTGCTGTTCCTGAGACTTCTTGAACAAGAGGCAAGCTCACCCTCAAGTCCTTGGAGAAACTCACAAAGTAGATTGCAGAAAGTTCAGTCCAGTCCTTTCACTGCCCAAGACAGAGGCAGCCACTGCAGGACAACACAGCAAAGCACACAGCAAAGTGGTAGTTTCTCCTCACAGCTTCTCCGGCTCCTCTTCTTGGCAGTCTTCTTAGTCCAAAAGAGTTCTAAAGTTCTGGAGTCTGGGCCCAATATTTATATCCCAAAATCTGTTGATCTCTTAGGCAGAGTGTGTCTATACCCAGACAGAACCAGTTCTGCCTTTTCTGGTGTAACTTCCTGGCAGGAGGGGGAGTAGGCATGGTCAGAGGCAAACCAGGCCCTTTGAGGTGCAAGGAAATCTCTTCCCCCTTCCCCAATTGCAGCCCAGGTCTATCCAGCCCTTTCCTGACCCGCCTAGACTATCTGGAGCCACTCCTGCTCCTCAGCCTTCTGTCATCTAAAACCCAGACAGGCAATCCACATTCCAGCAGAGGCACACAGGATGACTGAGCAAGAGAATACCTACTTTCTAAAAGTGGTATTTTCAAACACAGAATGTAAAAATCACCTTCACTAAAAGATGCATCTTTAGATTCTGAGTTCAGGCATACTAAACGTTATTTTCCCACCTATATCCCTGGGCCAGTTATGTTTATAAGATGTTATAAACAAACTCCCTATTATGTCTTATGGAGAACAGGTAGCCTTGTAATAGCGAAAAACGAAATTGGCCGTAATTCACTATCAGGACAAGCCACACACACCAGGGCATGTCCTACCTTTCACATACACTGCACATGGCCCACAGGGGTACTTTGGGTCTACCTTAGGGGTGGCTGACACATAATAAAAGGGAAGGTGAGGGACTGGCAAGTGTGTGCACTGGCCAAGTTGACATGGCAGTTACAAACTGCGCGCAGACTCCGCAATGGCGGGTTTGAGTTACCTTTTCAGGGCTACTCACGTGGGTGGCACAATGAGTGCTGCAGGCCCGCTAGCAGCATTTGATTCACAGGCCCTGGCACACTCAGTGCACTTTACCAGGGACTAACAAGTAAATCAAATATCCAATCATGAAAACACCAATCCATAACACAATTTACCACATGAGCATTTGCACTTTCTCACTGATCAGCAGTGAGAAAAGTGTGCAGAAACACTATGCCAGCAAAAACAGAGTCAAAACCGGGAGGTCAGAAAGCAAAAATTCAGGGGCAACCCGTCAAAAGATGCCATGACTCCTCCAGCTGAAAGTAGGGAGAAGTACCCACCCTCCTGGGTATTCTCTTCACTAAGGCTGTTGCGGGGATTCTGCTCATGCACAGGAAACCAGGACCTCGGTGAATTGTGGTGTACCAAAAAACTCACCTCAGTACCTAGAACCTCTATCCGACTAGCATCAGTGTCTCATTCATTCTCTGCACTACAGCGAAGCTACCAATGTTTAGACAACCCAGAACAAGCAAATTAGGGTACTCTCAGGAATGGTGGGAATCAAGAACACTCTTTCGTTTTTATTCTCATATCAGTCCACAACGTGAGTAATCAGAGACACAGTAAAGTTGAAAATGTTTATTTTTAACTACATGCTCTAAGATGCAGTATTTTGGCTAACATAAGCAGGCAAATTATTAGAAATAACATAATCAGCATTGTTACAATTCCATAAAACACAAAGGGAGAATTCATGTTATAATGATAGTGGCCCCATACCCTCGTTACACTAAACCTGCCTGACTTCCGGTTTCTTCGTTCCATGGGACAGAGACTTCCTCTACAAGCCACGCACTTCAGAGAGTAGCGTTGGTCAGGCTTTCCATGCACTTTACACAGAGGGCTGCACGGACACGGATCCTCTTGAAATGCGGAGCTCCGCATTGCGCGCAGGTTAGATGGGACAGGCACGCCCTTTGGGAGCTGCACACCAACCGGAGTAGCGATAACCAGGCACTCCGGCCGCGCTTCACTAAGGTTGGATTGGATACCGGGTATTTTGGTAATGCGGAGCGACGCATTACATGGAGGTCAGGCCAGAGCAGGCACCAATCTTGCCGGGCGCATTTCGGACCCCGGCACCACACGGATAGGTCCAATCAATGTTTGCAGTTGACCCCTCCCTGTGTTTTACCAATTAAGGGGACTACTTATATGCCTGCCTCATCCGTACCTATTTGTCACCGGGGAGGAGAGCAGTATACAGCTAGGTGATACCGCGGAGAGCGCACCTTGACGAAGTAAGGCTGTGGGGTATGAGTGTACGATGGATGCATGTATAGGAGGATGTTTATCACGCTCTTGTTTGTTTCGGTCCAATCATGCCGCTTAATGCTGTTCTACATGTGCTTACCTCTTCAGGGTTTGACTACAGGGGCTCTCCTTTACTTCCCCCCTCCCATGAAGCACATAGGGTTAAGTCTGTAGGGAAGATATGAGAGATAATTCTCCCCTGTGTTTTTATATTCACTTGTGTATTCACGTATGACAGTCATGTGTTATACACTTGAGCCACACGTGCTTAAAATGTGAGTAGTGGTGTTTGCCTTTCCGTGAATGACCTTCACTCCTAATGGTTGCTTAGTATGTGTTGTTTATTCTTCTTTTTTACAGGGTACTAAAGACCCCTAAACACCCCACCACAGGTTTTTTCTAACCACAGTGTTGGTAAGAGTGGAGCCCTATATATATTTAAGTATCTAGGTCCTAATGAATGCCGAGTACCACTGTTGACACAAGGCAGCAACATGTCGACCCAACTCTACACGGCGAGGGGTTAATAACTTTCCCCATTTCTCTGTTCACTTGTTTTTAATCACCATACAGCCTCCTAGATCATTAAAAAGTAAATGAGGTCACTGTAATGGCTTTTAACTTCACTCACTCACTTCGGGCCCCCACTTAATTAGAAGTGCATCCCTGTCGTCAGGTGTATGCCCGCCCTCTATCAAACCGAGTTTTTAGAGAGCGAGGACTGGCCAATGATGAAGCATGACACCAGGTGGTGTGTGAGGCCAGTCCTAAACTTTTTGTGAGATGTCCACACTCACATTCACATAACACTACTGAGCACACTTTAGGTCATTGTAATAGGAGCGGCCCCATTTGTGTATAACATAATGATAGTGGAAACAGGTCTTATAGCGCCTTGTGTACCACCCTCCTCTGGCTAAGAGCTAGGTTTATAATAATAGAAGGTCTCTAGGTTTGAACGGGGAACCCCATACCTCCAAGATCAGCTGAGGTGAATTACATCACAGGATCAGCAACGCTCTCTGTAGATGGAAAGATTTTCTCCAAGTGCCAGTATCATGCATGCAATCCAATAGTAAAGGCAGCCTAGTTTCAGATATTTGCAGCTGTGTGTGTGCTGTGTCTAGAGCGTGGGCCGATCAACCTGAATCAACAGCATGCATTGTTATTTGACCTTGAAGACTTCTGCACACAGTGTACAGACTGAGGTCGCGGTGTAAGTCTAGGGATGTGAAAAACAGACCGTTCTCATGTGAAGAAATGCAAGCAGTTTAACTTACAACAACAGGTACCTGTAGTCTTGTGTACAAAAAGCGGCAAAATGGCGTTTAACTTCTAATACGCTTATGCTGACATAGCAATGTGTGCAAGCAAAACCCTGTCTTCACTACATGGTGAAATAACCTGGACAGACCATCTGCAGTGGCGTGTTCTGTGCCAGGACGGTGTTCCATCGTAAAGTCCATTCCCTGTGTGGAGATGAACCACCTCAGCAGTTTTGAATTCACACCCCTCATTTGCAGCAACCATCTGAGGGGCCTGTGGTCTGTCTGAACCCGGTAGTGAGTCCCAAACAGGTATGGTCTCAGCTTCTTCAGTGCCCAGAACACAACGTAAGCTTCCCTTTTTATGGCACTCCACCTCTGTTCCCTGGGGAGTAGTCCCTGGCTAAGGAAGACTACAGGCTGGTCTAGGCCCTCTTCGTTCAGTTGTGAGAGCACTGCTCTCACTCCTTGCTCTGAAGCGTCAGTCTGCACGATGAATTCCTTGGAGAAGTCGGGTGCCTTGAGCACGGGTGCCGTGCACATGGCAGCCTTCAGGGCATCAAAAGCCTTCTGGCAGGACTCAGTCCAGATCACCTTCTTGGGCTGCTTCCTGGAAGTCAGCTCTGTTAAGGGGGCAACAATGGTTCCATACTCCCTGACAAACATCCTATAGTACCCGGTGAGTCCTAAGAAGGCCCTCACCTCTGTCTGGGTCTTGGGGTGCTCCCAAGCCAGAATGGTGTCAATCTTGCGTTGTAGGGGCGCCACCTGGCCGCTTCCTATCTGGTGTCCCAAGTACACTACCAAACCCTGCACGATCTGGCACTTACTGGCCCTGAAGAGGTAAGCACATGTAGAACAGCATAAAGCGGCATGATTGGACCGAAACAAACAAGAGCGTGATAGACATCCTCCTATACATGCATCCATCGTACACTCATACCCCACAGCCTTACTTCGTCAAGGTGCGCTCTCCGCGGTATCACCTAGCTGTATACTGCTCTCCTCCCCGGTGACAAATGAGTACGGATGAGGCAGGCATATAAGTAGTCCCCTTAATTAGTAAAACACAGGGAGGGGCCAACTGCAAACATTGATTGGACCTATCCGTGTGGTGCCGGGGTCCGAAATGCGCCCGGCAAGATTGGTGCCTGCTCTGGCCTGACCTCCATGTAATGCGTCGCTCCGCATTACCGAAATACCCGGTATCCAATCCAACCTTAGTGAAGCGCGGCCGGAGTGCCTGGTTATCGCTACTCCGGTTGGTGTGCAGCTCCCAAAGGGCGTGCCTGTCCCATCTAACCTGCGCGCAATGCGGAGCTCCGCATTTCAAGAGGATCCGTGTCCGTGCAGCCCTCTGTGTAAAGTGCATGGAAAGCCTGACCAACGCTACTCTCTGAAGGGCGTGGCTTGTAGAGGAAGTCTCTGTCCCATGGAACGAAGAAACCGGAAGTCAGGCAGGTTTAGTGTAATGAGGGTATGGGGCCACTATCATTATAACATGAATTCTCCCTTTGTGTTTTATGGAATTGTAACAATGCTGATTATGTTATTTCTAATAATTTGCCTGCTTATGTTAGCCAAAATACTGCATCTTAGAGCATGTAGTTAAAAATAAACATTTTCAACTTTACTGTGTCTCTGATTACTCACGTTGTGGACTGATATGAGAATAAAAACGAAAGAGTGTTCTTGATTCCCACCATTCCTGAGAGTACCCTAATTTGCTTGTTCTGGGTTGTCTAAACATTGGTAGCTTCGCTGTAGTGCAGAGAATGAATGAGACACTGATGCTAGTCGGATAGAGGTTCTAGGTACTGAGGTGAGTTTTTTGGTACACCACAATTCACCGAGGTCCTGGTTTCCTGTGCATAGTTCTGTGCATCGGCAGAATCCCCGCAACAGCCTTAGTGAAGAGAATACCCAGGAGGGTGGGTACTTCTCCCTACTTTCAGCTGGAGGAGTCATGGCATCTTTTGACATGTTGCCCCTGAATTTTTGCTTTCTGACCTCCCGGTTTTGACTCTGTTTTTGCCCTCTGCAGCGCCTTCAACACTTCACCAAGGTTCTGCAAGTGTTCTTCTCAGCTGGAACTGAACACTGCGATGTCACCAAGGTAGGCAGCACTGAAATCCTCCAGCCCAGCCAACACCTGGTTGACCAACCTCTGAAAGGTGGCAGGGGCATTTTTCAATCCAAAGGGCATCACCCGTAACTGGTAATATCCTTCTGGGGTTGATAATGCTGACCTCTCCTTGGTCCCATCGGTTAAGGCAATCTGCCACTACCCAGACGATAAATCAAGCGTGCTGAGGAAGTTGGCAGCTCCCAACCGATCAATGAGCTCATTAGCTCTGGGGATGGGGGTGCGTCAGTCCTGGTGATGGCATTGAGCCCACGGTAGTCCACACAAAACCACAGTTCTGGAGTGGCACCGGGTGCAGCAGCCTTTGGTATCAAGACCACTGGGCTGGCCCAAGGACTGTTGGAAGGCTTGATCACCCCTAAACCCAACATCTTACCAGGTCAGTCAACCTGTAAATCTTGTGCTTCACAGGAGGGCTGTCACCGGTGTCCATGTCATGGATACACCAGTGAGTAACACCTGGGGTCAGGGAGAACAGTGGGGCAAACTGTCCCAAAAACAGTTGACAGTCATTCTGCTGCTCTGGAGTCAGTCTAGGGGAGAGGATCACACCTTCCACTGACCCATTCTGCTCCTTGGTAGACAGGAGGTAAGGGAGAGGTTCACTCTTCTCTTCCACCCCATTATCTGTCGCCAAGAGCATGCCCACTTCGGACTTCTCGAAGTGGGGCTTGAGGTGGATCACGTGGAGGACCCTCAAAGGGTTCCTTGAAGCCCGCAAATCCACCAGGTAGGTAACATCGCTTTTGCACTCCACCACCTCAAATGGCCCAGTCACTTGTTCTGCAAGGCACAAGGTTCCACTGAGGCCATGACCCACACTTTTTGCCCAGGTTGAAATTCGACCAGAGTGGCATTCTGGTCATGCCACTTCCTCATTTCTTCCTGGCTTTCTTCTATGTTCACCTGAGCGAGTTTCCTGAAGCGGGAAGTTTGGTTTCTGAAGGCCAGCATGTAACTAAACACATCCTGGGGAGTTTTCCTGGGTGCTGCCTCCCAGCCTGCCTTCACCAAACTCAGAGGTCCTCTCACTTGGTGACCATACAGAAGCTCAAAAGGACTGAACCCAAGAGACTTCTGTGGTACCTCCCTGTATGCAAAGAGAGGCACGGCAAGAGGACGTCCCACTTACGCCTCATGGGTTCTGTTAGACCATTAATCATGCTCTTCAAGGTCTGGTTAAATGTCTCCACCAGACCGTTACCTTGTGGGTGGTAAGGGGTTGTGAACTTGTAGGTTACACCACACTCCTCCCACAGGGATGTCATATACTTGGATATGAAATTGGTCCCCTGTCAGAAACCACCTCTCTGGGGAACCCCACTCGGAAAAAGATCCCAATTAACGCCCAGCCCAACACTGGTGCCGTCGTTGTCCTGAGAGGGATTGCCTCCGGGTACCGGTGGCATAGTCCACCAAGACCAGGATATACCTGTTGCCCATGGCTCTCTTGGGATCCAGTGGCCCCACAATGTCCATTCCTACCCTTTCAACGGGCGTTCCAACCACAGGAAAAGGTTGGAGAGGAGCTTTGACCTTCCCCCCACTCTTACCACTTGCCTGGCAAGTTTGGCAAGACCTGTCCATCTGACAGCCTTCATATTTGGGACCAGAAGAAATAGGTGACAAGCCTGTCAAAGGTCTTGTCCTGCCCCAAATGTCCTGCCAAAGGCATGTCATGATCCAGACCCAGTAGGAAGGTCCTGAAGCACTGGGGTACCACCAGCACACGGGCTGACTCAGGCTCAGCGACCTTAGGCTCACTGTACAGGAGATCATTCTCCCAGAAGATCCAATGTGATCAGGACTGATCACCAGCTGCCTAGTCTGCAGCCTGCTGCCGCAGACCATTCAGAGAAGGGCACTCCTTATGCTCCTTGCAGAATTCCTCCATGGTGGGATCCCCTTCTTGCTGCCAATGGGTCAGCTCAGAGATGTCCCCCAGTTCAGCTACCTGCTCCCCTGTAGGCACTGGGGTATCCCCCTCAAGGTCCACCTCCCCCAGATCTGTGAGAACTTCAGTGGCCGGTTTCCTGCACCCCTTGCCCTTTCTCTTGGCAGGGACTTGAGCCACTGTTTCAGGCTCCAAGTACTCTTGATCACACTCTCTGGCCGCCTTTGACCGAGTGGACACGCATGCCCACTCTGGCAACCCAAGCATCTCCAAGTGAGATCTGAGCTCAACATCCTTCCATAAGGACAGCTCCAGGTTGTTACCTAGCAGACAATCTACAGGCATGGAAGGGCTCACAACCACTCTCAAGGGACCTGTGACCCCCCCCCACTCAAAGGGAACCTGCGCCACCAGACACTGGCGCTCTGAATTGTCTACCGCAATTACTTGGTGGAATGCCCCTGGGACTACCTGCTTCTCAGAGACCAGGTGACACCGGACTGAGGTCACACTGGCTCCAGTATCTCTGAAAGCCTCTACCCTTTCCCCATTGATGGTCACCCAAGTGCTATATTTCTTTGTGTTAGGGGCACTGGGTTTCCGGAGACCATCTCACTGTCCCCTAGTGAGACGAGGGTCATTTCTGCGGGGTCCCCACCCTCCGGTGGGTACTCCTCCTCCCCAAGTGTTACACTAGCCAACACGTTGGACTGCCCCCGGTGGGTGTCTGTGCCGACTTAGGGCACTTGGGGTCCCCCTTCATGTGACCCACCTGGTCACATGCAAAACACTTGGGTGGGTGGTCTCAGCAGGCTTTCCTGATGAGACCCCTTGTTTCGTATCTTCGGGGAGATGGGAACCTTCACCCTGGGTGTTAGTTTGGGGCCCTTTAGAGAACTCCTGTGTTTTATCCTTGTCCCCCCACTTTTCTGATGGGGACTCTGCCCACCTTTGGCTGAGTCTCCCCTATACGCTTTCCTGTGAACCCTGGTACTCACCCAGCGGTCTGCCACCATATCAAGCTTCCTGGGGTCAGTCAGCTTACTATCAACTATGTGCTGGCGCAGATCTGCAAAACATAGACTAGACAATTGCTCCCATGCAGTCAAATTGTAGAGCCCCTGAAAATCTGTCACATTACTGCCCTTCACCCAGCCATCCAGTGACCTGAAAAACATATCTACACATTCCAAACAACTGTTGGCATTGGACTTCTTACTGGACCTGAACTGATCCCTGTACTTTTCAGGAGTGAGAACATACTTAGAGAGAAGGGCATTCTTCATGTCTGGATAGGTGAGGTGATACCCCTTACCCAAAGCTATTAAAGTATCCCTTGCTTCTTCTGGGAAGAGAGGCCACAATCCTGCTCCTCAATTCTCCTCAGGGACCCCATTTGTGTGTATCGCTGCCTCGTAACCCTGAAAACACCTTTGTATGTCATCCCCCTTCTTGAATTATTTGCCTACATTCTTAGGGATGTGCACAATCCTGTCTGCCTGTCTTGACAGGTTGCGGCCACCATCTGAGCTGGGTCTACTCCTCTTATCCAGCTCCTTTATCCTGAACTCATGCTCTAACATCATCCTTTTCTCCTCCATGGCTAACTTAAGCTTCTCCAGTTCTACTGCAACTCTCCTTGCTTCCTGCCCGTCCTCCAGCTCTCCTGGGGACAGGCCACAGCTGCCTGGCCTGGAGGGTTCCCCCTCCCAAAAGCACATCCACCCTAGAAATAGGCTCCGTCGCCTCTCCACTGAGATCACCAGACTGCTCGCTGGCATGTCTGGCTGCTACCCAGGCCCTCTGCGCCTTTTGTAGCTCCTCTTTCTTCGTGAGGCCTCTGACTTGGACTTTTAGGTTTTTACAAATTGATTTCAATTCCCTAACATTGTAGTATTCCAACCTATCCTCCTCAAAGGCAATTTCCAGGAATGCAATAGATGATGCTCTCGATTCAGGCATGATGAAGTAGCAAGTTCAAACTGACAAGATCAAGAATAGGCCAAAAAGAAAAAGAACAGTATGTGGCACGTAATGATCTGAGTTATGGTTGTAGTGCACACCAATCAATGTAATTCAAGTGCAAACGCAAGTCCTATCCACAGCGGTTTACAACTAGGTGCCGATTCCGATCCGGCAAAATAAATTTGCGTACGACTCGTATCCGTATATTTTCACGTACGAATCGTACAAGTACCGTACAAACTGCGAAGTACGATTCGTACGTGAAAAATACATACGAATTGCGTCGGGAAAAGGGTACGAGAGGGAGCCGGAAATTTTTACGTCCGAATAGCGTCGGGAAAAGTGTACGATAGGGAGACGGACATTTTTACGTGCAAATCGTAAAACAGAAGTCCGAGCGCGCAAGTACGATCCGTACCGCCCGTCCGAACACACAACCGCATGTAAAAGGCCCCGTACGGAGCGATCGCTGTAGCACACATGTACACGGGTAAACTTGTGCCTGGATACGAGTCGTACAACCCCCCGTCCCCCGCATATGTGAGCACTGTACCCCCGTTTGTCAGCACCATACCCCAGGACCGTACCCAAGCCACGTACCTGTACGCGCCGCACCCCAGGCCCGTCTCCCAGCCCATACCTGTATGCACCGTACCCCAACACCATAGCCCAGCCCCGCACCTGTACGCACCATACCCCAACACCGTACCCCAGCCCCCCACCTGTACGCACCGCACCCCAGGCCCGTCTCCCAGCCCCGCACCTGTATGCACCGTACCCCAGGCCCGTACCCTAGCCCCCAAACTGTACGCGCCGCACCCCAGGCGCGTACCCCATCCCCGTACCTGTATGCACCGTACCCCAGGACCATACCCCAGCCCCACACCTGTACGAGCCGCACCCCAGGCCCGTCTCCCAGCCCCGTGCCTGTACGCACCGTACCCCAGGCCCGTACCCCAGCCCCGCACCTGTATGCACCATACCCCAACACCGTACCCCATCCCCCACCTGTACGCGCCACACCCCAGGCCCATACCCCAGCCCTGTTCCTGTACGCACCATACCCCAGGCCCGTACCCCATCCCCGCACCTGTACGCACCGTACCCAACACTGTACCCCAGCCCCCCACCTGTACGCGCTGCACCCCAGGCCCGTACCCCAGCCCTGTACCTGTACGCACCATACACCAACACCGTACCCCAGCCCTGCACCTGTACGCACCGTACACCAACACTGTACCCCAGCCCTGCACCTGTACGCACCGTACCCCAACACCGTACCCCAGCCCCGTACTTGTATGCACCGTACCCCAACACCGTACTCCAGCCCCCCACATGTACACGCTGCACCCCAGGCCCGTACCCCTGCCCCGTACCTGTATGCACCGTACCCCAACACCGTAGCCCAGCCCCGCACCTGTACGCACCGTACCCCAACACCGTACCCCAGCCCCCCACCTGTACACGCTGCACCCCAGGCCCATACCCCAGCCCCATACCTGTACGCACCATACCCCAACACCGTACCCCAGCACCCTCACCCAGCATCGCGTATGTACGGACCTTACCTACGCGAAAAATACTCGTACAGAACCAGGACACTGTAAAACAGCACAAGGAGGGTCAATTCGACTCGCACAACACCACAAAACACGTCTATATGACAAAATACATCTCAATGACTGACCTGGCACATCCAAACAGGCAAACAGAGGCCCTAAATCACAACCACCTCTTATAACACACCCACCAAAATTTCAAACACAGCCACACCCACAAATGGACCAATAAAATGGGCCCACACACATAACCCATGAGCCTTTGCAACAGACCCACTGCTGACAGACCCCACAGACAAACAACTGCACCTTACTTACACCTTAACTACACCTTAACTTACACACCTTCACACAACCTCCTTCACAAACACCCCCTCTTCACATTCACACACACACCGTCACATTCACACCCACAACCATCCACACCCACACCCCACACCATGCCCACAGACAAGAATCCAAAGTTCACAAGGGCGGAGCTGGACCTCCTTGTCAACAAAGTCATCAGAGTCGAGCCACAGCTGTTTGGAACATTGGTCAGACAGACCAGCATAGCCCAAAAAACGAGCCTGTGGCAGAGGATCGTCGATAAGGTGAATGCTGTTGCGCCCACCTGAAGGACCAGGCATGAATGCCAAGCCAGGTGGTACGATCTGCGCAGGGCAGTCAAGAGGAAAATGAACGAGGAATACGCCCAGAGTAACATCACTGGAGGTGGGCAGCCCCGCAGACCCGTACATTACCATCCCTGGGAGGAGAAGGTGATGGCCATGCTTCCGCCGGTGGGAGTACACGGAGTCGAAGGAGTCGCAAAGCCTGGTGAGTACACAAACAACTCACGTAACATGGGGGTAATGGCATCCACACCACAAATACACCAAATGCACGCAACTTCCCCCAAGCCCTCAGCGCACACAACCACACTCAAAAACCACGCTCATGCCACTAACGTCTCCATGCCCCATTCACGAATATAGGCAATGCCATTTCCCAGGCCACACCAACCACAAAGCCAAGACTGGATGTCCGGGATGCTGGGAGGGTGGGGCTCACACAACACATTGCGCAACTCAGAAGCAGACACCAATGCCCTCAGCCCATATGGCCTAGGTGCATACCCATGCACCATGCCCAATGCACATGGACTGGCAAAGTACTGACAAGGTAGCTGACACTTGGCCCTGCTGTAGGCAGCACAAGGCCCTCCTGTGACCACTGTACACTCAAACACCAACTCCACAAGCTCAGATATCTAGCACAGGAACTCACACTCACTGTCATGCCAGCATGCACCATGAGGGAACAGACACATCACCTGGGAGACCCAATGACAAATCACACTACACCCAACAGCAGGCCCGGTCACACCCCCCCCTCACACAAGCACACACCCCCGGGGCAAGCAACGGATTTACCCACACTCACAATGGACATGTGACACAACAAGACCAATCCATAGCCAAATAAGCATCCTAGCCAAAATTCTACTGGTCAAACACTCAGGAGAACATATCAATCTGTCCCCCGCAACATACCCATCCCCAAGTGTACATTGAGAGGAATGCTAGGCACATCCAACTACCTGGAGGAACTGTGACAACTAGAATATGTATGAAACATGGATGTGGCATGAAACAGCATTAACATTGTCTCTCTCTCACACACAGGGCAATGTCATCGACCTACCCCCAACAATGGGGGGGAACAATCACAGTCCCAGGCTCAGCGTGAAGATGATCCCACCGGCAGCGACGACTCTCACCACTCCGTGGATGACCCCGACCAACCTGGCCCCTCTGGTGCCCAAGCCCCTGCAGCACCTGCGTCAGGTACATCTGTGCCAACCCCCACCCCCATTCCTGCCACATCCCAGGAGACACCCAGGAGCCCTGCTCGCACTGAACAACAGAGCCAGTCTGACCAGGAGGGACAAGGTTCTCCGGACACCCAGGAGGAGGCAGACAACCCCGCAAATGCCATCCCTCAGGGGTCCCGTAGACCCGATGTGCCCACAACGGCAGGCCAGGCTCGTGTGGGCAGTGGTGGTGGGAGTGGAGGCAGGCGGAGGCGAGAACCTGACCAGCCAGCTGAGGGAACCGGTATGTCACACATACGCCACATCCTGGACACATACCGGCGTGACACCAGGGGCATCAGCCAGGTAGTGTCGAGCCTCACAGAGATGAAGGGGACCCTCGACGAGATGAAGAACCTGCAGGCCGAGCAACATGCCAGTCAACAACAACACCAAGGACGGATGGAGGCAAGACTGGCTGAGCTCCGTCTTTCCTTGGAGTGGATCTATCTGGGGATCATGTGCATAATTTAGAGGGTGTTGCAGTCTGAGGCACAGATGCTGGTGATTGATTACCATGGCAAATGTGAGCAAGCAATCCATGATGCACACCATCTTGTGTGCGTGGACACTGGGTGCTTGTGCAGGGCTTTTGCGGGTGGGACACAAGCAGTTGACCCAACTGTAATGGGAAAATCCTCAGATGTTGATCTCAGTCCTGTACAAGTCCTGCCTCAGGTGGCTGATGTTCTGCCATTCATCAATGGATCTCATGCAATCTTGAATATTGGAACTGGCAATGTCTGCGTCCTTGGTGAGGGTGAGGAGCACCTGGCTGTCAATGGCATACGAGTTGATGATGAGGTTGTGTGCGCATGTGATGGTAGAGAGGGGGGTCCTGGACACATTGTAGATTGACACGCTGAGAGATGATACCTGTGCCATGTGCCTCATGACGACACCATACTACATGCAGAAGCCTTGAGTCCCACTCCCATGGCCTTGCTGGGGTACAGAGCCAGTGGGGAGTAGGAGGGACATGACCTGGTTGGTGTGACAGGGCCTGGAAGGTGTGGCAGCGCTGTGTAGGCAGTCGGAGTTGCACACTCATCATGCAAAGGTGTTGTGTGTGCGCTTAGTGTATGCCTGAGAGCAGGCGGGAGATTTGTGGATGGACATTGCTTGGAGGGTGTCTGCAACACTGTAGTGTGATGTGGGTCATGCAAGGACCTGAGGGTCATGCAATGTTCACGTTGCATGGGCAGACGGTCCAGCCTTTGGCACCGCGTGGCCGCAACTGTGGCCCAGACAAACTGATGACAGCCAAAATAATGGGTTGAGGGAGGAAGGGAGGAGCATCTTTGATATGTGTGTGTTGCCAAATCCGGAAAATTCGTGTGCCCTTGCTGCAGGGTCAGCAACAGCAGGCGGCATGTCCTGGAAACTATGCTACAAGTTCCACCCAAAGACTAGGATGTCAGAAAGGACCACTGCAACAGGTGTATGTAAAGGAAGGAGTGTCCGGTTTTCCATGGCACACCCAGAGACAAAGGATGCACAATCACCAAAGATGACTGACACCGGATAATGAAACTGAAGGGTGAGCTGTGCACAGGAAACACACCCTCAGCAGGTGTTGACGGCCCGTTGTGGGGACCAACATGCCAAAACACATACACAGCCATGGACTCCATGCACAATCATCAAATACATGAAGAACAGCATGCAGGTTGCTAATCTACACATAGACTTATATGCACAATCTTTGACAACTATGCCAGAGATACCGCATGCACAGTGACAAGAGACCTGCATTGACAGAGATGAGACACCTTGGAGGGTGAGGAACACCTTTATTACTCAGCCTCACACCTATGGAAATGCATCAATATGAACAGACACACAGGTCTTTTGGATGAACATGTGGGACCTACACTGGACACCCCCTTCGCACCACAGATGCTGTAAATCCATTGGACTGGCACACAAGTGAAGGGGGTGAGCCAAACATCCCCTGCTGCACACGGAGAGGCTGCAATTCCCCATTGAGCCTCTAATGGGGATGTCCCACACTATGTCCACGCGTAGCATCCCGTATGTTTCATAGGGAAGTTTTACACACATTGATGCTTTCATCACAATCCACAATCCCATTACAGATGACTGTCACGAAGTGTGACTATCAATTCATGTGAGTCATGCTACATGTCATGTGCCCCATGGTGAGTCGACATGTATGCATAGTGACAAAACCTGCACAGGAGCAGTGCCCACACATTCCAAACAACTACCACACCCAAAATGGCTTGCTGCAATCCTTACCCAGAGGAGACATCTCACCATGTCCGTGCATGTAACGCTGATTCAGCACACGTTGCAATACTCATGAGGAATAGCAGGAGCACAACGATGCCACGAGCAGACAGCATGTGCAACTACCTGGGGATGACAGACACACAAGAAGTCAGGAAAAAGATAGTCATCCGCATGCATGGTCATGTACTCTACATGAATAAGGTTGACACCATGCTAGTTGAAAACTGAGTGTGTCAGCTAAAATGTGTGGAATGACATCATCACTCGAGTGACACATCAGAACACACCTCTAAGTCACTTAGCATACAGTCAGCTGGACACACACATTGCAACACATGCCACACAAGACTCCAAGCGTGCACACTCAGACCCAGGGATTCACCATTATGAGAAGAAGTTGCGTATGAGCTGACTGCGGATGTGCTCCTCCACCTCATCCTCCTCACTTGCCTCGTGACCAAGGCCTTCATCCTCCACGGGTGGATGTTCCTGCTCATCGGGATCCAGGATGAGTGGCACAGCTTTCTCCACTGCCATGTTGTGCAGCATGCAGCACACAAGAAAGATTTTGCAGACCTTCACCGGTGCATATGGGAGGGACCCGCCTGTCTTGTGGAGGCACCGGAATCGGCTCTTCAGGAGGCCAAACGTCCTCTCAATCACTCGCCTGGTCTGCCCATGGGCGTTGTTGTAACGGTGATCTGCAGCTGTACTGGGGTTGCGGAGAGGCGTCACCAGCCATGACATGTTGGGATAGCCAGAGTCCCCTACATGGAAACATCATGTAAAGAAGTGGGTCAGGAGATGCCGTAACATACAAACATACCGCTAAATACAGGACAAAAAGACTATACCCATCAACAAGACATGCTCGTTCGTTGTGCAGCCGCAGCATCATTTCTGGCACCTTGCTACGCCTCATGATGTAGGCATCGTGTGCTGACCCTGGAAAACATGCACAGACATGGGAAATCAGCATGTTAGCAAGACACACCACAAGGGCATTGATGGAGTGATAATGTTTTCGGTTTCGATAGGCTACCTCCTGTGCCTGTGGTGGTACCAAAGCCACATGTGTCCCATCAATGGACCCAATTACATGGGGCATCCCTCCCAGGGCATAGAACTCACCCTTGATACCTGTCAACTGCTCAGGATTTGGAAAATGGATGAAATCATCCAGGTGCTCCAACATGGCTTCTAAAACATCATGCAGGACACGGCTGAACATGGTCTGGGACATGCCACCCACATCAGCTATGGTGAATTGAAAGGTACCGGTGGCAAAAAAATGTAGGGCTGCCATCACCTTCATCTTGGGTGTCAGCGCAATAGGATTCCTGTGTCGCGGTTGGAGGTGTTGTTCAAGCTTTGCGGTCAAGTCCTCAATCAACTGTTGCGAAAAGCAGTAACGTCTTAGGCAGTCACGTTCCCTAATGGCAGCCAAGTCTGGCATTGGTCGGGGGAGAGGCGGTGCCCTGCAGATAATTGGAAGGAAGAACGAAGAGTGAGTACCTAACGACATCAATGTCAATGAACTGAGCACATGCTCAACTGCTAATACACATCAGCGAAATATAGAGTCAGGTCTGTGCTACACATCCAGGACACGTATGGCAGCCAGGTGATACTCCTACGACAAGCCAGCTACACCCGTTGATAGTCACGTTCTACATGAAATGGCCCAGAACTAGCTGTGGGCCAGTGTAAGTGAACAGCCAGAGACATCACATGAGTGACATACATCCACCAATCGGCATTGGAAGGATGTCATCTCATACAGACTGCTGGCAGCAAGCTAGACGCACAGGTCACATGTCATTGGAAATGTACAGATCACACACATAGCAATGAAGGGGTACACGTGAAACACGAAAACACAGACATGGATACGGCGCAGATATGTCCTCATGTCATAAAATCATCTTTGAAGCATCCAGACACACGTAACGTGTGAATCCACATGTGATATGGTGTGCGTATATGTGTGCCATGCCCATCTACACACAGACACATGTTGGATGCAGCAACAGCAGATGCATTTGACGGAACAACACCAGCAAGCTCATGGGAACACATGACACACACAGGACATGTTCACATCGGGGCACGCTGTTACTTAGATGTCAGGTGTTAGTGTCCCTGTCCCTGGCATCAGGGGACATTTGCGGGTGTTGGTGACTGTGCCATACCAGTGATGCAGTGCGTGACACGTTTGTACTACTTGCACACATGTGCATTGTGGGAAGGGGAAGTGTGCCACATACTGCCCCATCACACATGACATGTGTACACAGGTCATCACACATCTATTGTGCTAAAACATGAGGAGACATGTGCCACATCACTGCCTGACACACCTAGGCCCTGCACATGTAGGACTGGAATGAATATGACTTGATGTACAGCCGTGCACCTGTGTAAGCTGTGAAGCGCACAGTACACAGGCTCTGAGGGCGTGTGAACAGTCCGTATCATCACACTGTTGTTCCCGCCAGAGTACAGGTGTGTGTACGGACCGTACACATGTACGTGTATGACCAGTGTGCACACGTACGTTTACACCCTGGTAGTCCACGTACGTGTACACACTGGTAGTCCACATACGTGTTCACAGTGGTCGTACACGTACGTGTATGCCCTGGTAGTCCACGTACGTGTACGACCAGTGTGTACACGTATGTGGACTACCAGGGCGTACACGTATGTGTATGACCAGTGTGAACATGTACATGGACTACCAGTGTGTACACGTACGTGGACGCCCTGGTAGTCCACGTACGTGTACGACCAGTGTGTACACGTACGTGGACTACCAGGGTGTCCACGTACGTGAACGCCCTGGTAGTCCACGTACGTGTACACACTGGTCGTACACGTATGTGGACTACCAGGGCGTCCACGTATGTGTACGCCCTGGTAGTCCACGTACGTGTACACACAGGTCGTACACGTACATGGACTACCAGGGCATCCACATACGTGTACACACTGGTAGTCCACGTACGTGTTCACACTGGTCGTACACGTACGTGTACGCCCTGGTAGTCCACGTAGGTGTACACACTGGTCGTACACGTATGTTGACTACCAGGGCATCCACATACGTGTACACACTGGTAGTCCACGTACGTGTACACACTGATCGTACATGTACGTGTACGCCCTGGTAGTCCACGTACGTGTACACACTGGTCGTGCACGTACATGTACGGCCTGGTAGTCCATGTATGTGTACACACTGGTCGTACACGTACGTGGACTACCAGGGCGTCCACATATATATACGCCCTGGTAGTCCACATACGTGTACACACTGGTCGTACACGTACGTGTATGCCCTGGTAGTCCACGTACGTGTACACACTGGTCGTACACGCATGTGGACTACCAGGGCGTCCACGTACGTGTACACACTGGTAGTCCATGTACGTGTACACACTGGTCGTACACGTACGGGTACACCCTGGTAGTCCACGTATGTGTACACACTGGTCGTACACATACGTGGACTCCTAGGGTGTCCACGTACGTGTACACACTGGTAGTCCACGTACGTGTTCACACTGGTCGTACACGTACGTGGACTACAAGGGCGTCCACGTACGTGAACGCCCTGGTAGTCCACGTATGTGTACACACTGGTCGTACACGTGCGTGGACTACCAGGGCGTCCACGTACGTGGATGCCCTGGTAGTCCACGTACGTGTACACACTGGTCGTACACATACGTGTACACACTGGTCGTACACATACGTGGACTACCAGGGCGTCCACGTACGTGTACACACTGGTAGTCCACGTACGTGTACACACTGGTCATATACGTACGTGGCTAACGCTATGTGCAACTGGTGCGGTAGGAGTACGTGTGAAACGCACCGTACCTGTGTGTGGATAGCTAAATTACGTAGGGACACATGAGGGACAAGTATTGGGGCCTAAATGCATGCTGGTTGTCATGGATACCGATTTTCAAGTTCACATTTTCGATCATGTGGCCTGGAATAGGCAGTTGGCAACTAAATACAATGTTGCAAAGTGGTTGTTGACTTCACATCATGCTCAAATTTTGAACCATGCAAAGGCCCTCACTGGGGTATGTTTAAAGGGATTGGAGGATAGTAGGATGCAAATGAGACTGACCAATCACTCTGTACTCCTGTAAATGAAACAGCCCAGCAAGGCAGATATAAGTCAGCCAGAACCCATGAGAGGGCACTTGCCTGCACTACCTTACACTCGACACCACTGCTGCTGCTTGTGATTCCTCTGGGAACATGTCAGGGACTGTGGAGAGGGCCCAGCCTTTCAGCCATGAGGAGAATGAGGCATTGCTGGATGTCATCCTCCCACAGTACACCAGCCTGTATGGGAGACCAGGGGAGCAGGTGAGTGCTGACTCCACTAGCTTTGACAGTGCCCCTTTTTTGTGACTGTCACTTCTGGCATTGTGTCCAGGTGTGACAGACATGCAATGGTTTTTAGCGTGGGTCCCAGAGGGGGGAATGGCTTATGTCTCCCATGCAGAGCATGATGTAGTTCCTGTGTGCACTCCTCACTTGCATTGAGCTTACTGTGACATTCACTGCATAGTGCATGGCACATTCAGCCTACCCAATCATTATGCCGATTTTTGTCCTATTGTCCTGAGCTGATTCCCTGGCCCCCCCGGTGTGACCGGTGACTGTACCCAGAGAAGTGTGTGAGCTGAGTGGAGCTGTGCTGAGTGTCCAAATGATGTGTATGCCCCCTGGACATTGATGTGTGTGAATGTTCCTTGTCATGTGGGTGAGTGTCTATGTGGAGTGTTGCACCCCAGCTGCATGGAGGAGGCAACAGCTGCACCCATCTGAGGGGTTTAAGTATGCCGTGCAGAGTGTCTGACTTGCTCAGCTAGCACCACACCTGTGACACCCCTCAGGCAAGTGGCACATGTGCAGAGTGAGGTTTGTATCCGCTGTTGCCAATGGCAGGTGATTGATCTGTGCCTGTGTATGTCTGTGTACTCTGCTGAGGTTGCGTCAGTGGCCTGCGGCATGTGACTGCTTGGAGGTGCTGTCCCTCAGCCTGGTGTTGCATGTGATGCACAGCGTTTGCCATGATCATGGAGTGTGTTGCACCCATAATGCCACCTGTGTACTTTCAATGCCATGTCCTGCTTTGGGGCTTCCACATAGGCTAATGTCCCTATGAGGTGCAATTGGTTGCCAGCATAATATGCCCTGTTCTAAATATCAAAGATGTTCAAATGTGTGTCTCTGTGACATGGAGCAGGTGTAGTGATGTTGTCTCACTTTGTCATCCTCACAGGTAACCGCCTACGCCAAGGGGGAGATATGGAAGCAGGCCGTCAGGGCCGTAAGATCTGTGGAGGGTCGCAGTCGGCGCCTCGCCCAGGTGAGGAAACGCTGGCAGGACATCCGGTGCTGGACCCGGAGGATCGCCCGCTGGCAGCTCAAGGACTCACCTCCACACAAGCACGGCGGGGGCCGAGGACTGACCCAACAGATGAAGCGTGTTCTGGCGGTGGTCTTCCCTGAGTTGGATAGGCGGTTACAGGAGTTGCAGCAGCAGGAAGGGGGTAGGTACATGTGTATTTGTTGTGTGTCACCAGCTTTTGGAAGTGCTCAGTTGCCTGGATACACAGCGAGGGTTAATTTTTGCAGTGCATATCATGTTCCCCAAAGTCAAACAGTGCTGTTCCTCCTCCCTTCCCCTAAATGACATGTGTTCCCTGGTCTGTGTGTAATCACTATTGCACATGGTCATCTAGGCTGCCAGTTAATCCAAGTGCACATTGCTTTCTGCATCATGTGGGGGGGGGTGTCTGAGACATGTGTTGTTACCTTGCCTGTGCCCTGTCCTGTACAGTCCTTTGGGTGTCCATTTTAGTTGGCACTGATGCTGAGTCTCAACATAGGAGTGTGAGTTTTCAAATGGCCTGGAGGTGGGGATTCTGGCCGGTGGCGGAGATTTAGCCATGGCCGAAATCTCCACCTCCAGGCCGGAATATCCGCCTCCAGGCCGGAAGCTCCGCCTTCAGGCCAGAAGCTCTGCCCCCGGGCCGGAAGCTCTGCCTCCGGGCCGGAATTTCCGGCCCGAGTGCGGATGTAAAGTTAGTAGTCGTAAATCCATTCTGTGAATACCAAAAGTAGTAAGTGCATTCTGTGAATACCAAAAGTAGTAAGTGCATTCTATGAATACCAAAAGTAGTAAGTTTAGGATTTTGTCTTAAGTTAATTCTGTGAATCGGGCCCTGTGTGTCTATGTACAACTATCTGTACATTTAGGAATTCGTGATGCACATTGGAGTAAACCCAGATTAAGAGGTGTCACTTCTTGATCTGTCTCAATCACATTGTCTCAAGTATGGGGGGTTTGTGCGGGCAAGGCATACATGTCCAAACCTTATGTCTCCTTGCCGTATCTGACCTGTGTGTGATAATTGTCTGGACAGACACTCAACATGCAGTGACCCAGTCAGGTTTTGCTGGGTTTAATGTTTGTGATTTGCAGCATGTGTCAAAAATGGAAATACATGGCTCATGCTCATCCATTTTTGCCACCAGTGTGTGGTCGAGATGCTATGTAGTTTGGTCTGTGTGTGCTGACATCTGTGTGGACATTCTTGCTTGCCATGAGGGTGTCTCCTCAGTGCAGGTGCTCCTTATCCAGATACATTGCAGGCCCATTAGCTAATGCATTGTCCCATGTTTGGACATGTGTGCCACTCCACATGACAGGCAGTGGGTCAGATGTGTTGCCAACTGTGTCATCATGGTACGGATGGCCATGTGACAGGTGGCATGATTCAAGTGTTCAGTCAATAAGTATAGTACCTTGGCACTGACTACACTTGTCAGCATGTCTGCATTTTTCCAATGCTTCTTTTTGCTAGTTGGTTGTGAAGGACAATATTGTGCATGCATGACAGATGTCTCCCAGGGAAGTGCAAAAGAAAGTACTTTTACACTTTCCGTGGACACGCAGGCACATTTCACTGGAAGGCACAGTTTGATTACCACTTGTCTTCAGAATATACATATCCATGTTCACACAGTGTGTTTGCATGTGTGTAAATCCTTAGTTGTTGCTGATACAAACTTACGAGTGTCAAGTCATCCAGACCACCGTGGTGCCATGGATATGTACTTACTTCTACACCATTTATTATTTACAGTGGCTTTTTAGAAATCGGCAGCCAGCTCATACAATGACTGTGTAAAAGTATTTTTGTGTGCACATCATTGTGTGACTTCTGTCATGCAGGCAGATGTGTCTTCTGTTCACAAAGTGGCACATTCACACATTCTAAACATGTACATTGTGTAAAGTGTTGTGAGTCCCAAGGGTTTGCAATGTTTTTGGCTATGGTTTCCTAAGTACTCGCAGGTCTCAGAGTGTGGGGACACCTTCAGTATTGAGGTGTGTTATTTGGCCTTGGGTGCACCAATACTGTTTCGTTCACAGTGAACAAGAGGTGGCATGGATTAATATTCTGCTGTGCTCAACTGTCCCCAGACACTAGCTTCTCAGTATAATTCGATATCAAGTTATTTGCTGTTGTGTCATGATCTCCATTGTTTCCAAGTGTCATGGTGGGTCAACCAACTGGGGTGTGCAGGGTTACATATGTGTGGACTATTCTAGATGTTACTCATGATGCATTTCCTGATATGCACTGTGACATTTTAATTGTGACTCATGTGTCTGTTGTATACAGGTGACTGATTATTTTCTGTCTCTTCACCTTGCCCACCGCATCATCGGAGGACACCGAGGGAGACACCTGCACGGACTTGGAGGAGGGATCCAGCACCGCTGCCACCACTGCTGCGGAGTCTGCGGGAGCAAGTGGCACGGAGGGCGAGGGGAGTCAGGCGGAGGACCTGTCTAGTGACTACACTGACTACGACGCAGACGGGTCCGATGCTGAACTCCTCGAGGGGGCGGAGGCTGCTACGACACCTGGCAGCAGCACTACATCTGTCACCGCCCCCTCCATTCCCATCACCGCCCTCCCAGTTGCTCCGGTCCCTTCTGTCCGTGCTAGGCAACACCGTGTCTCCTTCGTGCCAGGCACCGCACCCCCTGCACCTGTCCCCCCTGCTGCCCTCACTGCAGAGTCTGTGGACATTCTGCGACAGTTGCAGGTTGGACAGACGTCGCTGCTGAATGTCCTCCATGGCCCGAGCCGAATGATGACGCAGATGGTGTCGTACATGGAGGGCATGTCATCAGCGATGTCTGACCAACAAATGTTGCTGAGGTCCATGGACTCTTCACTGATGGCAGCAGTGAGTCTCCTGCAGCGCTTCGTCCCCGCCTACCCCTGCACCATCCACACTTCCCACTCCCATACCTGTCCCAAGCACACACAGACATTCACAAGCACGCACCCCACCAGACACAGCCAGCACACCACCACGTAAGGGCAAGCGCACTCCTCCTGGCACGTACACGCAGGGGGATGAGGGCACACCCACTGGGTCTGGGGCACACAGGCATACACGCAGCCACAGTCCGAGGCCGCATGGCGCACTAACCAGTCCCTCCAAAGGCACTCCCCGCGGCTCCCCTACCACATCTCCAGAGAAAGAGGCCTACTTGGCTGTGCTGGGCCTCAGCCCCACTGTCTCTCCAGCCTGCAAACGGAAACGGCACTCCACGGGTAGGGGAGTTGAGCCCCCCACCCTGTCCCCCCCTCCACCAGTAGCGCTGCACCCCATCACTCCGACCCCCATCCTCCTTTGAGGCTGTGTTGTCTTCGGGTGAAGGGGAGACGCTTGACGACCTGGCAGCAGTGTGCAGCGCCGAGCTGACCTCTACCTTTGGCGCTGCCCCACCCCCTGTGGTGGAGGCGTCCGTCCCTGCACCCACCACACCTACCCTTCCACCTCCTGTCCCTGCGGTGCCTGGTCCTTCCCCACATGATGCCCCCCCCCAGTCGAGGAACCTGCGGGTTCTGATGTGCAGGCAAGGTAGGGGAGACGCGTGGCCATGTGTCCCCCCAAGTACTTCATATCTGGACTGGCCATGTGCCTTTGTTAATAGTGTTGTTAACTACTTTTTATTTCATTGCTGAATAGCGCATTTTATTTTCCGTTTGAACACATTTGCCTTTCAGGTATTGATGTGGGTGCTGATGGTCCCGGAGTTGGGGTGGTGGTAATGAGTTATGTGTCAGGATAAAGTTGTAGTCTGATGCTAATGGGGTGGACCATGGTATCTGCCTGCCATCACAATGTCTCTGCAAGGTATATTTGGTCGTGTGTGCTATTTGTGTTTGGAGACATTGTCCCAAGGACTGTTCCTTCCTCTGTGGCACCTGACATCTACCCTGCAGGGAGTAGCACTTTTGTAGTGCTGACCTGTGTCTAAATTTCCTTTGTTGGTGACGGATCCCTTCAACTATGGCCATGCCTGCTCAGCAATGTCTCCGGCTGCATCCTCTGTGCCATCCTTGCTAGTCACTGTATTTGTGTATTGAGTATGTTGTCATACCTTAATGGCGACAATCAGCATTTTCAACACTATGCATGTGTGTTATCCCAGCCTAGCACACATTTGGTACTTGTTCTGCAGGGTATTTGAGCACCTGCCTGACAATTGTGGGCATTGTATCTGTGGAAAGTCCACCCTATTCCTTCCATGAAAGGCAACATCTTGGTGGCTGTCCCGGCACCTGTACATTCCTATCAGTCCTGGGATGTGCGTGACAGTGTGTGTTCCCTTTGGCTCTCTTAGTGTAGTGGGCATTGACATGAGTATACAGTCTTGTGGCATGATCTCTGTGTGTGTATTGTGCTGCATCCGCCAGGGGTGGGTATGCATGTGTCATTTGTCCTCACACCCACATGTGTGGTGTCATGCAGTGGGGGATGGACATCCATCCTCATGGTAGTTGGACACTGCTGTCAGTGATGTGTTGTTATGAAACTATCAACATAGTTGAACATTAGGGATGTGTACATACACCCATGGAGTTGTGCTCATCTGATCATGATGTACACACACCCATGACTCTGTCCACTGCTGGGAGTCCTCTGCACCCACCCCTCACATGTCTCTGTCCACTGCTGGGAGTCCTCTGCACCCACCCCTCATATGTCTCTGTCCACTGCTGGGAGTGATATGCACCCACCCCTCATATGTCTGTCCACTGCTGGTAGTGATATGCACCCACCCTTCATATGTCTGTCCACTGCTGGGAGTCCTCTGCACCCACCCCTCAAATGTCCTTCCACTGCTGGGAGTCCCCTGCACGCACACTTCATATGGCTGTCCACTGCTGGGAGTCCTCTGCACACACCCCATATATGTCTGTCCACTGCTGGGAGTCCCCTGCACCCACCCCTCATATATCTGTCCACTGCTGGGAGTCCCCTGCACCCACCCCTCATATGTCTGTCCACTGCTGGGAGTCCCCTGCACCCACACTTCATATGTCTGTCCACTGCTGGGAGTCCTCTGCACCCACCCCTCACATGTCTCTGTCCACTGCCGGGAGTCCTCTGCACCCTCCCCTCATATGTCTGTCCACTGCTGGGAGTCCTCTGCACCCACCCCTCATATGTCTGTCCGCTGCTGGGAGTCCCCTGCACCGACCCCTCATATATCTGTCCACTGCTGGGAGTCCTCTGTACCCACCCCTCATATGTCTGTCCACTGCTGGGAGTCCCCTGCACCCACACTTCATATGTCTGTCCACTGCTGGGAGTCCTCTGCACCCACCCCTCATATGTCTGTCCGCTGCTGGGAGTCCCCTGCACCCACCCCTCATATATCTGGGCACTGCTGGGAGTCCTCTGCACCCACCCCTCACATGTCTCTGTCCAGTGCTGGGAGTGAGATGCACCAACCCCTCATAAGTCTGTCCACTGCTGGGAGTCCTCTGCACCCACCCCTCACATGTCTCTGTCCACTGCTGGGAGTGATATGCACCCACCCCTCATATGTCTGTCCACTGATGGGACTCCTTGGCAGACACCCACCCACCTACCCGCACCCTTGGTGCTGTACACTGCTGTCCTGGCCATGTACACACCCCAATATACTGGTTATATGCTGCACCAGGCAGTAACCCAACATTCGTGGCGTGTGTACGCCTTGTATCACTAATGTACTGGTGCCCTAGAGGTACGGGTGATGCGGTCCGTACCCACGCCCTCAGAGCGTGGGTACGCCCCGTACCACCATTGTAGTGGTGATGTAGGGGTACGCGCCGTACCCACGCCCTCAGAGCGTGGGTACGCCCCGTACCACGCGTACACCTACTCCACCACTCCAATGGTGGTACAGGCCGTACCCACGCTCTGAGGGCGTGAGTACGGCCTATACCACGTGTACACCTACTTCACCACTCCAATGGTGGTACGGGCCATACCCACGCTCTGAGGGCGTGGGTACGGCACGTACCCCTACATCGCCACTCCAATGGTGGTACCGGCTGTACCCACGCCCTCAGAGCGTGTGTACGGGCCGTACCACCATTGTAGTGGTGATGTGTGGGGACGCGCCGTACCCACGCTCTCAGAGCATGGGTACGGCCCGTACCATGCGCACACCTACTTCACCACTCCAATGGTGGTACGGGCCGTACCCGCGCTCTGAGGGCGTGGGTACGGCCCGTACCACATGTATACCTACTTCACCACTCCAATGGTGGTACGGGCCATACCCACGCTCTGAGGGCGTGGGTACAGCCCGTACCATGCATACACCTGCTTCACCACTCCAATGGTGGTACGGGCCGTACCCACGCTCTGAGGGCGTGGGTATGGTGCGTACCCCTACAGCGCCACTCCAATGGTGGTACAGGCTGTACCCACGCCCTGAGAGTGTGGGTGAGACCCGTACCACCATTGTAGTGGTGATGTAGGGGTACGCGCCGTAGACACGCCCTCAGAGCGTGGGTACGGCCCGTACCACCATTGGAGTGGTGATGTAGGGGTACGTGCCATACCCACGCCCTCAGAGTGTGGATACGGCCCGTACCACCATTGGAGTGGTGAAGTAGGTGTACGCGTGGTATGGGCCGTACCCACGCCCTCAGAGCATGGGTACGGCCCGTACCACCATTGGAGTGGTGAAGTAGGTGTACGCGTGGTACGGGCCGTACCCACGCCCTCAGAGCATGGGTACGGCCCGTACCACCATTGGAGTGGTGAAGTAGGTGTACGCGTGGTACGGGCCGTACCCACGCTCTGAAGGCGTGGGTACGGCGCATCCCCCTAAATCAAAACTTCAATGGTGGTACGGCCCGTACCCACGCTCTGAGGGCGTGGGTACGGCCAGTACCACGTGTACACCTACTTCACCACTCCAATGGTGGTACGGGCCTGTTAGACCTGGCACCTTGGCGTGAGTTTCCCTTCCACTTTTTGATGGTGTGCCTCGACTGTTTTGCTGGTGTTGTCCGCTCAGGGCACTGCGCCACGGCTAATCCGTGCCGCAGTGCAAGTGCTCCCTAAGTAAAGTGTACCTGTAATTGATGTCCATGATTGGTTTATTGGATTCACTGTCAGTCCCCAGTAAAGTGCACCAGGGGTGCCAGGGCTTGTGAATGCCAATGCTGCTGGTGGGCTTGCAGCGCTGGTTGCGCCACCCACGGAAGCGGCCTTGTAAAGTGTGTCTAGGGTCTGCCACCGCAGACCCTGTGCGCGGTCCGGGACCGTCGCGCTGACTGCGCAAGTGCCCCCACTTGCCAGTCCCTAAACCTTCCCTTACCTACATATTAGCCACCCCTCTGGTAGGCCCACGGGCAGGGTGCATTGTGGGCATAAGGTAGGACATGCCCTGATGTGTGTGGCATGTCTTAGTAGTGAATTACAGCCCTTGTCGTTTTTCACTATTGAAGGCTACCTGCTCTCCATAGGCCAGAATGGGCTGCTGGGATCACGCCAACGCTGTGACCCCAGTGGACTCAGAGAGCATGGTAGGAGTGTCAAGTTTAGTATGCCTGAACTCAGGATGATAAAATACTTCTTGTAGTCAAGTTTATTTTAATATCCTGGGTTTGTAAATACTACTTTTAGAAAGTTAGTATTTACTGACCTGACCATCTCAGTCCGCCTCTGCTGTATGTGTGTGTGTTCTGCCCAGCAACAGTAAGGAGCAGGGTGGGGGAATCCCCAGAGACAGGTTGGCTGCCAGGTGGTGGGTAGAGAGATTACACCTGGATGGGTGGGAGGAGTACACCTTGACTCTTGAATAGACCTGTGCTCTGCCACCACAAAGCCGGCGCCACCCCCTGTGGGGCGGCTGATGTCTCTGCCCTGCTGCTGAAAGGAAAGAGCAGAGTCACCATAACAAAGTGCTCCAGAACTGGACTGAGCCAGGCCTAGGCCCCCTGGCGCTAAAGAACAAAAGAATCATGGTATAAAAGTAGGAGCCTGGCTCCTAAGAAATCAGAATCCTGTTTACCACAAAGGACCTCTGCCCGACTAGAAGGAGAAGAAGACGCCGGAGGAGCTGGCCTGCTGCTTGCCTTGCTGAGAGAGGAGAGGAAGAGACTTACTGAAAAGACTTTGCTACTTTGTGCTTGAACATTCTCCAAGGGCTTGATCTGAGCTTGCCCCCTGAACTGAACCCCAGGAACAGTGGGTTCTCTGTGCTTCTTGCTCGTCCTCCAATTCGAGCCGTGTGTGCATCCCGCTGGAAAAGAGACTGCGCCCCTCATCGCCCCTCCTAGGGCCGTGACACTCAGAAGCTCGCCTGCCTCAATCCCGTGAGAGCCCCGCTCCGTCCCGAGCCGCTCTCTGTCCCCGGGCCAGGCCGCCTGCATCCCTGTCACCGCCTGCTACTGGAGCGCGCTGAACGCGCTATCACCCCTCCTGCCGGAAGCCGTCCGACGACTGTGATCCCCGCCGGGTCATCCAGCTGCACTGACTGTGCCCTGTGACCCCGCTTCGCTATCCTCGGACATCTCAGGCCGCGCCGCCCCCGCTGTGGAGACCCTCCTGCACCGCCGTGCTAAAGGGTCGCGGGCCGCGCCTGCCTACTTGCCCACACCTGCTGATTGAGGACCCAAGAACACTTCCCAAGCCGAGAGTCGCACCGACCTGTGCCGACTCTCCTCATCACAAAAGAAGTTCCAGTATCGGGCTCGGGGCCCGCAACGCCTTATTTCCCCGTTCGCAGGAACCGATCTCTGTGAGTACTGGAACTACAAGTAAAGAGACTACGAACTATCCATTTGGAAACCTACAAACCCAGAACATTTGCCTACTGTATAACCTGGTGGCCTAGCGAAAACGTTATTGGTCTTGTGATAAGTCTGTTGAGATATATATACCTTATTTTTACATAAAGAATCGTATTTTTATATATATCCAAGTCTGGTGTCCGTTTCTGGGGGGATTAATGTATTTACTGTGTGTACAATTGTAAGTGCTTAACCAACAACGCCTGAGGAATCGCCTTGGCTGCTCACGCCACGCACCTAGAGGGTGAGCAAGGGTCATTCGCGAGGGGTTATCCTGCGCCCTGACGTGGAGGAGAGGGTTCCTGCTTGACACAAGGGCAACCTTGCGCCAACCAGAGATCCCCGACTCTAACATTGGTGGCAGCGGTTGGGATTTCGGATTTGCACTTGTAATTTGCATACAGTGAATTATTAATCACCAGATAGTGAGAGCAGACCAAGTAACGCAGCCACAGGTTTTCATTCTCTGAACTTTGTTGAGACATCTGCCATTACTGCAACCATGCCTGGCTCACACTCCGCTGGGAGAGCACTCTCTGTGATTTCTGGAATCGATGAGGTGGATTGGGAGAGACTGGAAGGCTACTCGATGGAGCAATTGAAAGGCTACAGTGTAAAATTCCGAGTCCCCCATGCTGGATTCAAGAGGAGAACCCAGTACGCCAAGGCGCTGAGAGCCTGGAAGGAGTCACGAGACCCACGGAATGCGGGGGACATCGTTCCACCCGACAACCTTGAGGAGCCCAGCAGAGTCCGGTCGCCAGAGGAGCTGGCAGACAGGGCAGCCGACAGGGCGCATGCAATGGAGATGGCAAAGTTGGCAGGACAAATGGAAATGGAAAAGCAGAAGTTGGCCCTGGAGGCACAACAACGCCAAATGGATCATGATATCCGATTGAAGGAGTTGGAGCTGAAGGCGAAAAGTTTGGACACCGCTCCTTCTGGTGGCAGCACTCCACCAGCGCAGGTAGAGTCCAAGGTGTACATCCCCAAAGATGTAGTAAAGGAGTATTTCAGAAAGGATGACATAGGGCAGTGGTTTAGGGCCTACGAGGTGGCCATGTCCTCACACCGGGTCCCTGAGAAAGACTGGGGAGCGGGGTTGTGGGGAAGGTTCCTTGCTGAAGGGCGGGACACACTGTTAGATTTACCCTTAGAAGTCCAGACCTCATACCCCCATATGAAGGAAGCTTTAATGAGCAGGTATGGGTTAACTCCTGAGCTATATCGACAGAGGTTCAGGGAGACCAAGAAGATCCCTGAGAGTACGTATGTGGAATATGTGACCTTTTTCTGCAGAGCGCTGGATGGTTGGGTGAAGGGTAGCAAAGTGAATGATTATCAAGGGCTGCTTGATTTAATTGCATGGGAGCACTTGTCCAGTCAATGTTTTCCTGAGCTACGCCAGCACCTGATAGATAGCAAGCTGTCCAACCCGAGGAAGCTTGCTGAGGAGGCGGACCGCTGGCTCAGCACCAGGGTCCACAAGGGTCCAGTGGGAGACTCCGCCAAAGGTGGGCAGGGTCCCCAGCAGAAGAGTGGGGGGGACAAGGGTAAACAGAAGGGGTTCCAAAAAGGCCCCCAAAGTAATTCCCAAGGGAACCAGCAGAAGGGTTCTCAGCCTCCCCCACCCCCGCAGCAGAACGGGGCCCCGACAGGTAGACCTGTTCCAAAGGGGCCCTTCAATTGTTATAAGTGTGGTGATCCGGGTCACATTGCCTCTGATCCTAAGTGTCGCCTGTTTGGAAAGACCGCACCCACTGGTGCTCCACCCCGGCAAGTAGCTAGTGTTAACTTTGGGGAGGAAGTAGCAGTCCAGGAGGGTGGGGGTCCCGGGCAGATGACCCTAGTCTCGCTAGGAGACAGTGAGATGGTCCCTGTAACCTACCTGCCCTCTAACACTAAGAAATATGGGCAAGTGGTGACCATCAATGGAAGGAGGGTGGAGGCTCTTAGAGATACAGGAGCCAGCGTGACCTCGGTGAGGCAACACCTGGTGTCTCAAGAGCAAATTGTACCCAATGCCTACTGTAGGGTTGTCAATGCTGACAACGTAGAGAGTCGTTGTCCAATGGCTCAAGTTCCCTTTGAGTGGGGGGAGGTCTCTGGTACTCTACAAGTCGCTGTGAGAACTGACATGCCTGTAGACTGTCTGCTAGGGAACGACCTGGAGAGTTCCCCTTGGGAAAAGGTGGAGAAGACCACGCATCTGAGGATGGTGGGTCTACCCGACTGGGCGTGCGTGACCACCCGGTCCATGGCAGCCAGTAGGGGTGTTGAGAGGGTCCTGGAGCCTGAGGGAGAGGTCCAGGAACCAGCCTTAGGGAGAAGGCGCAGGAGGCGCGGGAAACCGGCCCCCGAAGTTCCCACGGCCCAGGAGGAAGTAGACCCTGAGGGGGATGCTCTGGAGCCTACCGGGGAACAGATTGCCGAACTGGGAGATCTGCCTGAGCTGACCCATTGGCAGCAAGAAGGAGGTCCCTCCAGGGAGGAATTCTGCAAGGAGCAGAAAGAATGCCCTTCTCTCGTAGGTATGCGGCAACAGGCTGCAGACCAGGCCAATGGTGTTCAGGCCAAAACACACTACGTGTACTGGGAGAGTGACCTCCTGTATTCCGAGCCTAAGGCTGCTGAACCTGGGTCAGCCCGTGTGCTGGTGGTACCCCAGAAGTTCAGAACCTTCCTACTGGGGCTGGCTCACGATGTGCCGTTAGCAGGACATTTGGGGATGGACAAGACCTATGACAGGCTTGTCACCCACTTTTACTGGCCCCAAATGCATAAGAATTCCGATTCCTACTGCAGAACCTGTCAGACTTGCCAGGCAAGTGGTAAGAGCGGAGGGAAGCACAAGGCTCCTCTGCAACCTTTCCCTGTGGTCGGTACGCCATTCCAACGAGTGGGTATTGATATTGTGGGGCCTCTGGATCCCAAGACAGCCCTGGGCAACAGGTTCATCCTGGTCTTGGTGGACCATGCCACCCGGTACCCTGAAGCCATCCCTCTGAGGACAGTGACGGCCCCCGTGGTGGGAAGGGCACTGATGGGAATTTTCTCCCGAGTGGGATTCCCTCTAGAGGTGGTGAGCGACAGGGGGACCAATTTCATATCTACATATATGAAATCCCTGTGGAAGGAGTGTGGGGTAACGTACAAGTTCACCACTCCTTACCATCCCCAAGGAAATGGGTTGGTTGAGAGATTCAACCGAACCCTCAAAGGCATGATCATGGGCCTGGACGGTCCAATGAGGCGTAAGTGGGACGTCCTCTTGCCATGCCTGCTCTTCGCTTACCGAGAGGTGCCACAGAAGTCTCTAGGGTTCAGCCCCTTTGAGCTTCTGTATGGTCACCCGGTAAGAGGACCTCTGAGTTTGGTAAAGGAAGGCTGGGAGCAATCTCCCAGGAAACCTCCCCAGAATGTATATAGTTACATGCTGGCCTTCCGAAACCAGACTCGGCGTTTCAGGCAACTTGCTGAGGCAAATCTGGAAGCCAGCCAGGAGGAGATGAAGCGGTGGTACGACCGGAATGCCACTCTGGTAGAGCTTCAACCTGGACAAAAGGTGTGGGTCTTGGCCCCAGTGGAGCCGTGTGCACTTCAGGATAAGTGGACAGGTCCATTTGAGGTTGTGGAGCGCAAAAGTCCTATCACCTACTTGGTGGACATGCAGACTCCCAGGAACCCTTTGAGGGTCCTACATGTTAACCGCCTTAAGCCCCACTTAGAGAGGACCGAAGTGGGCATGCTGCTGGCCACTGATGATGGAATGGAAGAGGAGACCGAGCCTCTTCCTGACCTCTTAGTGGCCTCTGAGAAAGATGGGTCAGTGGATGGAGTTGACCTCTCACCCACCCTGACGCCCGAACAACAGGAAGATTGCCGCCACTTGCTGGGACAATTTTCCGACCGATTCTCCCTGGTTCCTGGTGTCACAGATTGGTGCGTCCATGATGTGGACACAGGAGACAGCTTACCTGTGAAGCACAAGGCTTACAGGGTAACTGACAGGGTCAGAGCTTGCATCAAGGAGGAGGTCTCCAAAATGCTTGCGCTAGGGGTGGTTGAGTCCTCCAGCAGTCCTTGGTCCAGCCCCGTGGTCTTGGTCCCCAAAGCTGCTGCGCCGGGAGCCACACCTGAACTCCGGTTCTGTGTGGACTACAGAGGACTCAATTCAGTCACGAAGACTGACGCGCACCCCATCCCCAGAGCTGATGAGCTCATTGATCGGCTGGGGGCTGCCCGGTTCCTCAGTACGTTTGATTTAACGTCTGGGTACTGGCAGATCGCCTTGACCGATGGGGCCAAAGAGAGGTCAGCATTCTCTACACCAGATGGGCACTTCCAGTTCCGAGTCATGCCATTTGGGATGAAGAATGCCCCTGCCACCTTTCAGAGGTTGGTCAACCAGGTACTGGTTGGGCTGGATGCGTTCAGTGCCGCCTACCTGGATGACATCGCAGTGTTCAGTGCCACCTGGCCTGAACACCTGCGCCACCTCTGGGAAGTGTTGATGGCGCTGCGCCGAGCAGGCCTCACGATCAAGGCAAGCAAGTGCCAGATCGGGCAGGGTTCCGTGGTGTACTTGGGACACCAAGTGGGGAGTGGCAAGGTGGCACCCTTGCAACCCAAAATTGAGACCATCCTGGCTTGGGAACCCCCCAAGACGCAGACCGCAGTGAGGGCCTTCCTGGGGCTCACTGGGTACTACAGGAGGTTTGTCAAGGGCTATGGAACGATCGTTGCCCCCTTGACAGAGCTGACTTCTAAGAAGCAGCCCAGGAACGTGATTTGGACTGACACCTGTCAGAAAGCTTTCGACACCCTGAAGACTGCCATGTGCACGGCGCCCGTGCTCTTGGCCCCTGACTTCTCCAAGGAATTCCTAGTCCAGACAGACGCTTCAGAGCATGGTGTGGGGGCTGTTCTCTCACAGATGACTGAGGAGGGCTGGGACCAACCCGTAGCCTTCATCAGTAGGAGGTTACTTCCACGGGAAAGTAGGTGGAGTGCAATTGAGCGAGAAGCATTTGCTGTGGTCTGGGCGCTGAAGAAGCTAAGACCCTACTTGTTTGGGTCTCACTTCCGGGTTCAGACGGACCACAGGCCCCTCAGATGGTTGATGCAAATGAGGGGTGAAAACCCGAAGCTGTTGAGGTGGTCCATCTCCCTACAGGGTATGGACTTTACGGTGGAACACCGTCCTGGTACAGATCACGCCAACGCTGACGGTCTGTCCAGGTATTTCCGCCTTAGTGACGAGGAACCCCCTGGGCAAGGGTAGTTCTCCCCACATTTCAGCTGGAGGGGACACGTGTTAGACCTGGCACCTTGGCGTGAGTTTCCCTTCCACTTTTTGATGGTGTGCCTCGACTGTTTTGCTGGTGTTGTCCGCTCAGGGCACTGCGCCACGGCTAATCCGTGCCGCAGTGCAAGTGCTCCCTAAGTAAAGTGTACCTGTAATTGATGTCCATGATTGGTTTATTGGATTCACTGTCAGTCCCCAGTAAAGTGCACCAGGGGTGCCAGGGCTTGTGAATGCCAATGCTGCTGGTGGGCTTGCAGCGCTGGTTGCGCCACCCACGGAAGCGGCCTTGTAAAGTGTGTCTAGGGTCTGCCACCGCAGACCCTGTGCGCGGTCCGGGACCGTCGCGCTGACTGCGCAAGTGCCCCCACTTGCCAGTCCCTAAACCTTCCCTGACCTACATATTAGCCACCCCTCTGGTAGGCCCACGGGCAGGGTGCATTGTGGGCATAAGGTAGGACATGCCCTGATGTGTGTGGCATGTCTTAGTAGTGAATTACAGCCCTTGTCGTTTTTCACTATTGAAGGCTACCTGCTCTCCATAGGCCAGAATGGGCTGCTGGGATCACGCCAACGCTGTGACCCCAGTGGACTCAGAGAGCATGGTAGGAGTGTCAAGTTTAGTATGCCTGAACTCAGGATGATAAAATACTTCTTGTAGTCAAGTTTATTTTAATATCCTGGGTTTGTAAATACTACTTTTAGAAAGTTAGTATTTACTGACCTGACCATCTCAGTCCGCCTCTGCTGTATGTGTGTGTGTTCTGCCCAGCAACAGTAAGGAGCAGGGTGGGGGAATCCCCAGAGACAGGTTGGCTGCCAGGTGGTGGGTAGAGAGATTACACCTGGATGGGTGGGAGGAGTACACCTTGACTCTTGAATAGACCTGTGCTCTGCCACCACAAAGCCGGCGCCACCCCCTGTGGGGCGGCTGATGTCTCTGCCCTGCTGCTGAAAGGAAAGAGCAGAGTCACCATAACAAAGTGCTCCAGAACTGGACTGAGCCAGGCCTAGGCCCCCTGGCGCTAAAGAACAAAAGAATCATGGTATAAAAGTAGGAGCCTGGCTCCTAAGAAATCAGAATCCTGTTTACCACAAAGGACCTCTGCCCGACTAGAAGGAGAAGAAGACGCCGGAGGAGCTGGCCTGCTGCTTGCCTTGCTGAGAGAGGAGAGGAAGAGACTTACTGAAAAGACTTTGCTACTTTGTGCTTGAACATTCTCCAAGGGCTTGATCTGAGCTTGCCCCCTGAACTGAACCCCAGGAACAGTGGGTTCTCTGTGCTTCTTGCTCGTCCTCCAATTCGAGCCGTGTGTGCATCCCGCTGGAAAAGAGACTGCGCCCCTCATCGCCCCTCCTAGGGCCGTGACACTCAGAAGCTCGCCTGCCTCAATCCCGTGAGAGCCCCGCTCCGTCCCGAGCCGCTCTCTGTCCCCGGGCCAGGCCGCCTGCATCCCTGTCACCGCCTGCTACTGGAGCGCGCTGAACGCGCTATCACCCCTCCTGCCGGAAGCCGTCCGACGACTGTGATCCCCGCCGGGTCATCCAGCTGCACTGACTGTGCCCTGTGACCCCGCTTCGCTATCCTCGGACATCTCAGGCCGCGCCGCCCCCGCTGTGGAGACCCTCCTGCACCGCCGTGCTAAAGGGTCGCGGGCCGCGCCTGCCTACTTGCCCACACCTGCTGATTGAGGACCCAAGAACACTTCCCAAGCCGAGAGTCGCACCGACCTGTGCCGACTCTCCTCATCACAAAAGAAGTTCCAGTATCGGGCTCGGGGCCCGCAACGCCTTATTTCCCCGTTCGCAGGAACCGATCTCTGTGAGTACTGGAACTACAAGTAAAGAGACTACGAACTATCCATTTGGAAACCTACAAACCCAGAACATTTGCCTACTGTATAACCTGGTGGCCTAGCGAAAACGTTATTGGTCTTGTGATAAGTCTGTTGAGATATATATACCTTATTTTTACATAAAGAATCGTATTTTTATATATATCCAAGTCTGGTGTCCGTTTCTGGGGGGATTAATGTATTTACTGTGTGTACAATTGTAAGTGCTTAACCAACAACGCCTGAGGAATCGCCTTGGCTGCTCACGCCACGCACCTAGAGGGTGAGCAAGGGTCATTCGCGAGGGGTTATCCTGCGCCCTGACGTGGAGGAGAGGGTTCCTGCTTGACACAAGGGCAACCTTGCGCCAACCAGAGATCCCCGACTCTAACAGGGCCGTACCCACGCTCTGAGGGCGTGGGTACGGCGCGTACCCCTACATCGCCACTACAATGGTGGTACGGGCCGTACCCACGCTCTGAGGGCGTGGGTTCGGCCCGTACCATGCGTACACCTACTTCACCACTCCAATGGTGGTACGGGCCGTACCCACGCTCTGAGGGCGTGGGTACGGCCCATACCACGCGTACACCTACTTCACCACTCCAATGGTGGTATGGGCCGTACCCACACTCTGAGGGCGTGGGTACGGCGCGTACCACGCGTACCCTTACATCACCACTCCAATGGTGGTACGGGCCATACCCACGCTCTGAGGGCGTGGTTACGGGCTGTACCACCATTGTAGTGGTGATGGGTACGCGTACGCAAGGGATTGGTGGACACGCCCCCCGAAGTGACCAGACCCTGGAGGTAATGTTAGGACAGTATATGGTATTTAAAAAATTTGGTGGAGGTTATGTTTCCTGCCCCTCGCCCCCCCCTTTGCCCCTGGGTGTTGTGCTGACCTTCTGTGGCGTCTGCGTCGGTTTCTGTGCACCAGGTCGTAGGCTCGGAGGGCCGGTATGACACGTAGGATGGGGTCCATGGCTGTCCGTCGCGTCCCGCAGCACCTTCTTCGCTTCGTCCTCACTTTCCCGGGAGTTTTTAGCTGCCGTAAAAAATGATCCATGCGGAGTGACGTAGGCACGAATCGTACTTGCTGGTCCGTAGAACGCTGCCTGACTCCATCCGGACGTTACGTACGTGATGTCCCGGATCAGAATTGTGGGTATTTTTTAGCCGGTCGGTGTTTTGTACGACTCGTACGGAAATGGTATTTCTGTACGAATCGTACTTGCGGGTTTGTAAGGTGGTTTTCCCGGGTACGAGTCGGACGGAGAATTCGCTCCGTATGACCATTCGTACCCGGGTTTTACAGGATCGGAATCGGCACCTTAATGTTAGAAATGGGATTTTTGGTAGGCTAGGGCATGTGCCACAGCCAGGCAGAAACCACAACTCTAGTCAGGATATTGGAGTTACACTCCTAAAATAATCCCTGCTCACCCCCTTGGTAGCTTGGCACGAGCAGTCAAGCTTATCTTAGAGTCGGTGTGTAAAGCATTTTCACATAACCAACAGTAATACAGTGTAAGCACTACAAAAGGACACCACACCAGTTTAGAAAAATATCCAATATTTTTATATACTTAGGACAAGACCAAAAATGATTAAAAAATCCACAATACAGTACTTCGGTTATCAAAATATGCTTGAAAAACTGTTCCTTGATGTTAATAGCTCTGTCCGGGGCTATCACGGCATAGTGAGCAAACAAATCCAAGCAGTTCTGGCTGACTGCGGTGTCGCGGGCCAGCTACTGTGTCGGAAAGACCCACAAACAGTACCTTTTAGCAATGCAGGGCATCGGCGACCTCTCGTTAAGCATCAGAGAGCACAGCGTCTGCAGGCGTAGGTTCTGGAGGTCAGTGCAGGAGTTGTCGGGGCCCTCAAAGTCACAAGCATTGTAGATCGATCTCCTCTCTGTTGGAGTGAGGAACGCTGGCGTGGGCAGGTGTCAGGTGCTGCGGTGCGGAGTGCAGCGGTGCAGCGTGCTGTGCCCTCAGGTCACGGTACGAGCAGTGGCTCAGTGGCGGCATCAGATGGCGTCATCGGTGAGACCAGGGTTGCAGTGCGAGGTGAAGGCGATGCTCGTCGCGGTGAAATGAAATGAAATGAAATGAAAAATTATATTTGTATAGAGCGTAACTACCCGGAGGCCTCGCAGCGCTTTGACTGATTACTGTGGCGGGCTACAGGATGGATTAACACGCTTTTGCGAACAGATGAGTTTTCAAAGCTTTTCTGAATGCCATCCGGTTATTATTCTCTCTAAGAGCTAGGGGGAGGGAATTCCACAGCCTCGCGGCGGTGTGGGAGAAAGAACGGCCGCCCCATCGGGCTTTGTTGATTTTAGTTGTGGTTGCTTGATTCAGTGAACCGGAGCGGAGGACTCTGGACAGGGCGTGGGGCACGACTAAGGGGAACAGGATGGAAGGGCCTGTTCGGTGGAAGGATTTGTGCACAATGCACATGGCCTTAAACTGTGCTCTAGCAGCCACTGGGAGCCAGTGTAGTTCTTTTAGGGCTTTCTTGGCTGACTGCCAACGGGGGATGTTGAACAGTAATCGGGCGGCACAGTTTTGCGTGACTTGGAGCCTGTTGGTCACTGTTGCCGGGGCTCCTAGGTATAAAGCATTTCCATAATCCAGGCGGGAGAGTATCAGGGCCTGAACCATGATTCTCCTCGCCTGGAAAGGAAGCAGAGGGAGCACTTTGCGGAACATTTTCATTAGCCCGACACACGTGGAGGCCGTTTTGGTGGCCTGGACTGAAAAGTCTAGCGCTTTATCGAGCCAAATTCCAAGGCTCTTTATCTGAGGTTTGGGGGGGGGAGGAGCGCCGAGACATGTGGGCCAGATGGAGGCCAGAGTGGTCGGTGGAGAGTTGCCCAGTTGCATAATCTCCGTCTTCTCCCCATTGAGTTTGATACAGGAGGATTGCATCCACTTAGCGACAGCCTCTAGACAGGGGCCCAAGGTGTTGGACGACCCCTCAGTGTGGTCCAGGGAGACCACCAGTTGGGTGTCGTCCGCGTAGGTGACAATACGCACACCGAAGGGCTGGACTATCTCTGCTAGAGGTCGCATGTAGGCATTAAAAAGTGTGGGGCTTAGGGAGGAGCACTGGGGAACCCCACAGCTGAGTGGTTGCTTAGGGGAGACTACCTCGCCCTCGAACACCTGGAAGAATCGCTCATCCAGGAAGGAGGTCAGCCATTCCAGGGCCGCGCCCGACACGCCCATGTCTTTCAGACGATGTAATAGTGTGGCATAGTTAACCGTGTCGAACGCGGCACTGAGGTCGAGTAGTATGATGGCTGCTTTTCCTCCCCGGTCCAGCACAGCTCTAGTTTCTTACGTCACTGCTAAGAGGGCAGTTTCGGTTCCGTGCTTAGGGCGGAACCCCGTCTGGGAGGCACATAGCAGATGATTAGATTCTAAATAATCTACTAGGATGTTATTGATGTGCCTCTCAAGCAGTTTGCTCATCCAGGGAAGTAGGGAAATAGGGCGAAAGTTGGCCAAGTTGTTCTGGTCAAAGGTGGGCTTTTTTAGGAGGGCTTTAACCATCGCACACTTCCATGGAGCTGGGACGGAGTTAGAGGTGATGGAGGCATTAAGGACATCCAGGATGACCGGGCGAATGGCATCAATGACCTTAGTAAGAGTCTGCGGAGGTGCTGGGTCAATGGGAGATCCCGAGGTGACTTTAGGGATCATTCTGTCTAATGTGATGGAATCTAGGAGAGGGAATTTGTCCAGCGAGCAGGGGACAGGGAGGTCAGAATCTGTTGTGGTGGTAGACTCCGTGTCACCACTACCAGTGGTGAATGAGGAATAAATGGCCTGGATCTTCTGGGAGAAGAAAGTGGCTAGGTTGTTACAACGGGTTTGCGCGCCGTCAGATGACAGACGCACAGGGGGGGGGAATTAGAGATTTGGCTATTTTAAAAATTTCTTTAGGGGAATTTACAGTTAGGTTAATTTTGGATTCATAGAATTGGGCTTGTACAGATTTTATTTCATTTTTGTAGAGCTTTATTGCGGCTCTGTACTCAGCTTTCTTCGGTTGTGAGTGTTCTTGTCTCCAGGCTCTCTCTAGTTTGCGGCAGGATTGTTTCATAGTTCTAAGGGCGGGGGAGTACCAGGGGGCGACTTTGGATCTCTTTATCGAGTGCAGGGATTCCTTCGGGAGGACTTGGTCAAGGGTACTAGAAATCCAGTTGTCAAAAGTGACAGTGGCTGTGTTGGGGTTAGTCACCTTCGGGGGTGGGTGTTCAGTGAGAGCCAGTTTCCACTTGGGGAGCGGGAGCGAGACCCATGTTCTTCCCCAGTGTTTATTGTGATTTTGTAGAGTGGGGGGGGTGCATGTGGACCATGTAAAGGGTACTAAGAAGTGATCGGTCCAGGGCAGTGGTATGGGTACCTCGACAGTTAGGCTATCTAGATTACTATAGATGTGATCTAGGAGATGCCCCTTGGTGTGCGTCGATTGAAAACCTTTCTGGAGCAGGTCGATGGCCTGGAGGTTCGATCGAAAACTGTTGGCTGCTCAATCAAGCGGATCGTCTAGATGCAGATTCAGGTCGCCCAGCAGGGTGAAATTTGCCGAGGTGAGCACTAGGTTGGCAACTATGTCTGTCATATTAGTGACGAAGTCGCTAAGGGTACCAGGTGGTCGATAAACTAAAATACCAGAGAAGGTGGTGGTGGGGTAAAATTCGAGAGTAAAGTGTAGGTTCTCACAGGCTGGCGTAGTGGAGGGAGTGACGCGGCATCTATAGTTGTCTCTATAAATGATGGCCAACCCTCCGCCTCTGCCTGTCTTGCGGTCCAGTCGCTTAAGAGTGTAGCCTTGGGGGGTGGCCCATACTGTTGCAGGATCGGTTTCTAGCTGGAGCCATGTCTCTGTTAGAAAGAGGGCTTCAGGATTGAGCTCCTCTATCAGCATGGCCAGTTCAGTGTAGTGCTTCGGCAAAGATCGGCAATTAAGGAGGAACATCCTCCACTTGTGCATGGAGGGATGTTTCCCTGTATTTGGGGTGGACATACCCCAATCACATGTTTTACAACGGGCCTTCGTATTTATAGGGAGGACCGGCAGGTCACGGTGCAAGCAGCAGCGTCATCGTGGCTGAAGCGCTGTCGTCGGCTGACGAACTGGAGACGATGGCGCTGGCATTGATAGGCCAAGGCTGCAGTGCGGGATGAGGGCGGTGCATCGTGTAACTTTACGAGTGGTGCCTTCGAACCACGCTGCAAGCAGTGGCGTAGATTTCGACATGGAGTGGCATCATCGGGGATAGCAAGGCATCGTCGTGAAGCGAGGCGGTGCGGAGTGCGGTGCCCACAGGTCGAGGTGCGAGCAGTGGCTCAGTGGGGGTGTCAGCAGGTGCCATCGGTGAGACCAGGGTAGCGGTGCGGCGTTGCGGCAGTGCCCTCTGTGGTGCCTTCAGGACACGGAGTTGGCAACGGTGTCGTAGACGTCGTCGGGTTGATTTTCTTCTGTTGCAGCACAAAACGCACAGTCCCCAGTGCTGAGGGCAGAAGAGCTTGAAGTCTTTGCTGTTCCTGAGACTTCTTGAACAGGGGGCAAGCTGTCCCTCAAGCCCTTGGAGAAACTCACAAATTAGATTGCAGAAAGTTCAGTCCAGTCCAGCCCAAGACAGAAGCTGCAACTGCAGGCCAACACAGCAAAGCACACAGCAAAGTGGTAGTTCTTCCTCACAACTTCTCCGGTTCTTCTTCTTGGCAGTCTTCTTAGTCCAAAAGAGTTCTAAAGTTCTAAAGTTCAGGGGTCTGGGCCCCAATATTCATATTTCAAAATCCTTTGATGTCTTAGGCAGAGTGTGTCTGTGCCCAGCCAGAACAAAATCTGCCTTCACTGGGGTGACTTCCTGGCAGGAGGTGGAGACGGCATGGTCAGAGGCAGACCAGGCACTTTGAGGTGCAAGTAAATCTCCTCCCCCTTCCCCAATTGCAGCCCAGGTCTATTCAGCCTTTTCTGACCCACCTAAAATATCTGGAGCCACTCCTGCTCCCCAGTCTTTTGTCATCCAAAACCCAGACAGGCAATCCACATTCCAACAGAGGCACACGGGATGAATGAGCAAGAAATACCTACTTTTTATAAGTGGTATCTTCAAACACCCGGATCGAAATCGGCACCAGAATGTAAAAATCACCTTCACTAAAAGATGATCTGGGCCGGAAGGGCACCGAACGCCATCCGGCTGGAAAATCTACGAGCCGTATGCGTGTTTTCTGCCCGACTCGTACAGCTGTACGAGCGAGCCAGTACGATGCGAGGTACATGAAGTTCACCGACCGAGTCGTTTCCGGGTCCGAACTGCTCCGTACGTCTCGGTCATAAGCTAACTGTGGCGTGCAATGGATGCGATTCACGACCGAGCCAGTACGATGCACGCGTCAGACAGCCTGTGCGAGCTGGAGTGTCCGGCTCGCAAAATCTCCCGGAGTCGGACTTTGGGGGTCCACGTTGGACCCCCCAACACCCGCAGCCGTACGACTCGCACACAGGGAGGGGGAGACACATGGGTCTCCCCCACACAGGCCTGTACAGCGCGGATGGCACCGATGCGTACCCACTGTAGGGCGCACACTTGTTCAAGACGTACCCATTCAGTCAATGGGAGCGCATGTACGCGTCATACAACTGGCTCCCATTGACTTCTATGGGAGTCCGACCGAACCGAGTCCGACAGCATACGTGCGCATTGTACTCGCTCGGTCGGACTGTAGGGGTCTGGCTCGGTCAGAAAACACTCCGGATCCGACTCGGTCTGCATGCTTTCCAACACCCGGATCGAAATCGGCACCAGAATGTAAAAATCACCTTCACTAAAAGATGCATCTTTAGATTCTGAGTTCAGGCATAATAAGCTTTATTTTCCTACCTAATTCTCCGGGCCAGTTATGTTTATAAGATGTTATAAACAAACTCCCCATTCTGTCCTATGGGGAACAGGTAGCCTTGCAATAGCAAAAAAACAAAATTGGCCGTAATTCACTATCAGGACATGCCACACACACCAGGGCATGTCCTACCTTTCAAATACACTACACCGGGCACACAGGGATACCTTGGGCCTACCTTAGGGGTGGTTGAAATGTAAGAAAAGGGAAGGTGAGGGACTGGCAAGTGTGTGCACTGGCCAAGTCAACATGGCAGTTACGAACTGCAAGCAGACTCCGCAATGGAGTGTCTGAGTTTCCTTTTCAGGGCTACTCACGTGGGTGGCACAATCAGTGCTGCTGGCCCGCCAGTAGCATTTGATTCACGGTCCCTGGCACACTCAGTGCACTTTACTAGGGACTAACAAGTAAATCAAATATCCAATCATGGAAACACCAATCCATAACACAATTTACCACAGGAGCACTCGCACATTACCACTGATCAGCAGTGAGAAAAGTGCGCAGAAACACTATGCCAGCAAAAACAGACTCAAAACCGGGAGGTCAGAAAGCAAAAACTCTGGGGAAACACGCCAAAAGATGCTAAGTCTAACAGTACACATCCCAACCGACGTTCCTCTTAGTTGAATAATGTCATTTTACGCAGGATGGTGCAAAGACATAATATTGAGTTTTTAATATCGACATACATTAATATCGAGTTTCAAATATCGTAAGGACAGAATATCAACATCAAGAATATCAATGACCAGAATATCGACTTGAAGGTAAGAAATATCGATTTTGTTAATATCGAAGTTAGTAATATCCATAGCAAAAATATTGATGTTAATAATGTCGATGGTTATATTAGTGTTATGTATTTTAATATGTATTTTATATGTATGTGTTCTATAATTTTATTTTAAGTATCGTACTTTAAAAAAAATATTTGCATAACATTTTTAGAAGTTGGTACATTTTTTTAAAGTAAATTATGTGTTTTATTACCATAGGGGGTTGTGGGTTTATAGCGGAATAGGGTGGTAAGTAATTTAATTATAGTAAAATTACTAATATTTTTTTTATTATTAATTATTTAAAATTAAATTTTGCGTTTTAGTTCTGTAGCGGGTTGCGGGTTTGTAGGGGAATAGGGTGGGAAGTAATTTAATTGTAATTAAGTAATTGTTAATTTTTATTTATCGGTATTGATAATTAATGTATTGCTAATTAATTCTTAATTGGTAATACATTTTTATTATTTTATTAATTGATAATTATATTAATTGTATGAATTTATTATTGCAGTGTGTTGTGGGTTTATAGGGGAATATGGTGGGAAGTAATTTAATTGTAATTAAGTATTTTTTATTTTTGTGTATTGAAAAATATTTTATTGTTAATTAATTATTAATTGGTATTTAATTTGTATTCATTGATTAATTGATAATTATATTAATTGTATTAATTTTTTATTGGAGTGGGTTGTGGCTTAACAGGGGAATAGGGGAATAGGGTGGTAAGTAATTTAATTGTAATTAAGCACTTTTTAATTTTTATTTTTGTGTATTGAAAAATAAGTTATTGTTAATTAATTATTAATTGGTAATTAATTGTTATTTATTTTTTGATATTGATAAATAATTTATTTTCAATTATTATTAATTGTTAATTAATTTTTATTGATTATTATGTATTGGTATTGATAATTAATTTATTGTTAATTAATTATTAATTGGTAATTTATATTAATTGATCATTATATTACTTGTGTTGAAATGTATGTGGAGTGGGTTGTGTGTTAATTGGGGAATAGGGTGGGAAGTAATTTAATGTTATTAAAGAAATTATTAATTTTAATTTATTGGTATTTTTAATACATTTATTGTTAATTTATTAATACATCATTACTTAATGAAAAAAATATTTAATTTAGAAGTATGTTATTTTTAACCCCTACGCTATCCAACGCTTTCCCTACTGTTGCACTCTTTGGAGTGGGAATAGTAATTTTTACCCCTATGCTATCCAACACTTTCCCTACTGTTGCACTCACTGGAGTGGGAATAATAATTTTTACCCCTACGCTATCCAACACTTCCCCTACTGTTGCACTCTCTGGAGTGGGAATAGTAATTGTTACCCCTACACTATCCAACACTTTCCCTACTGTTGCACTCACTGGAGTGGGAATAGCAATTTTTACCCCAACGCAATCCAACACTTTCCCTACTGTTGCACTCTCTGGAGTGGGAATAGCAATTTTTAGTCCTACGCTATCCAACACTTCCCCTACTATTGCACACTCTGGAGTGGGAATAGTAATTTTTACCCCTACGCTATCCAACACTTTCCCTACTGTTGCACTCACTGGAGTGGGAATAGTAATTTTTACCCCTATGCTATCCAACACTTTCCCTACTGTTGCACTGTCTGGAGTAGGAATAGTAATTTTCACCTCTACGCTATCCAACCCTTTCCCGACTGTTGCTGTCTGTGGAGCAAGTATATATATTAATTTTTATATGTAAATTGTATCATTTATTTTAACATTATGGGGCCGATTCCGATATCGGGTCGGAGCCATAGCATTACCGTGCGACCGACACGTACCCATAGCCGGTCCGTCCTGCAGAAGAAGTACAATGCTCATAACTGCCGAAAACACGACCGACACGTAGGCTGTGATTCAAGCTTCATTCTCCTTCTGAGCCGTAACTCCTAACGCTGAACCGAGTCGCCTGGGAGCAGTATCCATAGCAGTTTCCGCCCTGACAAGTACGATGCGTACTTCCTACATGCCGGACGGGTCGCCACGTCTGGCACGTCACAGCATCCGGAAAACAAGCATATCAGCTACGATTCGTGCCACAACTCAATCCACGGCTACGAGACGGACCAGCTTGTAGCCGGTACGAGACGGAGCAACAAGCAGTGTTTACGACACGAGCACATCATGAATCCCATCGCGCAGGTCATACCAGTACTCTACATCTATGACCGGCTCAGGAACTGACGCCGACGGCAAGTCAGACACCTACCACATAAACAAATGACACGCACCCGCAAAATGGCACTCACACACACAGGGGATCCACATCATGGCCACTAACAACAGCCCACCATAGGGGTTGCATGGCCAGCACCACTAACACCCCCAGCCATAGGGCTTATGTTGCCCATCACCCCTGCCACCCCCACTCATAGGGCATTTGTTGCCCATCACTACTGCCACCCCCACCCATAGGGGACCTGTTGCCCATCACTACTGCCACCCCCACTCATAGGGGACCTGTTGCCCATCACCCCTGCCACCCCCGCTCATAGGGCATATGTTGCCCATCACCCCTGCCACCCCCACCCATAGGGGACCTGTTGCCCATCACCCCTGCCACCCCCACCGATAGGGCATATGTTGCCCATCACCCCTGCCACTCCCACCCATAGGGGACCTGTTGCCCATCACTCCTGCCACCCCCACCCATAGGGGACCTGTTGCCCATCACCCCTGCCACCCCCACTCATAGGGCTTATGTTGCCCATCACTACTGCCACCCCCACTCATAGGATGGTGATGTGCCACACATCCATCATACTCCAACATTAGGTATGTCAGCAAAATACACCCCCCTAACATCTTGACAACAGTGTGTAGTCTGTGACAAATGCCCACAACAGTGATTATGACTTTGAACATACATTGTAACTAACAGCACATGTGTGACCAGCACATGAATGTGCCCTGCACAAGGCAAGCATCACTATAGCACTGGGGCAATGTAAAAAGAACACCCCCTCACTGTGTAGAACAGAAGTTAAGTGTGGGCTTCCAAACTGCAGCAGATGTTGAGCATTGTGGTGATGGGGTCTAAACCCCCCCTCATCACAGTGACCAAAAGGTAAGTGTCATCATGGTCAAAGCTGCAAATAACAAACAGCATGTTTGATCCCCGCTCCCAACACACATTAAACACTTCTGGGGCAAATTAGTGGTTGTGTCCCATTCCCACAGAGATGTGGTGAGGCTAACAGTGCAGTGAAAACCTAACACACTCTTGGCCATGTGCAGACAAGCACCACACATGGGGGCTGACAATGCATACAGTGTACAATGACACAAGAGCAGAAGTGACCATCACCAAGCAAACACACATCTCAAAAACAGACACACTAATCAAAGCAACCTGTGTAGACTGTAGGTGTCAGCTCACAATCTCACATTCCATGCCAGCAATGGCACCTAACAACCAGGATGAATGTGCACAATAACGTGATATGACTCACAGTGACAGCAGGGAAAATCACAGAAACAGCATCCAGGCAAAAGCCCACAACAGCAATACCAATACACTGGTGCAGATGCACAAACACAAACAGGCAACCTCACACTGCACATCTGACACAGCATGTGTGTGTGTGTGTGTCACAGTATCCCCAGGCAACTACACAACACATGAGGGGGGCTGAACCACAGTGACGCAAATGTGGACACAGTGCCATACAAAAGTAAACCATCATTGGGACACCCTTGGTGGGCAATCAGGCATTGTGAGATGAGAGGGAGCACAAAAGACACATGTGACACAAGCTGGAATGAACACCAACTAACACAGCAAGAGACTGACACACAACAGCACTACCCCCAGGGACAAGACATTGGGGGGACACAAGCATGTATGACACCTCCTTTGTGATGACAAAGGCAGATGTCATACAAACTGGGAAAACCAGACATGTGTCCTCTCCTGTTCCACAAACGAACATCACACATACACAAACACAAATCACTCAGCATGGCCCCTCATCCATGGACTATCGGGAGCTAGGGGACCATCCATGCAAACATTTACATCAGTCCACCCTCAACACCACACACCCTGAACTGCAACAATGTGCATCTGTGAAGCCCACATGGACAGGTGACATGGCACATGCACCCATGACAAACACAGGAATGTTGGGAGGAACTAAGGTGCACAGACACATCACACAAGGACAGTTTACAACCCTGGGGAATGACAGACATACTGCACAGTATGCGGTACATGGCCATGACTTCAAAGCTCACGTAACCTTCAGAATCCCTGCCACAGTCCCAGGACAATGCAGAAGCCAAGGAGAACCACAAGGCACACATGCTGACACCTGCCAACATTTCAACCATGAACCCGACATGTGAAAGCAGTCACATACACATACAAATGTCTCAATCACTGACAGGTACCACCTAGGGACAACTACATGATTTTGCAAATAAACAAGTGCCTTGGGGAACCCTGACTGTGTCCCATCTGTGTCTGACAACATCATCATCACTCAGAACTGACAAATCCCAATGATGACACACCAATTAACAGTAGTGTGTCATGCAACCACACATCTGGTAGCCCATGGCGAAGTAGTGGGATGAACAAGCATCAACAACATGAACATATCAAGGGGACACTGCCTGTGTATGAACAGGGATGTGGACACACACACATGCTCATACAACACACACCATTGACCCAGGCTATGTCACTGGACAATACACTTACTTGAGGGGACCCAACTCCTGTGGAAGCCCAGCTGTGCCAAACATATTCACAGCACGTCTCACTCATGTCTGCAGAACACTTGGTCAGTCAGCCATCAGTTACCACACAATGAAGGCTCTGGTCACAACAGCCTGGGTACGTGAGTCTTCCCTAAGTCATCTGCACATACTCAAAACATATGTCTAGCAAGTTGCACAGAGGACCCAGTTGCTCCTATACCAATGATGCCCACACCTGTAGGTCCAGTGGTGATGCTCACAAAGTCTGTTGAATTGAGAAATTGGACAATGGGAAGCACATCATATTTGCATGGGTGAAAGCCACAGTTGTGACCATGCAAATGAAATGTTCATAGAGATGTCCACAAATAGTTGATCATGACACACCCAGGTAGCTGCAAAGGATGACATGGATACCCACCAGAGTAGGATACATATCTCATTGACCACATGGAGTACCTCACAGCAACACATCAGTATTCAAAATTGGAAACCAAGCATTAAAGGGGCAAGGGCATGTTAAACATCATCAACATAATGTACAGCTAAATCAAGTTCACAGGGATAAAGAAAAAAGCTTTATTCAGCATATTAAAAGTTAAACGTCCATTCAAACAAAAGGCCAATGTCCAGTCCATGTCCAAATGCCAAGGAGTGAACTAGAGTGACAACTGTCACACCTTGCTTGCCTTCACTGCTAAGGACCGGGGTCATCCCCTCGGAGGGGCATACATGGGGGCAGACCAGGCACCGCAGGGACAGGATCAGGGCGCAGCAGAAGGAGGCAGTGAAGAGGTGGTGGATGCAGGCAAGACACTTGCAACTGCAGTGGAGCTGACTGAAGTGGTGGGTGCTGTCACAACTGTGGGGCACAAATCAGATGGGGTGGGTGCCGGCACAACTCCAGTGGGCAGGTCAGATGGAGTGGATTGGTTCCCCACTGCAGTGCCCAAGTCAGACGGGGTGGTCGTGGACGCCACTGCAGTGCCTACATCCATGGGAGCGGAATGGGGGGCAGGTGTGGTCGGCAGGACGGGGGGGGAGACGGTCCCAACATCAGTGGCACTGACCGTCTGACCAGGTGTGGAGGAGCAAGTGGTAGGGGGGGATGGCCTCAGCATTTTGGGGATGGTGTATCTGTGGGTGGGGGAACCCGGGGCAGAGAGTGGTGGCGGAACCTCTGGAGTGGTGGCCTGGGGGATGGAGGACGGAGACTTTGCCTTGGAGCTGCGTGGTGGCAGGGGGTCTTTCTCTTCCGGCTCCGGGGGGACTTGCGGGTGGGGGTCTCAGTCTGACTGTGCCTGGGGGAGGGTGTCTGGGTGTGAGGGGCACTCCCCTCTGTGTGTGGGGACTTCCTATTCCCCTTGTAATCAGGATCTGCTGGCTCAGTGGGGAAGAGGCCAAGGTCACAGAGGAAGAGCTTTTGGGGAGATGGGGTTGCAGGTGATGCAAGGGAAGGGGACTGGGAGGGAGAGGTCTCGGAGGACTGCGGAGTGGTTGTGGATGACTGTGTGTGTGTCTGCAAACCAGCCCCTGTGAGTGTGGTATCAGTCCCCTGCGCTTGCTTGTGTGCACGTCTAGACCTTGGTTTGGGTGTTTCTGTGCTTGGGACAGGTAGGCTGCTAGGAATAGTGGGTGGTGCAGGGGTAGGAGGGGTGTGGGACTGTTGGAGGAGGGACACTGCTGCCATCAGGGAGTAGGCCATGGACTGATTGGTCCTCTGTATGGCAGACATGCCAGAGGAAATGTCCTCCATGAACGACATCAGTTGTGTCAACAGATTTGTGTGTGCATGGAGGACCTTCAGCATCGACGTTTGCCCTACATGGATCTGTCTAAGTAAGTCCACAGACTCCTCACTCAGGGCATCAGGGGACACAGGGGCAGGGGCTCCGGTGCCTGGCACAAAGGAGACATGCTCACGAACACGGGAGCCTACAGGGACCTCTGGGATAGGAGCCGATGGGAGGGTGGTGGTGGTGGTGGTGGTGATGGTGGTGGCGGGGACAGCCTCACTAGCTGGGGTTTGGTGGCTGCTGACACCCGCCTCCAAGAGGGAGTCATCCTCAGAGCTGCTGTGGCTCTCAGCTGGGGGTGATGGTGCTGACGACTCCTCTGTGTGGCTCCACTCGCCCTCCATGCCACTGGGTCCCCCTGACTCCTCTCCTTCTGTCCCTGTCAGGCTCTGTGGATCCTCCTGGTCCGTGGAGCTGTCCCCTCCTGTTGCCATGGATGTATCTGGAAAGGAAAAGAAAGTAAGAGAACAACATCAGTCACCTGCACCGACTGCACACACCACAGTGAGTTCATCACATCACAGGGCAAGCCCTGGCATCATCAGCTGAACACATCTCAAAGTGCCAACAATGTTTAGAATAAGCCAATTGTCATTCTCAACCTCAACCATGGCACACATATCCTTCCTTGACTTTCACACATATGGCTGTTGCATGTTGGATGCTAACACCCCAATGCGCTGACATGCACCACCCACACCTCATTTGGACATGCAAGTGAACATGTAGGAGTATGTCACTATACACACAGCACATCTCTTGCTACTGACTCAGTACAGGTGTCCGGATGAAGGGATGGGCAGAGACTCATTTCACATGCTAGTGATGCATGCCAGCAACACACACTATGATGTTCTCATGAACTGATGGGCAATGCCACAATGGGGTGCATGGTGCACACTTGAACACAATGCAGGATCACTCATAGCAAGTTAAATGCCATGGCACTGGGATGCCCTGAAAGTCAGTCAACACTGTCTCCTGTCACAGAGGCGGGGCATCCAGACAACAACAATATGCACTGACTCACAATCCTAGCTCAGGGGTAAAGCTAACTCTGCAGATGACCGGCGCACTTGCCCATCCCCTGCAAACAACATATACAGGAGACCCCACATCATGCAAATCAGACATATGAGTGTTAGAAATGGGGGTCTCTATTTGGCAATGGCTGGCCACTGTCCAAGTATGGACCCTTCTTCCTAAGACAGAGTAAGCGGGCTACACCCTTTGATAGCCCCTGCTCAACCCTGTGGTAACATAGCACGAGCAGTTAGGCTTATCTCAGAGGCAGTGTGTGAAGCATTTATGACCATACACAGTAACACAGTGAGGAACACTACAAAGGGACACCACACAAGTAGTTATAAAAATAAGTATCTTTATATATAGACTGAACACAAGACCAATAACAGTAAAAATCCACATTACTAGGAAAGCGACAAACTTCTCCACGCTAAGCCGGCGATGCCTTGAAATCCTTGCTGCTAAGGGAGGATGATGCACTGAGCCTGTTGCGTGTGCGATCTTGTTGTGATGAAAAGAAATGGCGCTCTGCAAAGGGAGCGACGATCCTGATGCAATGCAATGAAAATGGTGGACGCTCGGCGTCTGCGCTGAAATGTCGTGAAGCGATGAACTCGATGCGATAATCTTGAGGTCAGCGAGCCTTTGGCAGCCGCAAACAGGCGATGCGATGATCTCTGGTTAGCGAGCCTTTGGCAGCCCGCAAACGGGTGATGCGGTAATCTTGAGGTCAGCGAGCCTTTGGCAGCCTGCAAACAGGTGATGCGATGATCTCCGGTAGCGAGCACTCAGCGGCAGCAGCGCGATGATTTTCCTTACGCTCTTCAGCTGCGGCGGCTCGCTAACAGGCGTTAGCGACGATTTTCAGCACTCTCTTCTCCACAGTAGAACTAGAGGCCCTGGAACTCACATGGGCCTCACCTGCAGATAGAAATCCTCGCTGGGAGGAAACAGGGGGCTGGTGGTGGAGTCTGATGTGCCTGAGACTCCTGCAGGAGGCTAGCTCTCTTCTAGCCCTTGGGTGATTGCTGTAGCAAAAATAAAAGTTCCTTCAAAGTTCTTTTCCTCTTCTTCCAAGTCCAGTAGTAACCACTGCAGGCCAGTCCAAGAAACAGCACACAAGCACAGTGACAGTCCTCTCCTGCAGATTCCTTCAGTTACACGGACAGAGGTTCTTCTTGTTGTCCAGGAGCAATATAAATTGTAGGGGTTTCAGCACAGATATTTATACGCCAAAAGTCTTTGTTCTCAGAAGCTACAAGTCACTGAGACCAGCCAGAACCAGTTCTGCCCAGTCCTGGAGCACTTTGTTTTCCTGACTCCTTCTTTCCTTTCAGAGTGCAGGACAGAGACATCAGACACACCACAGGAGGTGGAGCCAGCATTGTGGAGGGAAGGCACAGCCCTATTCAGGTCCCAGATGCAACTCCTCCCACCCATCTAGATGCAGCTCTCTCTATTCACCACTGGGACACCTCACCCTGTCTCCTGAAATTCCCCAGCCCTGTCACTCCAAAACCAGACAGCCAATACACATAACAGCAGAGCACACTGGAAGGCTTAGGCAAGAAAATACCTACTTTCTAAAAGTGGTATTTTCAAACACAGAATATAAAAATAAACTTGACTAAATGGTGTATTTTAATATTCTGAGCTCAGGCATACTAAATTCGTATTTCTACCATGTTCCTGGGGTCAGTTAGGACCATAGAATGTAATAGTCAAACTGCCCATTCTGGCCCATGGAGAACAGGTAGTCTTACAGTAGTGAAACACTAAGGTGCCGATTACGATCCTGGAAAAACCGGGTACGAACCGTCGGACGGAGCATATTCTCCGTCCGACGCGTACCCGGTCGGAACAATATACAAACATGGAAGTACGATTCGCACGGAAATACTATTTCAGTACGATTCGTACAAAACACCGACCGACGAAAATATACATACAAATGTGATCTGGGAAAGCGCCGACGTGACGTCGGGACGCACGCAGCCTGCCTTTCACGAACCAGGAAGTACGATTCGCACCGACGTCATCCCGCACGGAGAATATTTTCCGGCAGCCAAAAACTGCCGGGAAATCAGGACGACACGAACAAGGAGTACCTGCACGCGACGGACAGACATGGACCCGAACCTACGTGTCATCCCGGCCCTCATAGCAGTCGACCTCCTCTACAGATTCCGACGCAGACGCCGCAGAAGGTCAGAACAACAAAGGGAGGGGGGAAAGGGGGGGGGCAGGAGCAGGGGCAGGCCACAAAACCCCCACCCAAGTCACAGAGCACACATGCCCTGGACATACCTGACCCCCAGGCCCTGGTCACCACGAGGGGGTGGGGGCGTGTCCAGCAAAGCCAGCGTCCGCCACAACGGAAGTGGTTGACGAGGCGAACCGGTAACACAACAATACAGGTACGTCCCGTACCCACGCCTTAAGAGCGTGGGTACGAGTCGTACCACGCCCACACCTACGTCACCCCAACAATGGCGGGACGGCTCGTACCCACGTGGCAAAGGCCTGGGTACGGCCCGCACAAGCATTCCACAGCGTGGGTACGGATATGTACGGACCGTACCCCCACCCGCGTATGCATGGAGCGTACCCCCATCCCAACAGTGTACGTACAGACCGTACCCCCACCCCCGTATGCATGGAGCGTACCCCCACCACAACAGTGTACGTACGGACCGTAACACCACCCCCGTATGCTTGGAGCGTACCCCCCACCCCAACAGTGTACGTACGGACCGTAACACCACCCCCGTATGTATGGAGAGTACCCCCCCAACAGTGTGCGTACGGACCGTATCCCCACCCGCGTATGCATGGAGCATACCCCCCACCCCAACAGTGTACTTACGGACCGTAACACCACCCCCGTATGTATGGAGCGTACCCCCCACCCCAACAGTGTACGTACGGAGCATACCCCCACCCGTGTATGAATGGAGCGTACCCCCACCCGTGTATAAATGGAGCGTACCCCCACCCCACCAGTGTATGTATCGAGCGTACCCCCCCAACAGTGTATGTACGGACCGTACCCCCACCCGCGTATGCATGGAGCGAACCCACACCCGTGTATGTCCTAAGCGTACATATCCTGATATAGGAGGGTTGGGTGCAGAGTCCTCCCAGCAGTGCCCGGACATAAGAGGGGTGTGTGCAGAGTCCTCCCAGCAGTGCCCGGACATAAGAGGGGTGTGTGCAGAGTCCTCCCAGCAGTGCCCAGACACAGGAGGGGTGGGTGCCTAACACTCACAGCAGTGCCCCTGCAAAGAAAAGGGTGGAGTACCCACAGATCCAATGCCCACAAATGTCAGTCAGGTGCACAAAGATCCTGCAGTACATGTACCACATGTGTGCGAGGCTGGGAGTATACACATGCATAGCGCCGAAAAGAAAACATGTCCACATGAAGTCATGTCAACAGTCTACATACACAAGTACAGTGACCACCAAGGACGCCACGAATGATGCAGGTGGAGACATCGCTCAGCATGCATGGCCAAAGTCTAACGAGTCCGTCACACACCCAGCCAATGTAGACACAGCTCAGCACCACATATTGGAATGACCCTGCAGGGAAGATGTCAGGTTACACAGAGGAAGGAACACACCTTGGGACGATGTCACCATGCAGTAACTGCTTACATGAACAAAGTTATGTAGCCAACAGCTTGTGATGGCACACAGATACCAGGGTCCACCCTATGACCAGCACAAGACTACAATTTCCACACACCCAACACATTATCACCACCCAAAATAATGGAGCAGGTCCACCAACAGCAATACCAGATAGACAGTAGTGTACTAAGGAAAAAGAAATTGCTTTATTCAGCATCCAAAAATCTGTTTGTCCCTTGAAAGTTCAAAATGTACAATGCCCATAGGGCAATCCAAAGTTCAAATCCAGGTGGGGGACACAGTGAGACGCGTGTCCCCTAGCTTGCCTGCACAGTCAGACTCCTTTGTCTTCCAGAGGGGGGGGGGGCATCATGTGGGGGGGAAGGACCAGGCACCGCAGGGACATGAGGGCGAAGGGTAGGCATCGTGGGTCCAGGGACGGAGGACTCCACCACAGGGGGTGGGGCAGCGCCAAAGGCGGAGGTCAGGATGGCGCTGCAAACCTTAGCAAGGTCCTCCAGCGACTCCCCTGCACCCGAAGGAACCACAGGCCCCAAGGAGGGGGGGGTCGGAGGGATGGGTCGCAACGCCACTGGGGGAGGGTTTGGACAGGGGGTGACTCAACTCCCCTGCCGGTGTCCTGCCTCCACCGCTTGCGGGGTGGTGCCACACTGGGGCCGATGGACAGACTGGGCAGGACTTACCCTGTATCCGACTTTTGGCCAGGAGAGCTGAGGGGAGGGGATTTGGAGGGAGTGGATTTTGTGGAATGCGGACTCCCACTCTGGCTGCGTGTCTTACGTTTGCCCCCCGACCCAGTGGGTGTGCCTACTTCACCCTGTGTGTGCGTGCCAGGAGGTGTGCGTTTGACCTTCCCTGCTGGTGTGGTGCCTGTGTCTGTTGTGGTGGGTGCATGCTGACGTCTGGGTGTACGTGGGACAGGCATGGGAGTGGGAAGTGTGGATGGGTCAGGGGTAGGGGGTTGGACGAAGCGCTGCAGGAGACCCACTGCTGCAGTCAGTGTCGAGTCAATGGACCTCAGCAAGTTGCGTTGGTCAGCCTGCGATGAGAAAATGCCCTCCAAGTATGCCTCCATGTTGTGCAGCACTTGGCTGTGGCCATGGAGGACATTAAGCATCGCAGCCTGACCAACCTGCAACTGCCGCTGGATGTCCACAGACTCGGCATTGGCGGCAGCAGTGGAGACAGGGGCAGGGGGTGCGGTGCCTGGCAGGAAGGAGACATGTGGTGACCGGGCACGCTGGGAAGGGACACGAGCAAGTGGGAGGCGGCTGATGGCAATGGAGGGGGCGGGGAGAGATGTTGTGCCGCTGTCAGCTGGTGGTGCAGCCTCCGCCCACTCGGAGAGCTCAGCCTCGGACCCGTCAGCTTCATATTCTGTGGTGGCAGTGGACAGGTCATCCGCCTCACTCCCCTCCGCCTCAGTTCCACTCGATGTGCCAGCCAAGATGTCACTGCTGGCACTGGTGCTCGGTCCCTCCGCTCGGTCTGTGCTGATGTCTCCATCCGTGTCCCCCGACGATGCTGTGGGCAAGGTGAAGAGACAGGAATTAATCATACACCTGTATACATATGTCACATGAGTCCAATCTACATAGGTTACAGTGCATAGCCTGAAAAGAAAGATGAGTAATATCTACAATACAAGGTACATATGTAGGCCCTGCAACACACAGTTGGTTGACCCACCATGCCACTGAAAAACTATGGAGAGCATGACACAATAGCAAATGACATGAAATGGATTTGGACAGAGGAGCCAGGCTCTGGGGACAATCCAGCACTGCATCTGCACCACACAGCGTTGCCGAAAATAGGGATGAGCAGGGACCATATCCATGAACTTGAGGCACATGCTGCATAGGTAATACTGAAAACATGCCCACCATGACTGGCTCACTGCACCTTGAGTGTATGTCCAGACAAACATCACACACTGGCCAGACCTGGCAAGGAGATTTCAGGTTTTGACATGTAGGCTTTGCCCACACCAACCACCCCCTACATGAGACAATTTGTTGAGACACAGGAAGCACTTACATCTCTTAGTCTGGGTGAAATACACATGGGCAGGAAAAATGCAAGATTGGACACAAAATACCCAAGGTGCGCCTGTCCAAATAATCATGTACAAATGGCCATCATCAGATGATTGTAACAAGACACACAGGCACTGGCCACCGTGAGTATGAACAAGGAAAATCAGGTCAGGCTGTACAGTGGACACTTGTACTACATTTTACGTCAATATACATGGTGCCAGGGGACAATGGCACAGAGCACAACCTATGCTGTAGACACTGAGAGTGTCCACATTTTGTGATGACACACATGACACCTAGGAAAATATGCCCCAGGGGACAGTAGTGGCCACACAACTCCATGGTCCTGAATGGGAATGACTGCAACACACGCCACCATCCCTGCACTATGCGTATCGCACACTCATGCACATCATGTAACAGGCCACAACATAGGACATGCGTGCTGTAAGGCATGACACTTGAGAGACTAACTCCCATGTCTGGACTCAGCATCAGTGCCAACTGACATGGAACCCACAAGTACTGAACTGGACAGGGCACAGGCAAGGTCCCAAAACCTGTTACACACCACCCCCACACATGATGCTACAGGCATTGTTCACGTGGATAAACTGCCAGCCCAGATAACCTTGTGAAGGAGTGACTACACACAGACCAGGGAACACATTGCAAGGAGGGGAAGGGAGGCAGGAGAGCACCGCTATACTGTGGGTGACAGGATCTGCAGAGCACCTTGAACCCTGGCAGTGTATCCATGCAACTGCGCACTTACAAATGCTGGTGACACACAACAAACACACATGTACCTACCCCCTTCCTGCTGCTGCTTCTCCTGTAAGCGCCTGTCCAAGTCTGGAAAGACCACCGCCAGCACACGCTTGTGGATGTGGGTCAGACGGCGGCGCCCAAGGTTCTTATGGGTCTCAGGTGAGTCCCCCAGCAGGACCCGTGCGATCCTCCGCGTCCAGCACCGGATATCCTGCCAGCGTTTTCTCACCTGGGCCAGGCGCCGCTTGCGACCCTCCGTCCTCCTCACGGCACTGACGGCGTTCATCCAGATCTGCTTCTTGGCAGAGGCGCCTACCTGTGAGGATGAACAAGTGACACTACATCAATACACCTGGCACATGTCACAGAGACACATATTAGTACAAATTTGCTGGTTACAACAAGGCATAGTATGCAGCCAACGCATTGCACCTTTGTCATAGGGACATTATCCTCTGGGGAAGGGCAAAAGCAGTACGTGCCATTGAAAGTACACAGGTGGAATGAGGGCAACGACACAATCAATGATCCAGGCTCTCACTGTGCATCACAAGCTACACCAGGATTATGTGCAGCACCTCAAAGCAGTCACATGCCACAGGCCACTGACGCTACCTCAGCAGAGTACACAGACACACACAGGCACAGGACATTCACCTGCCATTGCCAAATGCAGCTACAACCTCTGCACATGTGCCACTAGACGGGGGGGCTCACAGGTGTGGGGCTGGCTCTGCACCTCAGACACACAGCACTGCTCCCTGCTCACATCAGATGGGCAGGGTATATCCATCCCTCATGCAGCTTGGGTGCTACACTCCACATATGCACCCACCCACATGACAGGGGACTTACGCACACACGGATGTCCAGGGTACGAACACATCATGTGGACACTCTCAGCACAGGTACACTGAACTAACACACATCTGTGGGTACAGTCACCTGTCACACTGGGCTGACCACATAATCACATGAGGACTGTAGAGGCAACATTCCCAGGAGGATAAGACAGGCAGAATGTGGCATGCACCATGCAGTGATTGTCACAGTAAACACAATGCAAGTGAGGACGGCAGACATGCACCACAGCATGCTCTGGCTGGGAGACATCAGGCATTCCCCCCCCGGGACCCCCCCTACAGTACATTGCATGTGTGTCACACCTGGACACAATGCCAGAAGTCACAGTCACAAAAAAGGGACACAGTCTGTGCTAGTGGACTCTGCCCTCACCTGATACCCTGGTCGCCCATACAGCAGGGGGTACTGTGGGAGGATCACATCCAGCAATGCCAGGTTCTCCTCCAGGGTGAAAGGCTGGGCCCTCTCCACAGACCTTGACATGGTTCCAGGGAATCACGAGCAGCGGCTGGGTCGTAGAATCCAAAGATGTGCAGGCAAGTGCTCTCTCATGGGACCTGGCTGCCTTATATCTGCCTTGCTGGCCTGTTTCATGCACAGGAGTACAGAGTGATTGGTCACTCACATTTGCATCCTATGTTTCCTCCAATCCCTTTAAACTTAGCACAGTCAGTGGGTTTTTATTGTTTTTTTTCTTGAGCATGATGTCAACTCCACAACCACTTTGCAACAAAGTAGATTCATTCAAACCGACTTTTGCTGTGCACCTGCAGAAAAAAAATTCATACTTTAAACTTGGTCTCCATGACAACCAGCATGCATGTAGGCCTTTATACTTGTCCCTCATGTGTCCCCTATGTAATTTGGAGATTCACACACAGGTACGGTGCGTTCCGGGGCCCTAGGGCACCCCAAATGCATAGCAACGGCCCGTACAGGCGTGTGTACGGTCCGTATCACTATGGGTACGCATACGCGAGCACTCCCATAGTGATAGTGAGCGTACACACATGTGTACGGTCCGTATCACTATGGGTACGCATACGCGAGCACTCCCATAGTGATAGTGAGCGTACACGCGTGTGTACGGCAGCACACAGGAAGGAATAGAGCTGACATACTTGTCCATGGATGGACATCAAGGCATTGTCTGGGCAGTACTACATGTGTGGGGCACAGGTGTGAAAGGCTGTGATGTGGCACATTACTCCTGAGTTGTGAATGTAATAGATGTATGATGAGATGTGTACAGATGTTATGTGTGACGGTGCAATATGTTCCAGACATGCCCTTAACTCCTTTGACATGTGTGCATGTCGTACTGCACACTTGGGATGAGGGTCACTGGCATGGCACAGTCAACAACACACTCAAGTGTCCCCTGATGCCCGCTACAGGGGTTACCACACCAGACATGTGACTACCCACGGTGCACGATGTGTCTATGTCATGTATGTGTGGTGTGGTCACATTAGCTTGATGTTGGTGTTCCCTCAAAAGCATCTGCTGTTGCAGCAACCAACATGTGTCTGTGTGTAGATGGCCATGGCACACTGTTACGCACACCAGGCCACATGTGGTATCGGATGTAAGGTGTGTATGTATTCATGGGACACGGAGTAGCGTAACAAGGACCTGTCTGCATCCTCTCAATGTATGTGTGGTGAGTCATGACATGTACACCTTAATGGCAAGGTGTGTGGGCTGTCCTAGTGTAATGTCATGTGACCTGTGGCTCTAGTGTTCTGCTACCTGTCTCTGCAATCGACATCCTACTTCTGCTGATGTGTTGATGTATGTCACTCCTGTGTTGCGTCTGGCTGTTCACTTACACTGGGACACAGCTAGTCCCATGCCATGGGATGTGGAGGTTCACATTCTCCGTGTGTAGCTGGGTCTTGGTAGGAGTGTCACCTGGCAGCCATACGTTCCAGGGCATGTGGTACATACCTGACTCCCTATGTGGCATATGTGTATTGACAGATTAACATGTGCTCAGTACATATAAATTGTTGTTGTAGTGCACTCACTCTTCCTTGTCACTTCCAAATTACTGCCGAGCGCCGCCTCTTCCCCGACCAATTCCGGACTTGGCTGACATGCGGGAGAATGACTGTATATGCTGCTACCGCTTCCCACAACCGTTGATTGAGGAGTTGACGGCAAGGCTGGCACCACACCTGCAACCGCTGCACAGGTATCCTACGGCACTGACATCCAAGCTGAAGGTAATGGCAGCCCTACATTTTCTTGCCACGGGTACCTTTCAATATACCATAGCTCATGTTGGTGGCATGTCCCAGAGCATGTTCAGCCGTGTGCTGCATGATTTCTTAGAGGCCATGTTGCTTCACCTGGATGAGTTCATCCATTTCCCAACTCCTGAACAGTTGACTGGGGTCAAGCGTGGATTCTATGCCCTGGGAGGGATGCCCCATGTCATTGGGTCCATAGATGGGACACATGTGGCTTTGGTACCACCACAGGCACAGGAGGTAGCGTACAGGAATCGCAAACACTACCACTCCATCAATGCCCTTGTGGTGTGTCTGTCCAACATGGTGATTTCACATGTCTGTGCTCGTTTTCCAGGATCAGCACACGATGCCTACATCATGAGGCGTAGCAGGGTGCCTGAAATGATGACGCAGCTGCGCAACAAATGAGCATGTGTTGTTGGTGGGTACACTCTGTCTGTCCTGTATTTTGCGTAGACTTCCAGTACGACTGCTTCTCCTGTCCTACTTATGTCCATGTGGTTTCCATGTAAGGGACGCTGGCTATCCCAACATGCCATGGCTGATCACACCTCTCCGCAACCCCAGCACGCCGGCCCAGCTCCGCTACAACACCGCCCATGGCCGGACAAGGCGAGTGATAGAGAGGACATTTGGCCTCCTGAAGAGCCGATTCAGGTGCCTACACAAGACCGGCAGCGCCCTCCCATATGCCCCGGCGAAGGTCTGCAAAATCTTCATGGTCTGCTGCATGCTGCACAACATGGCAGTTGAGAAAGCTGTGCCACTCATCCTGGATCAAGATGATCAGGACCATCCACCCGTGGAGGACGAAGGGCTTGGCAATGGGGCTAGTGATGTGGAGGATGTGGTTCCGCAAGAGGACATCCGGAGTCGGCTCATACGCGACTTCTTTGCTTAGTGGTGAGCACCAGTGTCTGAGTGTGCACGCATTGGTCCCCGTGTGGCATGTGTTGCCATGTGTGTGTCCATCTGCATGTATGCCACGTGAGTCAGAGGTGTGTGTGGATGTGTCACTCGAGTGATGGTGCCAGTGATGAGTGTATTTCCACAGTCATAATTGTGACCTAGCATGTTGTCATCCTTACATGTGTCGAGTACATGCACATGCAAGTGGCTGTGCTTTTTGTGGCTGACTTCTTGTGTGTCTCTCATCCCCAGGTACTTGCGCATGCCGTCTGCTGGTTGCATTGTTGTGGCACTGCTATTCCTCATGGACACGTCATCGTGTGCTGACTCAGCGTTACACGCACGGACAAGTTTGGAAGTCTCCTTAGGGTAAGGGATGCATCAGGGGTGTATTGGGTGTGGCAGTTGTTTACGATGTGTGCACACTGCCCCTGTCGATGTTTGATTCCTCTGCAGACATGTCGCATCACCATGGGACACATTACATGTAGCTGGATACACCTGAATAGATTCATCTGTGATGGGATAGTGGATTGTGATGATGGCATCAATGTGTGTAACACTGCCCTCGGACACATACGGTTTGCATTGGCTTGACATGGTGTGGGACTTCCACATCAGAGGATCAATGGTGTATGGCAGCCTCTCCGTGAGCAGCAGGGGGTGTTTAGCTGTTACCCGACACTTGTGTGCCAGTTCCATGGCTATCACGCATTTGTGCTGCAGAAGGGGGGTTCCAGTGTTGGACCCACATGTTACTCCACATGACCTGTGTATGTGTACTCCGAGTTGCCTCTGCATTCCGGAATACATGACTAATAAAGGTGTTCCTATGCCTCCAAGTTGCCTCTTCTCAGTCAATGCTGGTGTGTTGCCACGGTGCATACAGCATGTCTGGCATGGTTTTCCGTGATAGTGGCTATGTGTCTATGTGTAGAGTAGCAAGATGCAAGCTGTTTGTGTGGGATTAGACTCTGTATTGTGCATGATGTCCATGACTGTGTGGGTATTGTGACATGTGCCATCCCCATGCATCCAACATTGGCCAGGCCACCATTCTCTGCATCCACCTGACTCAAGCTTGCAGGACATGGTTCTGCCACCTGTCTACACATACCTGGGTGCCCCCCAGGACACTCCACATGATCCCTGACCTCTGCGCATGACTATTGCTGTACTCAATATGTCTGTCGGCACGGTTGTGCGGCCACCCCCTCAGCTGGTTGGGCCCATCACGGGTGTGTATGGTGCTCCATGTCTGTCTTGCCTAATACATTGTGACCCATGTGTGTCCTGTGCCAGACTCAGGCCCCAGGGTATGGATGGTTGAAGTCATATGAGAACTCAGGCATGGTTAGACTTTACAAGACACATGTACGGTAATAATGCAAAATGTAGGCATCATCTCTTTACCGTGTAACTTTTTTATTTGTGTTGGGGTACGTGTTGGGGGGGGGTATGACAAGAGGGGCTTTCCGGGTGTGTGGAATCCAAAGTTCACTGGGGGAGTTGGTGTCCTTGCCATTGGAAATCATCAGAGTCCATGCCACAGTCTTTGTCAACATTGGTCAGACAGTGACCAGCAAGTCCATGTGGCAGAGAATGTCTTTTGCTGATGTGCTGCTGTTGGTCCAGTGGGCCAGGTGCCAGGCCAGGTGTCCTGGGAGATGGTGCTGTTGCGCCGACCCTCACGGTCTTTTCCGTGGACGACCCGCCCTCCTGCGGGAACCCTCAGAAGCAGGCCGTGACGATGTTTGGGATGCTCCGTCGAATGTCTCCTCCTCCTCCTGATCCCTCCCTGTGGGTGGTGATGTTCTTGGCCTGGTGGCACAGGGAGGGTTGCCCATGTTGTCGGCTATCCGACGGAGTGTACGGTGAATTCCCGTGAACACCGTCACGAGTCCAGCCTGTTTGCCCTCCATCCGCCCTTGGTGTCGCAGTTGACAGGCATGTTGCTCCGCATGTTGCTGGGCCTGCTGGGTCTTGATCTCCTCGAGGGTCCCCTTCATCTCGTTGAGGGTGGACACAACCTGGCTCATGCCGGTGGTGTCCTGCCGGTATGTGTCCAGGATGTTTCTCACATGGGAATATACCGGTTCTGCAGCCAACTGGTCAGGCTCGCGCCTCCGCCATCCTCCACTCCCACCACCCCTGCCCACTTGCACCTGGCCTGCCCTTGTGGGCACATCAGGTCTCCGGGACCCCTGAGGGGTGGCATTAGCGTTGTCGCCTGCCTCCTCCTGGGTGCCCGGTACACCGTGTTCCTCCTGGTCAGCCTGGCTGCGTTGTGGTGGTGGGGCAGGGATCCTGGGTGTCTCCTGGGATGTGGCAGGAGTGGGGGTGGTTGGCCCAGTTGTACCTGACGCAGGTGCTGCAGGTGGTTGGACACCAGAGGGGCCAGGTTGGTCGGGGTCGTCCACAGAGTGGTGAGAGTCGTCGCTGCCGGTGGGATCGTCATCCCGCAGAGCCGGGTCCTGTGAGTCTGTTGGGGGGTGATCCACGACATTGACCTGTGTGTGAGAGAGACAATGTTATTTTTGTTCCATGCAACATCCATGTTTCATTTGTTTCAAAGTTGGCACATTTCCTCTGGGTATTTGGATATGTCTTGCATTCCACTCACAGTGCACTTGTGCATGGGTATGTCCCTTGGCCACAGCTTTTGAGACTTTACCTATGTGTGACACAGTCTTACTTGCTGCATCTATTGTGACTGCAGTCAGCAGTGGAGTGAGCAGGTGTGGCGAGCCATGCATTGGCGCCTTCCGTGTTGCACTGTACGTGGGCACATGGAGTTGTTCCACACACTTATATAATGCAGGTAGCTGGCGTTGTGCTCGTGCACAGGTTGAGACATTGCCCAGTGTTTTGCCATGGAGAAGAGAGGGGGATTCAGGCACTGGCCACCCTTGTCTACATGCACGCAGTCCACCTGCTGACGAGCAGACATTCCCACACCACCCAAGGCTGAATTGGTTTCCCTGTGTCTCCCTTTCTCACTCCCTCTCTGTCCCCCTCTCCCTCCCTCCCTGTGTCAGCCTCCTCCCTCTGTCCGTCTCCCTGTGTCTCCCTCCCTCTCTCTCTCCCTCTCCCTCCCTCTGTGTGTCACCCTCTGTCACCTCAGCCCAGCTTCCTAGGCACACACTTTTTGCAGATCTTTGAATGGCCCTTGGCTTGTTCATGTGAGTTTGTTTCTGATATCCAGGCACCCATTGGGTGTAGTGTCTGTGTCTGCGCTGCTGCTGTGGTGGTGTGTGCTGCCACTCTTTCACAGTGTTGGCTGTTCATTAGCTGCTGTCATGTGCAAAGAGTGCCTTCACCACCATGTCTTAATGCAAGGCGTCCGCCATTTGCTGGCAAGTCTTTCCTGTGTGGGGACACACTGTTTGTCTGGCTGTGACCTAGGCCATATGGGCAGAGGGCATTGTTGTCTGCTTCTGAGTTGCACTATGTGATTTTTGAGGCCCACACTCCCGCCATCCGGGTTACCGTGTCTTGTGTTGGTGTTTTCTGTGGCCTGTGACTTGGGATTGTCCAGCTGGGTGCATGGGGCATGGTGGCGCTAGTGGCATGTGCATGTTTATGGAGTGTGGTTGAGTCATGCGATAGCTTGGGGTGGTTGCGTGCATGATTGTGAGTTTGGTTGTGGATGACGTTCCCCCCATGTGACGTGAGTTGTTTGTGTACTCACCAGGCTCTCGGAGTCCTTCTACTCCGTCCACTGCCACCACCGGCAGTATGGCCATCACCCTCTCCTCCCAGGGATGGTATTGTACGCGTCTGCGGGGCGGCCCTCCTCCAGTGATGTTGGCCTGGTTGTGGTCGTCGGTCATTTTGGCTCGAACCCTCCTCCGCAGATCGTACCACCTGGCTTGGCATTCATGCCTGGTCCTTCTGGTGGACGCAACAGCATTCACAGCATCGACAATCGTCTGCCACATGGCTGTTTTTTCGGAAATGCTGGTCTGTCTGACCAATGTTCCAAAGAGGTGTGGCTCGACTCTGAGGATTTCGTCGACAAGGACCTCCAACTCTTGGCTAGTGAACTTCGGATTCTTGTTAGTGGGCATGGTGAGGGGTGTGGGTGTGGATGGTTGTGGGGGGTGTGGGTGTGGATGGTTGTGGGTGTGTGGGTGTGGTTGTGCAGGTGTGTGTGTGAAATGAATGTGATGAGGGGGTGTTTGTGAAGGTGGTTGTGTGAAGGTGTGCAAGTGTAAGGTGTAGTAAAGGTTCAAGTATGGTGCTGTGGGTAGTCTGTGGGGTCTGGCAGCAGTGAGTCTGTTGCAAAGGCTCATGGTTTGTGTCTGTGGGCCCTTTTTATTGGTCCATTGGTGGGTGTGGCTGTGTTTGAACTTTGGGTGGGTGTGTTATAAGGAGTGGTTGTGTTTTGGGCCTCTGTTTGGGAGTTTGGCAGTTGCAGGTCAGTGAATGTGTTGTATTTGTGCTTGTTGGACATGTTTTGTGGCTTTGTGCGATTCGAATAGAGTCTTCTTGTGTTGTTTTGCTTTGTCCTGGTTGTGTACGTGTGTTTTTAGCGTGTGTACGGTGTGGACATCGGCCATTTTGTTGTACAGTGCTGTCCTTGTCTCTGGCTTGGTACGACTCGTACATGCGCGATGTTGGGTGAAGGTGCTGGTGTTGGGGCCTGGGGTGCGCTCCGTACTTAGACTGTTGGGGTCGGGGTACGCTCAATACATACGCGGGTGGGGGTACGGGCCGTACATACACGGTTGGGGTCGGGGTACGCTCAATACATACGCGGGTGGGGGTACGGGCCGTACATACACGGTTGGGGTGGGGGTACGCTCCATACATACGCGGGTGGGGGTACAGGCCGTACATACACGGTTGGGGTGGGGGTACGCTCCATACATATGCGGGTGGGGGTACGGGCCGTACATACACGGTTTGGGTCGGGGTGCGCTCCATACATACGCAGGTGAGGGTACGGGCCGTACATACACGGTTGGGGTGGGGGTACGCTCCATACATACACGGGTGGGGGTTCGACTCGTACGTACACGGGTGTTCATACACGGGTGGGGGTTCGACTCATACGTACATGGGTGTACATACACGGGTGGGGGTTCGAATCGTACGTACACAGGTGTACATACACGGGTGGGGGTTCGACTCGTACGTACACGGGTGTACATACACGGGTGGGGGTTCGACTCGTACGTACACGGGTGTTCATACACGGGTGGGGGTTCGACTCGTACGTACACGGGTGTACATACACGGGTAGGGGTTCGACTCGTACATACGAGGCCTGGGGGGGTTGGGCACGTACATACGGGGGCTGGGGGGGGTGTTGGGCGCGTATGTGGGCACATGTCTCCATGGTTGCTATGGGAGTTCGGTGCGGACGGTGTTTTTTTCATCCGGTTGTAACATCGGACGCACGGGATGGATCGTACTTGCGCGGTCGGACTTCACTTTTCACATTTGTACGGTAAATCGTCCGAGGATGTGTCAGACACATTTTCCGACCCGAGGACGTGTGGGGAATTATTCCCAATGCGATTCGTATGGACTTTTTCCCATTTGAATCGTACTTGGCAGTTTGTACGGCACTTGTACGATTCGTACGGTAAAAAGACCGGATACGAGTCGTACGGGGAATTTTTTTCCAGGATCGTAATCGGCACCTAAATTGGGTGTAATTCACTACCAGGACATGCTACACACATCAGGGCATGTCCTGCCTTACACATATAATGCACCCTACCATAGGGGTGACTTACATGCTGCCAAGGGAAGGTTCAGGGGCTGGGAAGTGGGTGCACTTCACAGCCAAGATGGCAGTTCTAGACTGCACACAGACACTGCAGTGGCAGGTCTGAGACACACTTTACAAGCTGCTTCTGTGGGTGGCGCAAACCAGCGCTGCAGGCCCACCAGCAGCATTTGGTTTACCAGCCCTGGGCACACACAGGCCACGCTACTAGGGACTAAGAGGTAAACCAAATAAGCCAATCATGGATATATCAATTCACATGTCATATTTACAAAGGGAGAGCATATGCACTTTAGCACTGATCAGCAGGTGTAAAGTGCCCAGAGTCATAAAGCCAACAGAAACAGGTTAGGAAAAAATCCAGGAGGAAGGCAAAAAGCTTAGGGATGACCCTGCAAAAAGGGCCATTTCCAACAATGAGTCTCTGCAAACACAACTCCCTGTACATTAACACATCACAGTCTACCATGCATGTAACCCAGCTGCATGAAGGCCACAGTTGCATACACCATTGTGCGCTGTCAGATGATCACACACCTATATGTCACACAGGTCTTGTCTTTCACAGTCACATCTCAGATGTCATGCTGACCCTCTGAATCATGGACACCCCACTTGTACGTAATAATAAGCCACACCCTAATGACACAGAGTCAGACACCTGAGGGCACATGTCACTAAGCACAACCTGATATTTGATACACAGGAGTGGGATTACAGAGTGTTTCTGAATGCCCTTGAGGAGCCATGACTGGCCTGGTCTACATGAAACAGTGTTTGGCCCTGGACAGTAGTCAGGTGGCTAAGCTAGTGTGACATACTTGATATACATACTCCTGAGGCCCCAAAATTGGAGTCCCCTGCAGCATGGGTTTGTTTGGAATACCCCAGCCACATGTGGCGAGTCAGACCAGCAATTGGAACACATCTGAAGGGCACACACAGATCACATGTCAGATCTCAGGCGTTGTGTAAACAAATGACCCACCCATGAAACTCACAACAGAGTCACGGGAACAGATGCTGTCCGGTAGATGAAGCATAGCTGACTGCAGGGACACAGTGCCCTAGTGACACAAGCAACAGACTGTGGGGCAACACCTGTGGAACAGAGGAGGAGGGTGCATCACACAATTGAGGGACCTGAGTATTGGACTACAAGACCTAAGTAATGTGGAAGTGTGACCAGGCCAAAAGACTGCAATTAACATGTCAGACAAAATACACAGATTAGGCAGGGGCTTACCCCCTTCCTGCTGCTGTCTGGCCTTCAGCTGCCTATCCAGGTCCGGGAAGACCACCGCCAGTATCCGGAGCATGTGGGGGGTCAGGGTCTGGTGTCCGCCCCTCCTGCGCGGAGGTGATAGCTTCAGCTGGACTCTAGACATCCTCCGGGTCCAGCCCCGAAGGTCCTGCCACCTCTTCTGGCAGTTTCGGATCCGGCGCTTGTAGACCCCCAAAGAACGAACAGCCCGGGCAATGGTCAGCCATATCTCCTGCTTCTGGTGGGCATCAACCTGTAAGGATGACAAAGTGAAAAGTACATTAACACACATGCCCCATAATTGTGCAGCACACATTTGGATATACATGTCATCATCACAAAGGGAAATGAGTTACACAGGTAGAGAAACCATGGGGAAGGACAAATCACCTGCATGTCTGACATGTTAACAATGCCTGGATAGTTTAAGCTTGCACTAATGCACTTTAGCAGCAGGTCACCTGTACATTACATGTACCTACACACTTTGGGAGATGAAAGTAGTCAGTGAGAATGCTTGCCACTGGTGTACACACTGCTACTCCTGCTAGTCAGACAACATGCATAATTAGGAAGGCAGTGGACTGCACACTCACCTGCTCCCCTGGTTTCCCATAGAGCTTGCTGTACTGTGGAAGGAGCCCGTCCAGCAGGGCCTTGTTCTCCTCCTCAGTGAAGGCTGGGGCCCTCTCCAGAGTACGTGCCATAGCAGGAGCCAGAGGATGCAGAGACAGCAGCAGTGGTAGCAGGGATGTGGTCCAGTAGCATGTAGTGCAGGCAAGTGAGCTCCCTGGGGGGCAGCCAGCCTTATATCTGTGCTGCAGAGGCAGAATCTGTGCCATGTGTCTAAAGTGATAGGACCAACACAGTTGCATTCTATGAATCTGGCCAATGCATCTAAATGTAAGACTCGTACATGCCTTCCGCATCGTTCAAATCTTCACCTTCATGAAACACTTGAAATTGCAACATTGCTGAAGGCATCCAACTGAATTTCCAGTGCACAACTTGTACAAGTTTTGAATCCGCATCCGTCTCCATGACAGTCCGGAGCCAATGGGTGCGCCCGGGTCGTTCAACTGACTGTACAACGTGTATTTTGAAAATACACATGCACCCATCTCCATACGATTCAATGGCCAAGGTGTACGCCTGCCCGACGCGTATGCATGATCGTCACCCACGTCAGACCTCATTGTATTCAATGACAAAGCGTACGCACGGCTCGGTCATGAACCATGCAATGCGTATGCATTGTCACCCGCGTCGGACCTCATTGCATTCAATGACAAAGCGTACGCACAGCTCGGTCATGAACCGTGCAATGCGTACACATTGTCACCCGTGTCGGACCTCATTGCATTCAATGACAAAGCGTACGCACGGCTCGGTCATGAACCGTGCAAGGCGTACGCATTGTCACCCGCGTCGGACCTAATTGGTGTGACTATTCCACAGATGCAACACACATTTACTGGCAAGGGACACCTGTGCACAGCTACCACACTACAGCATTGGACACAGAGTGTCCTATTGCATGTAAGGCTGCATTCCCTGGGTGTTGAGGGGGGCCACATATGGTTTGTTTGGCGGCACTTTTGTGCAGCCACTCCCAGGCTGTGCACGTGTACATGGGGGCAGAATCCTTTGTGTGTTGTGCACATTACCACTGTGATGTGCAATTGTACAGTAATGGGCATGAGTCACAGACACAGTTTCATGTTGGATATGTTTGAGGCATGTCACATACACCCTGAGTCCAGGGGGTGATGGCATGTACGCCATAGTGAGACCTGTAGCCACAATACTGATGTGCACCCACAGTCTGTGTGCATGTTGTGTCTCAGATGTGTCTGATCAAATGTGCCCAATGGGTGACAGTCTCCACATCCATGGGGTATATGCATCAACCTTGATGGTGTGTGTGTGTCTAAGAGACGTACATGTCGGGCCGGCAGGAACAACAGTGGCCACTACCTGTGGGACTTACGCTTGCCTTGTGGTGTGTATGTGATACACTATGTCCATGCCAGTGTGGATGTGGCAATACAGGGACCCTGGGTTTCTGCATGGCAAAGATATGTGATACCTGGGAGACATCAGGCCTCACTTGTCACTGTGGTGTGTGTTTGGAACGTTGCAGCAGTATATAGGTTGGGTGACACAGCCAGATGATTGGCCATTGCACTACATGGGACTCATGTGGACATGTGGAATTGAGATGTGAGGTGGTGGTCATGTAGGTGACATATGTGTCCAGCACACACCTCAGTACATTGTGTAATGTCATGATCTATCATGTGCGATTGAGCCTGGTCATGACCACATGGGTGGATGAACTGACAATCTTTCTTTGTGCATCTCTGTACTGCAGGGCACCAGTTGTCCATCAACCGTTCCCAGACCTTGCAACCATGCAGGAACGCGACTGCATCAGACTGTACCGCTTCACCAGGCCACTGTTTGAGGAGTTGGCGGAGCACTTGGCGCTACATCTGCTACCTGGCCGGACATACCCTACAGCACTGACCCCAGAGATGAAGGTGATGGCAGCCCTGCACTTCTTTGCTACTGGTCCCTTCCAGTACACTGTGGCTACTGCTGGTGGTATGTCGCAAAAAATGTTTAGTTGGGTGCTATGCGATGTCTTGGAGGGGATGCTGCATTTCCTAGACCTGTACATCAAGTTCCCTAGCCCAGCTGAACTCCCTGAGATAAAGGATGCCTTTTATACCCTGGGGAGGATGCCGAACGTCATCAGATCTTTTGACGGGACACATGTGGCCCTGATACCACCACAGGCACATGAGCAGGCATACCGGAACAGGAAGCACTACCACTCCATCAATGCTCTGGTGGTATGTCTTGCTGACATGTCTATCACACATGTGTGTGCACGGTTCCATTGTTCTGCGCACAATGCCTACATTATGAGGAGTAGTCGCAATGCAACGCTGATGTCACAGATGCCAGCTCAGCATGCCTGGCTTGTCGGTGTGTACTGACTATTTCTCATTTTGTGTGTTTGTCAATGTTGTATTCCTCACTCCTACAAAACTCATCCACTTGTTCATTTTTGTGTGTGTAGGTGACTCCGGATACCCCAACATGCCGTGGTTGCTGACACCCCTCAGGAACCTTGTGACACCAGCCGAGCTGCGCTACAATGAGGCACATGGTCGGAGCAGGAGGGTGATTGAGCGGACACTCGGCCTCCTGAAAAGCCACTTTCGTTGCCTGGACAAGACCGGAGGGGCCCTCTCATATGAGCCTGCAAAGGTGTGCAAAATAATCCTTTTATGCTGCATGCTACACAACATGGCAGTGTGGAAGGAGGTGCCTCTCATCCAGGATGACGATGACCAACCACCAGCACCTGTGGAGGATCCCGGGCTGGGGTAAGATGCCAGTGATGATGAGGATGAGGGTGACGTCCGCTCACAGCTCATGAACAACTTCTTCACCTGAATGTGAGTTTCAAGTGTTGTCATGTGAATGTATGGAGCTAGCCTGGAATATGTTGTGGCAGCTCTGTTGCTGTCTGAGTGTGTCTGTGTGCCACTTGACTGGATGCGTGCAGTGATGTGTCCATTCAGGTGGTGTGTACTCAACAATAGGGTAGTACTGCTAACTTGTTTTTGTGTAGGTTTCTTGCGAAATGTTTTGTGCATGTGTATTGCATTTCTCTCCTGTTCTGCTGTGCTTTTGACTGTATCTTGTGTCTGTCCTTCCCAGGGTGCTCTGCCTGTTGTTTGGTCAACAATGACCCCCCAACACTTAGAAGCCAACACCAGTGTGGAAGTTGTCAATTCCCATCAACTGATGTACTACACATCCCTGGACTTCAATTCTCCAATACTTTGTGTGATGTGTAATGAACCTGTGCTACACTTTGTTATGTGCGTTGTCTGTCTTCCCACATCTGACTCACATCTGCTTACCTCACCTATGGACTTGTTACCACTGACTAGGGTTGGTGTTGTGTCTGTGCGTGCCAATGTGTTTCATGTCAACATCATTGTGTGGGATGAGTAACATGGCCATGGTGAGTATGTGTTGTGGTGCCATAGTGGTGTGTCCCCCTCACATGTGTCACATCACCATGACTCACCTTACATTGGTCACATTGTTGCAGTATTTGGCATGCACTGTGTTGTGTAGCAGATCGACATCTCCCTGAACATGACAAGTTGGAATCACAACAGAGGCAAGTATGGTGTACTGGTGAGTTTATTTTCAAACATGTGTGAGGGAAGTGCACAGGATGGTGGGTGTTGTACATTGTTTTTGGAATCCAAAGTTCACATTAGAGTCGGAAGTGCTGGTAGATGAAATGTCCAGAGTAAAGTCCACAGTCATCTGCTACATTGGCCCAACATAAACCCTCTATGTCATGTGGGCGAGTTGTGTGCGATTGGACTAGGTGAACGGGTTGTGCACAAAGAACATTGTCCAGAACAGGTTTAGAGTCCCTGGGGGATGTGCTGGGACATCTGCCTCTCACATGTCCTTCTTCGGACAACCCCTCTTCTTCTGGGGGGGGATCCTCAGGTGCCGCCCTCTGCGGTGTAGGGGACTCTCCATCAGAGTCCTCCTCCCTCCCTGTGGCGCTGGCAGATGGTGTTGCGACAGATGTTGTGGCCACACAGGGAGGTGTGAACAGGTTGGTGTTGATCTGGCGGAGGCATTGGAGTATGTCACTTGGCCTCCATGCGGGCATGGTGGGCGACCTGCTCGTGCTGCATGTCCTTGAGGATCCCCACTACCTGGCCAAATCCTGGCTATCCTGGTACGCATCTATGATGCGTGCCAGGTGGTGGTCATCATGCAGTCCAGACCCCTCTGCAAGGCGCACCCTCTGCCTCCCACCCCTCCCAGCACCCATATCCACACGGGCAGGACCAGCGGCGGGACGCACAGGTGACACTGGGACACCTTGGGTGGTGTTGCTGGTGGTGTTTGCTGTAGCTTCCGGGGGTCCGGTGTCCCTGTGCTGTGGGTGTTTATTGGCCTTGGTCTGTCCGTGTTGGCAGGGGTGCCCTGTCGGTGTCCAGATGCTGGAGGCGTGGGTACAGGGGGTGCAGATGTTGATGCTGCTGGTGCTGCATGATGGCTCACACCGGAGGGGCCAGGTTGGTCGTCGTCATCCGAAGAGGACAGAGAGAGAGTCAGACCAGAGAGCTCAGTGTCTGCCAGAGTCTGGGCCGGGGAATCCTTATCATTTGGTGCTGGGTGCTCAGCACCACCTGTGTTTGGAAGAGACACACAATGTGAGTTATGTTTCTACATGCATCGATGGTTCATAAACATGACATTTTCTACTTTTCTAACAGATGCCTGCCTATACACTGCTTTTTTCCAGCTTGTCACGGACAGAGTTTGATATTGTTGTTGGCCATTTCCCAGCATGGCCTTGTGCTCCCCGCAACAGAGCCCAGTGTCAGACATCTTGTCAGTCCCTTCCCACTCCGTGTGAGGCGAGTATGGTTCAGTGTGAGCTTGCTGGGCCATGTGGGTGGGTGTAGATTGTCTGTGACTGCGACTCCCATCATACTCTTGGATACACCCCCTTCCCAGCATGCACATACTTCCTTTCTCTTGACTCTGCTTCCCTGTGAGGGGGTGTGACAGCAATGGCAAGATGGCTGACTGTGAAATCCTGGTGTTTGTGGTTGGCCATTTCCTAGCATGGCCTTGTGCTCCCCACAACAGAGCCCAGTGTCAGACATCTTGTCAGTCCCATCCCACTCCCTGTGAGGCGAGTATGGTTCAGTGTGAGCTTACTGGTCCATGTGGGTGGGTGTAGATTGTCTGTGACTGTGACTCCCATCATACTCTTGGCTACACCCCCCTTCCCAGCATGCACATACTTCCTTCCTCTTGACTCTGCTTCCCTGTGAGGGGGTGTGACAGCAATGGCAAGATGGCTGACTGTGAAGTCCTGGTGTTTGTGGTTGCCATTTCCCAGCATGGCCTTGTGCTCCACACAACAGAGCCCAGTGTCAGACATCTTGTCAGTCCCATCCCACTCCCTGTGAGGCGAATATGGTTCAGTGTGAGCTTGCTGGTCCATGTGGGTGGGTGTAGATTGTCTGTGACTGCGACTCCCATCATACTCTTGGCTACACCCCCCTTCCCAGCATGCACATACTTCCTTCCTCTTGACTCTGCTTCCCTGTGAGGGGGTGTGACAGCAATGGCAAGATGGCTGACTGTGAAATCCTGGTATTTGTTTGACTACAAGTCCAAAGAGAGCCCCTGTGCTTCACACAGCAGCACCCAGTATGGGGTATCTTTTGCTGATATTTCAATGAGGTGTGTGTCAATGCATTCTACCCGGTGAGTTGTGTGGAGTTTGTGTTGAGGGGGGGTGTTTCCACATGCTGGTAAGTATGGTCAGGGCTGTCAGTCCTCCTTCCCATCATGAAACGTGCTTCCATTGTAGGGCGTGCAAGTTGTCTTTCAGGATGTCAGTCAGTGGTGTCCTGCTTCTGATTTACACACAACCCCTAGCAGGGCCTTGTGCTCCCCACAGCAGGTCCCAGTGTCAGCCATCTTGTCAGTCATTTTCCAGTCCCTGTGATGTGGGCATGTTTCAGAGAGGTCTTGATGGGCCAATCAGGAGGGGGAGCATTATCTGTGACTACAGGCCCCATCATGCTTTTGGATACACTCACTTCACCTGCATCCCCACTATTCCTTCCTGTCAGTCAGCTTCACTGTGAGGTAGGGTGTTTGTGGTGGCAAACTGTCTGGCAGTGTCTATTTAGCTTTGTGCCACTGGATTGCTCTATTTGTTTGTAGGTTGGTACATGTCATGACACAGTTCCAAGTCACTATGAGATGGCAGGTATTGTGTTTGTCTGACTGGCATACACATCTTGGGATTATTATCTATTGGTTACTGTTGCTTTGCTTGTGGTGCATGGTTTCACTGTCCCCTTGCCACACAATCTTGGGTATGTTGTTTGTGTACTCACTAGGCTCTGGGATGTCTGTTAGGCCATGGAAGCTCTCTGGTGGTAGGATGTCCCGCACCATCTCCTCCCAGGTCCTGAAGTAGACTGGTTTGGCAGGAGGGCCACCGCCGGTGCACTGACTCAGGCCATGATCTTTTTCAATGAGTTTCTTGACCCCCCTGCGCACGTCATACCACCTGTTCTGGATATCGTCCTTTGTGCACCTTGCTGGTGCTTGAGCATTCACCTTGTCCACAATCCTCACCCACATCTTGGTTTTCTGTGACATGGGGGTCCTTTGGACCACTGTACCAAACAAATGTGGCTCTACTCTGATGATCTCGTCTACCAGGACTTCTAACTCACTATCTGTGAACTTTGGATTCTTCTTTGGGGGCATGGTGATGGGTGGTGGTGGTGAGGGATGTGTGTGTGAGGGTGCAAGTGAGGGTGGGTTGGTTTTGGTTTTGCTGGGTGTATGTGTGTGTGCTTTTGGATGAGGTGCTGATGGTGTGTAAGTTGTGTGATGTATGAGTTGTGAGTGTGTCTGTGGTTGCTGTGTAATGGTGTTTGCTGCTGGCTGTGTCTCCTGTTTGCAAGGGATGATGGTAGTGATTGTAGTCCTTGATATAGTTGGAGTTGTGGGTGTGTCTTTATCCCATTTTGTTTTATTTGGTATTTATTGGCTTTGTCATTGCTTGTTTGGTCCTTTTTTTGTCTTTTTTTCCTTTGGGTTTTGTAGGCATGAAGGAGACGTTCATGTGACGGAAACGGATGCTGCGGGCTTCTCCACCTCCTTCACACTGCCTATCTTCTGTGTTTGATACGCGTCGGTCGCGAAGGTCTCTATTGCTTGTGTGCCTGGTTGTCTGTGCGTGTCGGTCGTGCGGCTTGGTCTCCGTGTGAGTCGGTCTGGTTTTACACGCATTGCATCGTACTGCGCAGATCGGACATCGCGGGTACGGGTTGGTCGGGTTCATTCCGGGTTCGTGTCGGTGAAAATCGCGTCAGTTTTCCGGCCGGATCACTATTTTCCCTACGGCTCGGTCGTACGGCTTGTAATCCGTACGTGTCGGTTGTAATTCACTCGCGTTGCATCTTACTGCACCGGTAGTACGGCGCTGGTCCGTGTCAGTCGGTATTCGGTCCGGGTCCGTGTCGGTCGGTTCGTTTTGCAGCCGGAATCGGCCCCTATATGTGTTAATAATTATTTTTAAATATGCTTTAATATTTTAACTATGTTTCTTTTAAATATATGTATTATTTACTTTATTTTACATTATTTATTTAACATTTAAAAAACCCAATATTTTTTACAACTATATCTTTGACATCGATATTGTTTTTCCGATATTTTTGTACTTACCGTGATGTAGATAGGATGCCGATATTCTTGACTTCGATATTTTTGTGTCGATATTTTGGCTACTCGATATTCGGTTCCTCAATATTATGTCAGTGATCCACGCAGGATGGGGGAGGGGTGGGCAGTAATGTTTCCAAGTTCATGTTTAAAAAACATTACTTTTAATAAACCCTTCTCGATGTAGTGATGTAATCTGATGTACTAAGGTGAAACGCTTCTGCATGCTAAATAAATGCAGTTCTTTGAATTTCGAAGGGACTTTATTATTTTTTTATAGGACGTTTGTTGCATGATTTACTTACCAAACATTTCCAGGACTCGGTTCGTTCACAGGCTCTTGAAGCCAAGCCAGACCCTTGGCTCCGCTCTAGCTCAGCACCCCAAGTTAATTAATTGGCTCTCCCCTTTCTAATATTTAATGTAATTAGGGGATTTATTATGTATACACTGATTATGCTGACAGTTTAATTTTATCATGAGCATATATTTAACATATATGTTTCCGAACTTGCACCACTGATTAGAAGTTTTAACCTGATTCCCATTTCCTATGCCGATGATACCCAGCTGGTAAATTCGACAGTGGATAAGGATGTTAACCACTCCCTCAAATTACATGATTGTATGATCACACTGAGCAGCTGGATGAGTAGGCACTGCTTGAATCTGAACTCAGGCAAAACTGGGGTGGTTTTGTTTGGAAACCTCTTCCCACCTTGGTCTCCGGCTTGGTGGCCAGAAACCCTGGGCCCCCCTCCCATACCAGCAGTTAAAGCCAAGATTCTTGGTGTCATTATAGACGAAAAACTTAACTTCAAGTTGCAGGTCTCCAAGGTTGTGTCTTCTTCGTACTTCACCATCAAAATCTTAAGAAAAATTCTCCCATTCATTCCTAAAAACACCTGAAACACAGTCATGACCTTGCTAGTTTTATCTAAACTATATTATTGTAATGGTCTATATGTCAACTTCCAATCCTGCCTACTGAGAAGGGTGCAGGCAGTACAAAATGCCGCCGCTAGACTGGTCCTGGATGCTCCTAAATTTCAGTCTATTAGGACAGGTATCCAGGACCTGCATTGGCTGCCTGTTTGTCAGCATGTGAAATTTAAGGCAGTCGGCATCCCCCACAAGGCACTTCACGGAGAAGGTCCTAAATTTATTTGGGATATTTGCAGTTGGTTACTCCCCAAATAGACCCCTGCGATCGGCAAATGCCAATCTGTTGATCACTACTAGAATCAAAGAGACAAACTGGGGTGGTAGGAGTTTTAGCCAGAATACCATCAAACAGTGGAACTCCCTCACATTACATCTCAGTGTGATTCCCACCCTTCTTGAGTTTAGAAAATAACTCAAGACGTGGCTTTTTAGAAACTAGTTTTTCTGGCATAGTATGCTGAACCTAAAGCACCAAGACACCCACGGGTATAAGTGTGTTATGTAAGTTGCAATAACATAACATAACAGCAAGACGTGGTCCGAGCAGAAAATATCTTTTGGGGACTGTCTGCCAGAAAGGGTCCTACAAGTGCTGCACTAGCAATGTCCATCGCACGATTAACAGAAACTATGTGAACGGATTATTTGCTTAAATTTGATTATTGTCTATCTGGACTGTGGACAGTCACGAGGAAGAACTGAGTTATAAGGTAAAACTACGTGAGGTAATATTAACTCACCAGCAGATAGTCAAAATGAGGACTTCCGTATAAAAAAGCATGGTGAAAGTCCTGCTTTTTATGTGGACAACCTTCTCATGAAAGTTACATCCATTATGCAAGTCACAAACACACAATTTCGCACATCCCGTAGTAAAATATGATGGTATAGGACATGGGTACTCACAAACTTTCTCTCGGGGGCCAAATTTACAGTGTGGTTTGTGGCCGAGGGCCGCACAGGTGGGGGCGGGGTCAGAGGGGGAGGGGGAGGGGCAGGGCTAAAGCAAAAAAAATTGTGACCATGAGGTTGTCAACCTCTGTCTCCCTCCCTCTCCCTCTCTCTCCCTCTGTCTCCCTCTCCCCCCTCCATCACCCTCTGTTATCTCACCCCTGTGCGTGTCAGCCCTCAGCCTGGGCTTAGACAGCTTCCCAGCGCACACACACAGCCGCACTGAGACAGCTTCCCAGCGCGCACACACAGCCGCACCCGAGTGCTTCACAGGTCTTTAAAAGACCATTTACATGTTAATAAAGCTTTGTTGTATTTCACCTCTTAGGCCCCTGCATCTCCACTTTGACAATCACTGGAATACCCCGGCCCCCACAGAGCAGAGTCTTAGAGTCCGGGCTGCCTCACCCGGCAGTGTTTGCTAACACTATTTAATTTTTTTTTTAAAAACACAGGTAGGATGTCTGCAAGGTCCGCGGGCCGCCAAGGAAGGCTTGCCGGGCCGCTGGCGGCCCGCGGGCCGTACTATGAGTAACCGTGGTATAGGATTAAATGGAATCTAAACTTTACTCAACCTCATAGAGCGAGCTAGTCCCGATTCAGGCCCACCCTTCTTCTCGTGTTTGTTTTCAGTAGACACATCCACCTAACAGAGTGCTGGTCATGGGCCAAATCTGTCTCCTGAGCAACCATAGTCTGTGTGTCATGTCAAGTGAGAGACATGCTGTCTTATCATCACATGGTTAGGTGTTGTTTATTCAGCATAACTCTTTGGCTATGTGTGTGCTGACTGATTTATGCCAATTTTGAATTCAGTAATCTGCGTGCACTGTCAGGTTTCTGCTGGCACTAGGCACATTGAGCTGAAGAAACGCTGAAATTACTTTAGCTCAGCACTGTACAAGTCACCAGGAGCCAAGGGGCTGAGATAAGTGTTTGCTGCATAAATGAACATCCTGAAATGATCTCCCCAAAGGGGAAATGTAAATACAAAAATCAGCTCTGCTAAGTTCTTTAAAAATGAGAGAAAAAAAGGCACTTCTGTCCACGGAATAATAAGAACCGACTTTGACTTTCATGAAAGATAAATTACATTTAGATGTGCAATCAGTGTTCCAGAATGGTGCGAATCAGAATACATTCTGATGTGTCTGCACAAGGTCCCAGAACCACCATTATCTTAAAATTAAAGTGCAATCCCCAAGCCATCTAAAAGACATATTTTCCAAGAATCCATACACGTTTAGCTGAGAGTGCCTTCCACCTGTTTTATATTCAGAGACATTTTTTCCGAGTCAATGCTTTTTTCTAATGAGTATCTTCGTGTTCTTCGTTAGCCTTCATGTGATCTTTTTTTTTCTCTCAGTGGGACATTGACTTAGTTTCTGGGTGCTAATACGCACAGGAACTTTACTGACGTGGCACTAAGTGACAACTAGAAAATTGCACATTTTTCTCATCTTGCCTGGGGCACACAAATCAAGGCCTCTCTTTTTGGCAGGACACACACAGTATAAGAGAAGTAGCTACACTTTATATGGAAATGAGGCGGTTCTAGGAGGTGCTATGCTGAGTATATATCAAGCTCAGAGACAAAGGACAGAGACAAGGTATTACCTCATTTACACTGCGCTTCCCTCAAAGTTTCGCTATCGTTTTTCATATTCTGACACTTCAACGTGGACTTATTCTAAATGAAGGGAAGGGAAGACAAAACATCATTTGCAGGCGTAAGGGTGAGTCGGGCTGAAGAAAGAAAAGCGAAAACTGAAAATAATAATCAAAAGTAAATGTTAACCCTTTGTTTCTGCACGGGCTAATCCCCGCAGAGCATTAGTTGTACTCGATCATTGTTTGAGTTGTTTAAAGTACTTTATGATAAAAGTTGCTCGGTGGCGAGGTGCACCAGCCTACGTCTTGCTTCATGACTAGTGCTTAATTTAGGCTGGTGCTCGACAGTGGTGGCTACCGGCACTCATTTTTGGGGAACGGCACAAATGTTTTCCTCTTTAGATGTTTCTAAAGGGAAAATACACTAATTGGCCACGAGGAGGAATAGAAAGACGAGCTGCAGGCCACAATTGGAGATTTCAGGAACCAACAATAGTGAGATAAAGGGGCAGGCAGTGTCTGACAGTGGATTAAAGAGGCCTGAGGTGCATTTTTTTTTTGCAGATTTATTTAGCGCAAACTCGACCCGAAGGTATTGGAGCGCTTTACATGACTACCGGTTACGTTACACAAGGACACATTCATTTTTTTTTTTTTGGTGGGTACGGAGAGCTTAAGGGGCATATGTATCAAACGATTTTGTATTCGCAAACGCTGCGAATGGCAAAAAAACAGCGTTTGCGAATACAAAATTGCAAAATGAGATGTATGAGGCATTTCAGCAGCGCATTCTTAAGGAATCGCTAATTTTGCGATTTCTTAAGTTTGCGTAAGCATTTAAGAAATCGCGAATTGCGAGTCCTTAAATGCTATGTAACACGCACCCAAGTTGTGCGATTTCTCCTTAAGAAATCGCAAATTACCACCAACTTCAAGTTGGTGGTAATTTGCGATTTCTTTGAAAAATGCACTTTTTGGCATTTTTCAAAGTTCCATGTGACGCACATACATGCCCTTAGGGCATGTATGTGCGCCATATGCGCGCACATGCTGATTTCAGGGGTGCATCAGGGTGTCATCATGACACCCTTGCACCTTTGAAAATATTCTCAATTTGCGATTAGCAAATAGCGATTTGCAAATTGAGAAAGACTTCCCATTCATTGCTATGGGCCTCCTGGACAAATGCACACACACACTCACATTCATGCATTCACACACACACCGAATCACAGCACGCACTCTCATAAAAAACATACTTTCATACATACACACACAAGCACCAAACAATAAAACCAACATAAAACCTACTGGCAGCAGTGTCTCAGGAGGCAGAAGGGAAGCCTCAGTGATTATTAACAATTGGGACTGCTACCTTCTCTCATTGACTGAGCTTGTTTTGGGTCAGTCAATGAGAGGAGACAGCAGTCCCTGAATGTCACAGAATGGGATGGGGTCAGTGAGACTTGCTGACTCCACTGCACTCTGTGACGAGTCATCTATGGTAGACACTTGTTTCGGGCACTTCAGGGCTTTAAACTGAAGTGCCAAGGTCCAAGCTTATCAGCGACGCTCCCCCGCATCATGAGTGGGAGTACCACCAAGTGCTTTGCTGGGCCGAGGAGGAGATGTGATAACTTCAGCCCGGCAAAGATCAGCTTAGGCTGCCAGACGCCGGCACATTTAGCACATGTACAGCGCCTGGCGCTCTGACCTGTAAAAGAAGAGTGTCTGTCAGGCTGGCCTTTGCTCAGAGACACTCTTCACGTCAGGAAAAAGGTGGGGCCACTTTACCCTTAAGGACGGGCCCCCAATGGTAGAATAAAATAGCTGGCTGCAGGCTTTTGAGCAGAGCTTTGGGTACTGGCACTCATTCTTTTACAAATTAAGCCCTGTTCATGGCTAAACAATAAGTATTCCAAAAGCTGCCAGCAGTCCATCACACGCCACCCATTTAAACTAGAGGTGCTGAGTAGTTTAAACAGGTGCAGCACAAAGTCAGGGATCGTGGTGTATGCTGTTCACTGTAACAGTGAAAAATATTCAACATCTAATTTTAAAGGCACTGTGGATGCACATTCTAAAGTGATAGCTTAATGACTCTCGACAGGATATGCCCAGGCTCTAACACAGTGCACATCTATTGAAAGTAACGGTGTTACCCTGAAACTTGTCCCAGGATGCTTGTTTCCGGTCCAGTGAAGACCTGGCTTGGCAGTTCGGGCTGGACTGTTCCCATGAGGCACAGGGTCTAGACTGATTTGCATATGGCTGGGTCTAAACTGGGGTGGCAAAGTGAGCTAAAGAACAATGATATATTCAACCCAGATCTGTGACTGAGGGTGAGGGTCTGAAAAGTTTCAGCTCTCCGTCCATCATTTCTTTGTGTTTGCATCCATTGAAAGCACCATCTTTTAAATCAGCTTTTTCAGTACCGTTGGCCATGATGTGCCTGGTCTGTGCATGTGTGTGTGGGTGTTTGCTGATTCACCAGCCGTGTACAGAGAGTGATTGCCATAGAAAAACCTCTATCAAGACCTATATTTCTTTCAAACAGACCTATTCAGGTTTTATCCTGTCAACAGTTGGTCTATACCTAGAAACAAATTAAAGTAAGTACAAAACGATATTTTAAACTAATTTTATTTTTTATTACGAAGACAAATTTCTTTTTTGTTTAAAGTATTATTTAGATAAGTTGGATTAGAAAACTGTTTTTATATTCATATTCAATAACATCTGGTGATTATTACAAGAAACATATATTGTTTCTTGTAATAATCACCAGATGGGGGGCCTTTCTCTTTATAGCAGAGAGTGATTGCCTTCTGCTGCTCATGCTGTGTGGGAAACAGGCTTCCCCTACAACTATTCATGTAGTGTGAATGGAGATGCTCTACTGCTACCTGTGAAGTTTGTGGAGAAAGTATATGCTATTCCAGTCCTTGCTAGGCATAGAGAAAGCTTGCCTTACTCGTTGTCATGCTGTGTGTGAGGAAGCTTGCCTTCCTGCTAATCCTGATATTTGTGCAGAAAGCCCGGTGATTAAGGTATGTGAAGGACACATGCCCTGCTGTAATTCATGCGTGTGAAAAATACACTTCCCCTACTGATAACCATGATGTGTTTGGAGGGGAACTTCCCCAACTGTTACTGGTGTTTTATATGGAGGAATCTTGCTGCACTACTAATCATGCTGTATGTGGTGAAATCTGGACCTCACACTTCTCTGGCTATGAGTGCACAATACCATACTGCGGATTATGTTTGTGTGAAAGATGTTTGCTTCTGCTACGTGTGGAGAAAGCTAGAAAACTTTTTTTGGTGCACCTTTAATGAGGCCCCAGAATATCAATTGGACACAATATTGAAAACAAAATATTGACAGTTAAGTATGTCTAGATTTTCTATACCTAACATCACATATATGTATGCAGTGCATATATCTTCAAGGTTCGTAGATGTGGAGTTAGGAATATTACATTTATACTTCCCTATAAGCACTTAACTTTCAATATTTTGCCCCTCAATATTCTTCCACCAGGATATATCCTGGGGGCTGACTTTCAGTCGTGCAATCCTGTTTTTTGTTTAATTTTATAAAGTGCAGTCTTGGCCTGAGGGCGTTATACCACTTAATTGCACAAGTTTATTGGGATAGGGCGATTAAGTGATTTGCCCAGAATCACACGATGTTGAGCCAATTCAGGAATTTAAACCTGGTTGCCTAAGTCCAAAGCAGGCAGCTCTAGATGCTATGCAACATTTCTTTCCTGTTTTGTGTGTTTTTTTATAGAGGGAGGCTTGCAGTCGAGGTTGAACCCTCTTTCGGTTTACTGGAAACCTAAGGTAAATGAGTATTGTGAAAACCATACTATGCATGGTGCTCCATGGGGCTGTATTATAGAAGTGCCCTGGGGGTGCAATGGACATTTTCGCCTACTTTACACGCCCCCAGGGCACTTTGGTATTACAGGAGGGGCCTCAGAAGCTTGTGAGTCTGGAATACCAATAATGCTGGCGCAATATAGCGCCAGCACTATCTTCAGAAGGCATTCCCTCATTTGCATGGGAGCTTGGCCCCATGCAAATGAGGGAATCCCTTTGCCTCTGTGCCCGTGACATATTACAGATTCTGGTGCAGAGGCAAAGAAGGTCTCAGGAGACGCACTGACAGTGCCCTACCTAAAAGGTGGCCCACTGTCTGTGCGCCCCCTGATTGCAGCCCTCTGAAGGGCTGAAAGAGGGTCCCATGAACAACCCCAGACATCCCCCTTCAGGCGGGTGCAGTCACTCACTTCACCCACCTGCAAGGGGGTCTCTAATCCCCTTCAAAAGTGCAGGCGGATTCCTGCCTGCATTGTGAAAACACGGAGCGGCTTCAAAGCAGCCGTTACATTTTTAACGTGAATGCGCTGCCCCCATAGCAGCGCGAGTTGGAGGCTGCCCTGGGGCAGCGCATTCCATAGGGCACACTTTTCCTTTTTGAGCCCATCGCACAGGTATTAAGGTGCGCCAGGCGCAAACAGGGAAATTTCACTCTTTACATAATAGGGCCCCTGGGATGCTCGGGTCTGCTGCACTGGTGTCTGCTGCAAGCCAGTATGTCTAACCTCGCAGCTGATTGTTAGGCAGCACCTTTCGACTTTGGACTCCACACTGGATTGAGGGAGTTCTCTTCCGATTACATTTTCAGAAACAGAGTGCAAAATCAAGCATTTTGAGCATACTGTGCTTGGAACAAAAAAATAACGATCAACACTCAAAAGGGTTTTGATGAAATATTTCTGAAGGCTATGCGGAAAAGCTTTTCATATTTAAGTACATTCAATTTCTCTCTTGGTGGCATATTACCAAATCAGAAATCAGAGCACCAGATGAAGTGACAAGAAGGAGTTTCAATCAGCATTGGTCAAATGACAAATGGCTTGCACTTTTCCATTTTATCAAGCCCTTCAATGAACCTTGGAGGTTAAGATAATTGAGCCTTGGACAACACTGGATAGTCGGATAGACACTAGTAAGAGCTGGGGTAACCTCGTTTATGGCAAGTATCTGGGAGATATGCACACTGTAAAAGGTGGAATGCACTCGAATGCTCCAACTTTTTGAGATGCTCAACGCCATTTGAGGCATGCTAGCTTGCTCTATGCTCCGCCCATGCGCTAATTGCTGAATGCAAATGAAATGGAGCCACGTCAGGAATTCCGTCAGGAATTCCGTCAGGGGCGGGGCTGCTTCCCTTGAAATTGAATGAAGGAGGACAGGATAGATGGGAATTCAAACATGCTGCTACTGTTCAAATAAAGTTATATTGGTCTACTTTCAGTCACGAACAAAGTCAAACATATGGGTTTCACACCCCTGATGAAGAGAATTATACCGAAATGCATTGGGTACTTTTAAAGATATTGGGCCATATGCATGAAAATACATTTTTGCGATTCTCAAATAGAGATTGCAAATAATTTTGTGAATCCTACATATTCCTTAATTGCAAATTTTTAATTGGGATTCGCAATTAAGGAATAACTCCCCATTCATTCCTATGGGCCTAGAGGCCCATAGGAATGAATGGGAAGACATTCTCAATTTGCGATTCTCAATTGGAGAATCACAAATTGAGAATGCAATTTCAAGGGTGCCAGGGTGTCAAAAGGACACCCTGTTGCACCCCTGAAATGTGCATGTGTTCACACGTGGCACACATACATGCCCTAAGGGCATGTATGTGCACCTCATGGCACTTTGAAAAATGCAAAAAAGTGCATTTTTCAGAGAAATCACAAATTACCACCAACTTGAAGTTGGTGGTAACTTGCGATTCCTTAAGGCCAAATTGCAATTTTTTGTGCTTCTTACATTGCATTCAAGGAATAGCAATTTCCTATTCCTTAAATGCAATTGCAAAATAAGAAATCGCAAATTTTGCGATTCCTTATTTTGCGAGGCAGTTTTTCTTTAATACATACCAAAGAGCCAAATTGCGATCGCAAATGCCGAAATTCTGCACATTTCGGCGTTGGAATGATACATATGGCCCATTGTGAGGTGGAAACTCGACTCTCTTGTGCTAGTGTGAAAAGCCCAGAAGGGCGATTTTGGAAATAGTGTCAAATGAAGTGAAGAATGTTAAAAATTTGGAGAATAAAAATTGAGAAAATGTGGCCAAAAAAGAAGTTTAAATTGCGATCATTTGCTAAAAGGCTTTTGACTCATCTGATTCATGTATACATTTGGCTGTGCAGTTTGTTTGAGGATCTGACGTGGCTCCATTTCGTTTGCAAGTATCTGAGAGACTCTTGATTAAAATCATCCCAACTGGAAATAAACAATGTTTTCTGTTTTGCATAATATGGACCTATTGCTAGATCGACATATTTGCAAAGGACGAAGAACTGGGAAATTACGCCAATGTCACCTGCTTCAAGTTATTAATAATCACTTTTTTAACTGCCTAGGACTGTCATTATTCTGGAAAATAGAGCAGAAAAGAACTTAATAGGGTTCTCCAAAGGAACTGGTGGCGAGTGAATATTTCAGTCTTTTTAGACTTCCAGCAAGTTTCGCCATTAATCCCTGTTCATAGCAGCGCTTTTTTATGCAAAAAACGGTGTAAACTAATTTTACGCCTTTCTGACTTTTATTTTTTTTTGTATACCTCCAGCCTGTATTTGGCACTAAAAATGCATCTAATATATATTCTGATATAGTAGGGGCTTACAGCACACGAAATGCCAAAGACCATTCCCGAGGTACCTAAAAGGCATGGCATCTTCCTCGCTGAATGAACATAATCACATACCCTATTAAACACACCCTCCATTTTTCGCTATTTTGATTTACAAAATAAACGCGAAATTAACTCTGAAACCCGATCTCCACGATTTTCCCGTCATTTGACTCAATAAAAGCAGAGAAGCCTTGCAGTTTGCTGAAAACAAATTGCAAAGGCCAAGGAAATGTGCTATGAAACTGTCAGCACACTGTCTGTTTTGTCTAATCTTATGATTCTTGTAGGAAATCATGGAACCTCACTTAAATGAATAGGTTGACATCTGCAGTGGTTTGTATTTTTTGTTCATTACTTGTGTGTAAAGATTTTAATGTGTATGCTCTATCATATAAAAAATATATAATGTTGCATAAACAAGTAAATATCTTTTTTAATCCCCACTTTAGTGATGATTTATTTTTATTACAGAGCCTTATAACACAATTCAAGTAAATTATGTCATGCAATAAAAATTGTTTGGCATATTTATTTACTGCTTATCATAAACCCATATTCCGTACAATCTTCTCATGCTGACTGTGTAATTTCTATATTTTCCGTGCCACATTTACAAAGAATTCTGGTAACATGGCACAGCAATAAAAATTGTTGGGCTGCATTGTGTGAAAGGGAAAGAGCAGAACAGCCCCATCTCTAATAAAATATAGCCCTATTTTTCCCTTTGCCTGCACTGGTGCACTATAGGCTGCCTTGCGTGAATTCAAGCACCCTTGAACCACAGTTCAAAAGTGTGAGTGATGCCAAGCATAGGTTTTGTATTGGAATGGAACCCTTGTATTTCAAAATAATGTGCTTTTACATATGTTAACACTTTTATAATTTTATATGTGAGCTGCACAGAATAGCATACAACAAATCTGGACATTTTTTGACAATAATAACTTTTCTCTAAGTTTACGCCTGCCTTCAGGAAGTGTATAAATCACTTGTCAGTGTTAGAAGAAATTGGTTTTCATCAAAAATTCATGAGTGGTTGCATGGGAATGCCCATGCACCAATTACAAAATATTGAGTTTATGCCGTTCCTCTATAATAGAGTCGGTAAAGTCAACGAGAAGGCTGGAACCAACTAGGTACACAATGTGTCCATGGTTGGGGATCCTTGTGTTGGATTATGGTGCCCTCAAACAACCTTTCAGGTGTCATGCTTCATCATATGGGCTGCTCCTCGTCGGGTCGGCAGTGCAATACCCAACGGGCTCCCTTAAAAAGGGGCACTTTGTCGGAGATCTTCTATCCAACTGCTGTATGGTGAAGTGCGGGTGTGGGGCCAGGATAGTGTAGATGTGTTTTGGTGATTTAAAACAGGATTAGGAGTGCCTGACAGGAATTCATTTTTATTATTGGAAAAGATTGGACACCGGGCACAGTGTCATTATTAACTTCGTTGCTTGTTCACTCCCAAAAGCATAGAAAAATACTAACAATTAAATGATAAACTGTACTTGCATTTACTTCTGGAAAGTACGTTTACAAATGACAGAATAAGCAAGTTGGTCTGTTTATCGTTTTTCTCTTTAATTAATTTTTTAGTTAATTTCTTTTTTGTTGTTTTACAACGAGTATATATTTTTTATACAATCATTCAGTTATTCTATATATACATATACATTTATAGAAAAAGATACATCAATACAATCTCTTTATATATACAACATAATTCACAAAGAGTGCAAGTAAATCTCACTGAGGCATAGTTAATTATTCAGATACAAGATGCAGTACTAGCATGTTCATAACTAAATCTTTTCAGACAATTGATATTTCTAAAACACCACAATTTTTCCCGTTCAGGTAAATACTCTATGAACAGCTGAAATACATGGGCTGTAGGTAGACAACGCGTTTCGGCTAGGCCTTCGTCAGGTGCCCATTCAGATTTGTGCACTATATACAAAAAAATATAATAAAACAGTTACCAAATAATAAGGATATAAGTAGATTAAAAAGCCTTTTTGTATGCTTAGGGAGTCAGAAATAGCAATCACTTTGCTTTTAGTAGGGAACTATATACATTGATATGAGAATTGAATTAAAGGAATCCCAGTCTAAGGTCCCCAAATCCAGCCAAGGGCAACAACTGTATCGTAGTTATATAAAATCCAAGAACCCTGCATTGATGGTCTCAAGATTATATTAGTGTAAAAAACACTAGCTTATTACGTCAGATTCCGATTTATATGATTGCATACCTGTAGATGTAGATTACATTTAAGTCATTTTCTGGATGTTCGGAGAATATCTGTAACAATCCTATACAGTCTTTGTTTATGCCTAATGGAAGCATAAATATATCACCATTATTTTCATAGGACTAGGTAAGGGTGGCGTTAAAACAACTCAACTGTTATTCAAGTTTGATCTATATACCTATTGCGTATCTAGACTTGGTAAAGACTTGTATACTTAAAGAATAATCTTCTTGTCTTCAATTTGCTAGCATAGGCATGGTATATCGTAAAAAGAGGGGGGACAAAACCTTAAATCAGTTTCAGAGGGGGTATAAATTTACTAACTTCCGATTGTTTATTCTTTCTGCATTAGTTACACTATTGATTCGATTTATTATACTGTGATTTTATCCAAATGCCTAGATTGGCTTTATATTTATAAGATAGTAGTCTCACCAATACGAATACTCACTTCGTTTGATAGTATCTGTTGACTGTCCACATGGCTTGTGATAGTAAACTAAGACCGGACCCGGACCCATTGGAGTGGGTAGGTCACTAGGAGCAGCGTGAGGAAACCAAATTCATACTTACTGAGAAACTTTCACTCATGCGCAGTCCACCGAGTACTGTTGATGTCTGGGCAGATATTGAATAGGGTAGCTCCTGATCACAACAGGTATTAAAGCTAAGAAATACTTAATTTACTACACACTTCAATACCAGTAGCTTTTAGATGTAGATAGTTCTTTTCCTTGTTATTTTTGGTCCTGACGAATCGCGAGTAATTCCACTCTATGCGAGAAACATGTTGACCCACATTCTTTAGCATAGGACACTCTAGTACGAGACATTATACTCGGGCGAGTGCCATGTTCACACGTTTTTAATCAGGGTAGGAGGCCCCCAGAATAAAAATTAATTCCTGTCAGGCACTCCTAACCCTGTTTTAAATCACCAAAATACATCTACACTATCCTGGCCCCACACCCGCACTTCACCATACGGCAGTTGGATAGAAGATCTCCGACAAAGTGCCCCTTTTTAAGGGAGCCCGTTGGGTATTGCACTGCCGATCCGACGAGGAGCAGCCCATATGATGAAGCATGACACCTGAAAGGGTATGTGAGGGCACCATAATCCAACACAAGGATTCCCAACCATGGACACTTTGTGTACCTAGTTGGTTCCAGCCTTCTCTTTGACTTTACCGACTCTATTATAGAGGAACGGCATAAACTCAATTTTGTGTAATTCTTGCATCTGGGGCTTTTGTTTATGCTGGACCTCCTACTCCCCTGTGAGTGGAAAAAGCTCTCTGTCCCTCTTTTTGTATCTAATGCCCATGCACCACCCATTGTTTGTCCCATTGAAACAAAGTAGCGCAAACCACTACTTTCTGTTACTTTGAAGTCTCTTTCCAGCTGGAAAGTACATTTCAAAATCAATACTTTGTGCTGGGCTTGTGTCACATAAGGGACACAAACCGATGCAAAGTGTTGAGAAATTTGGCCCTCTGCATTTTTAGTTACCATCTCACCTTTGTCTTTTTTTAAGTTGAGGAAACAAGAGTACTTCCTTTCTCTGAGAGGAATGAGGTTGGAGTTCACAGTCATTCAGCTGTTACCACTTTTCAACATTAATAACTACTGGGTCATTCTACATTGGCTTTGTGCATGCATTCAAAGGCATGTGTGGCAATTGGGATGTGCCTTTTATCTGTTTAAATGTACTGTCTCCTGTATTTTGTGAATAGTCATGGTAGGAGAGTACTCCAGTGGGAACTTAATTTGTACACCATGTGCAGGATCCTCAGTGTGCAAAATTGAGGAGCCCAGGCTTCAATCTTTCACCTTCATTATTCATGCCTTTGCATAACACTGTGTGCATTATGGAGGATAATTGAGAGTGTTGCTTTGATTACCCACCACCCTTATATTATATACCTATAAGAAATTGGGGTTGTTCGTTGATTGGAGCATAAGCCCTTGGCAAGCAACAACCACGGTCCTTATCAGGATAAGACACAAGCAAACCCCATATTTACTTGTGCTTACCCCGCTTAGTAGCTTAGCACATAGCAGTCAGGCTTAACTTAGAGGCAATGTGTAAAGTATTTGTGCTACACTGCAAACAGTAACACAGTAAAACACACCACAATGGGAGCCCACAATAGGTTCAGGAAAATAGAGTAGCTTTTAATAAATTAAACAAGACCAAAACGACAAAAATACAAGTATTTGTGCTACACTGCAAACAGTAACACAGTAAAACACACCACAATGGGAGCCCACAATAGGTTTAGGAAAATAGAGTAACTTTTAATAAATTAAACAAGACCAAAATGACAAAAATCCAATTAGTAGAACTGGAGTTATTGAATTTCATAGTTTATACTCAACAGAATGTATGAGATTAGCAAATTGTGAGAAATTCTGCTGAGCACACATCGTACATCTCTGAAGGAGCTTCTGAAAATACGTATAAGGACTCTGGAGTTCTCATTAAAAGTTTCAAAAAAAGAAAGTTCAGCACCTTCAAATAAATATCAACTGTTACTTTGCAGTATTTTACATCGGGAGTCATTATGTTGTTATAACTACGTAGGGAATACCTTTTCATTGCAGATTTTTACACCAGGAGTGCCCTTACTTTGCAACTTTGAAGGTGTACATATATATGTAGATATGTGTGTATTTGTGTGTATTTGTGTGTGTATTATATTACAAAAAAATATTTGTATCAATATTGGAAGAGGCACTTCAATATTTCAAACACTAATGATTCATATTCCCAGGAAGTCCATCTTTCCTTTTCAATCCAAGTCTATCAAAGGTTCAGGCCCTTTTTTTGTTAAAAAAAAAAGTTCATTCGCAAGACGAGAATATTTTCACTAAAAATATTATTTCTTCATTGTGCATTCCCAAAGGATAGAAACAACATAAAGCCAATGTTGTCCCAGAAAAAAAAGACTTCTCTAGGGCAAAGATCAAAAGTTCCACTTAATTTAATTGGCATCTACGTGGTCCGATTATTTTAAAATGCATGAAAACAGGTTCTCTAATCATAAATTTCCTCACAAATATGCCCTCTGGCGCACCCTTGCATAAGGGTTTTTAAAACTGCCTAATGTGTCTCTTATTTGATTTCACTTTATTCTTTTGTTTTTGCCACCAAGCAAGTAGGACATTTCTACACTCTGGTGCCGATTACGATCCGGTAAAAAAATTCCCCGTACGACTCGTATCCAGTCTTTTTACCGTATGAATCGTACAAGTGCCGTACAAACTGCCAACTATGATTCGCATGGGAAAAAGTCCATACGAATCGCATTGGGAATTATTCCCCACACGTCCTCGGGTCGGAAAATGTGTCCGACACGTCCTCGGACGATTTACCGTACAAATGTGAAAAGTGAAGTCCGACCGCGGAATTACGATCCATCCCGTGCGTCCGATGTTACAACATATGGAAAAAACACCGTCCGCACCGCACTCCCATAGCAACCATGGAGACATGTGCCCGCATATGCGCCGACCCCCCCAGCCCCCGTACGTACGTGTTGAACCCCCCGTGTATGTATACACCCGTGTACGTACGAGTCGTAACCCCCGTGTATTTACACCCGTGTACGTTCGAGTCGTACCCCCGTGTATGTACACCCGTGTACGTGTCGTACCCCCTGTGTATGTACACCCGTGTACGTTCGAGTCGTACCCCCACCCATGTATGTACGGTGCGTACCCCCAGCGCTACGCTGGGGGTACGACATACACGGGTGGGGGTATGACTCAAACGTACACGGGTGTACATACACGGGGGGTATGACACGTACACGGGTGTACATACACGGGGGTACGACACGTACACGGGTGTACATACACGGGGGTACGACTCGAACGTACACGGGTGAACATACACAGGGGGTACGACACGTACACGGGTGTACATACACGGGGGGTACGACTCGAACGTACACGGGTGTATACATACACGGGGGGGTTCGACACATACGTACGGAGGCTGGGGGTGGGTCGGCGCATACGTACGGGGGCTGGGGGGGTCGGCGCGTACGTACGGGGGCTGGGGGGGGTCAGCGCATACATACGGGGGCTGGGGGGGGTCAGCGCGTACATACGGGGGCTGGGGGGGGGAACGGCGCGTACCGGGCCACCTACTCTGGTCGTTTCGCGCCGTACTTCGCTTTTCCGGCACTTTTTGGGTGCCGTGAAAATATCGCCGTCCGGACTGCTGTCGGTTCGAATCGTACTTCCTGGGTCGTGAAACGCTGCCTGAAAGCGTCCCGACGTCACATCGCAGCATTCCCGGATCACATTCGTACGTATATTTTCGTCGGTCGGTGTTTTTTACGATTCGTACGGAAATGGTGTTTCTGTGCGAGTCGTAATTCCATGTTTGTAAAGTTTTCCGACCGGGTACGAGTCGGACGGAGAAAACTCTCCGACCGACGGTTCGTACCCGGTTTTTACCGGATCGTAATCGGCACCTCTATGTTTAGTCAGGACACTGAAGTCGAACCTTCACAATGGTGTTTTGGCACACCAACAACAAAAGAATCATCAGCAATGTCATCAAAAATGTCATTTGAAATCTCACCAGTGATGTCATCAACAATGTAATTAAACATGTCACGAATGCTGTAACATGTGCGATTATGAGTAATGCATGATGGAGATCCAAGTTATAGTTAGCTCAGAAAACTATAACTGGTGAATTTCAGTGTTATTTTTAGTTTACAGTAGTATTTTTAACTGACATTTTCAGCTAACAATAACGCCACTTTAACCTTTGTTTTTTCAGTGAATTTCTGAAACCTTTTTTAAAGCATTTTATTCTTTGTTTTTTCAGTGAATATATATATACACATTCATCATGCTGAGCTTTAAATGGGCTTGTTCAAATATTACAATTTCAATTAGCAATTACATCAGCACCTGGTGTCTGTCCCTTGTGTCAAGAGAGCTAGGACAGGAGGGCGCTTCTTCCAAGCTCTTGCCCCTAAACTCTGAAACTCCCTCCCGGTAAGCATCAGAAGCATCCAAAACCATGCGGCATGCCGTAAGGCCAAAAAAACCTATCTTTTCCCTAAATAATCTTCCGATCCTCCACTTTGTCTGATTGAGACGAGCGCTGGGACGCCCCTTTGAGGGAGCAGCCATGCACTTTCAAAAATTATAACATAACATAACTGTCACTGTTACAGAATAACCACCTTCCTGTTGGGGCCGATTTTCACGGAAGCGAAGAGTAAGCGAAGAGTAAGTCCTCCTTTCTCTCCGAAGCAAGTACCAAGAGTATCTTTAGATACCATTCTCTCTGGCCACCCAGGTGATGTTATTCCAAATTAGGTAGCCTGTCGTCTGTATTCCCAACTAGGAGAAAGAAAGAGACAAGACCACTTTTTAGGACTTAACACAACCCACAAGGCTTTATCCTTTGTGGTAAATAAAAATACCGGACTGAATTTCATACGGGATCTTAAATAAAGTAAAATAGCTCAAAATAACAAGAGGCAGAATCCGTGGTATAAGAGGTTTTCTAATGGGCTTTATTCCATTCAAAATGGCCGACTCGAGTCGCGGCCTTCAGGTTCCGTCACCACGAGGGTTCAGGAAGTGAAGTACAATACTTTATTGACAGACATGTATTTTTATAATAAGTGCATTACAATGAAACGAATGTAGAAGGCGTAACATTTGATAAGAAAAGTGACAAAACAGGTACGTAATCGAAACTAGGCGTAATAAGGAATAAAAGAAACATGATTGGTTAGAATTATCAGACATAGGTGGATCTATAAGATAATACTTGGCATAGATGCGCGCGCGGCAGCATGACGTGTAATTGACGTGCAACTAGGGGGTGAAGGGGACTTGACATTTAGCTCTACATGTGGAGACGAGAAGTCTGGGGGGTCAAGTCAACCTAATTCCAAATCATATCTACCATCCTATGTTTAAAGAACTATGTTATCCACAAGGAAGAGACTCTCGGACAGAATCTATTCTATACTGACTGTGTGCGTGTACAAGCGTCTAAGTGTCTATATGAGATGCGAGGGATAGAAAACTTTCCATGGCAACAGGGCTATGAATCACTTGCAGGAGGACGGAAAGGCTGAGTCCTTTGCTTGTGAGCTAAAGGAAATGTTTACCTAAATCACTAGACAGGAATGCATCGGCTGAAGAGCAAAATAGATAATTCGAAGGTGAAATACAGCTTCTTGGCAGGCAGGCGAAAACTGGCCGAGGCAGGCACCGTTAGCTGCACAGGGAGTAGGACAAAGTTCATGGATACAGATGCGAGCTCAAGCTGAAGCTGTCAGAGACAGAGAGCAGGGAAAGGCTTTGAGGACAGAATCGGGCCTACTTGCCTGAACTGTAAAAATGGAGTAACTTAGCCATATAAAGTCGGTGGCCTTTCATGCTTAGGAATCGAATATCCAGCCCATTGATGGCGGATCTGACAGAGAACATGTCGACGGTAGACACACATATGTTTGCGTCTTCGAAACTGGAACTGGAGGGAACATACATGTACTTGTAACATGCATATAGAACCGTTGGGGTCCAAGATAGGGGACATAACTGATCAGGAAAATCCACATTTCCACATTCCCTCCTTGTCCCCTACTTTCCCTTTAAGAGATATCAATCTTCATCATTCCATCGATTTGCTCATGGAGCATCATTTCTTCTTCCTTCTTCTTCCGGCATTTTGAACGAGAACTTTGATATGGGATGCATGATGTGGCACACAGACCACAAATCGCTGGTCCACATTGCAGGCATAAACAACAACTGAAGAGCATAAGAAGGCCAATACCTAGGAAGGATAGAACTCTCCATCCCCAGGCCGATATCACACTCCAAAACCACCCGGACCACGTCCAAGTGCCTGGATTCTCGTGTATCTGGCTTACAATCTTATGAAGGCGTGTTATAGCTTTATATACAGATGGCGAATTTTCTGGTATGAATATGCAGCAGCTGGATCCGATGACCCTGCAAGCTCCGCCCCTATCGGCCAGGATGACGTCAAGGACAAGACGATTCTGGAGAACAACAATTCTCATCACTGATTGTTCCTCTGTCAGATTGCCTAGGGCGGCTATAGTCTCGTTTACTACAGCTTCAAGAGTCTTGGTGAGTCTGCGTATCAGCTTACTATTTGATATTGTACCTATATAGGGAAAGATACCTTTATTGAAATCTACATACTTGTCCCATGCCGTCTCAGTATAATCGACAACTGGGAGATCTCTTCGCTCTCTATTGTGTACTAAATGAACATTTCGATAATAATCAGGGGGAGCTAGGAAAACAGGTGGCAAAAGGAATGCTATGTAACAGGTACCATCCCAATCTAGAGGCAGACGCATATATGCAGTCTGACCACATATAAAGTAAAAATGGCGAGAAGCTCTAAATGAAGATTTACCTTGATCACTATATTCTACTGTAGTAACGCATTGGCTATGGCCCATGTGTATGGAACCAACTTTTCTTACACATAATTCACCCTTTACTGGAAATACTGACATAGTAGGCAGAATTAGTTCAACTTCGGATTTGACATTCAAAATCATAAGATTAGGCGTAAAATTACCTAATTTATACACTTCATTTTCTAAATCAGTTCCTGTTCTACTGGGGTGACCCTCCTTATTGGGGTGACAGACTTTAAATAAAACTAGATTCAGATTTCCCCATATCCAATGTTGTTGATAAACTGCTGTGTCTGGGTCTATGGAATTTAATAAACTAAACCATGCTCCACAGGAGCCATTGTGTGTGAATGGATGTGGAAAGAAAGGCAGAACTCCTTTGTTATTCTGATAGGGAGGAAGTCGGCCACACACCCAACAATTGGTCGCATTACTAGTCTGATGGGAATGATGTAACATACTAATGAAGGTGTTATTGCGCAGCGCAAGTCTATAAGATAATTCATGTGGCGGTAGGTCACTAAAAGAATGTTCTGCAGCAACATTATAAACATGTCTAGAGATAGGATGATATATGTGCAAAATCACACTCGTAATAATTACTAAAACACTCAATAAAAACAAAATTAATAATGTCCTCATACAGTAGCTACGCAGTGATTTACAATACGCCTGTCGTTTCAACATTTCTCGGGTATTTTCTCTACTCAGGTCCAAGGGATACATGTCGGAGACAATTCAACCGCTTCACCTTGGAGAGGACTTAAACAATCAAATTGCTCGACTGTTTGGGCCTAAGCTTTAATTTATAGCACTGAGAGTCATTCTGTTCAACAAAAGGAAGTTTTGAATCAGTCTGTGAGGGAGTGCAGGGCACAGTGTCTATATCTGAAGGTAGTCCATGAAATTTTTTTATGTGACTTGAATGAATCCACCCTTTGCGTCCCTCGATCTTCATGGCTGTTCTTGTGGTCAACAGGACCAACTTGGGTGCTTTCCACCTGGGCTCCAGTTGATTTTTCCTGTCGAAATTTCTCACAAAGACAAGATTACCCGGAACAACGTCATGGGGTTTCGCCTCAGTGTTGTCGGGAAAGGCTGCAGCTACCTGTGAACGAGAAGATTGTAGTGCAGACATCAAGGAAGCCAAGTAATCTGTCAGCATGTTACAGTCAATGTCAGTTATTTTGCGTGGTATAGGCGTCCCCCACATATTCGGCGGTCTACCGAAGATCACCTCATACGGGGATAGCCCTGTTCTAGAGTGTGCTACCATTCTCATGTAAAAGAGTGCAACTGGTAATGCTACTATCCAGTCGACACCTTTCTCTCTACATATTTTGGACAGTCTGATTTTCAGTGTCTGGTTATGTCTTTCTACGAGACCTGCTGCCTCGGGGTGTCGGACACAGTGGAATTTCCACTGATATCCCAACAAGAGTGAGACATGTTTCATTAATTCGGATGAGAAAGGCTGACCGTTATCTGAATATACAACACGTGGTAAACCGTACCGTGGGAAGAATTCTCGAACTAGCTGCTTGGCAGTAGTCGGGGCAGTGTAATCTGATACGGGATACGCCTCTGTCCAACGGGAGAGAGCGCAGACAACTACGAGAACATATTTGAATCCTCGACAACGTTCCATCTGAATATAATCCATCTGGAGGACTTCAAAAGGATGGTCAGGAGGCTGAAATCCACCCTGCTCTACGGGAACACTCTTTCCTGGATTAAACTGACAACATATCATACAGGTACGAACTTTTTGTTTAGCTGCTGCTCGTAAATGTTTATTGAACCAAATGTGCTGAATGCTGTCTAGCATAGCCTTCTCTCCTAAATGTGCTGGACTGTGAACTGTAGCTATAATGGCTTGAACCATGGAATCAGGGAGAAACCATACAGATTTCTCCTTCGTCATCCATCCTTGATCTGTCTGGATCCCTCCTAGTTCAGTCCACTTCTTTATTTCTTCTGCTGTGGCATGTGTCTGTATGTCAATTACGTCAAGTGCGGGATCCTTAATTGTCATACACTGTGTTGGTGTCTGAACTATTGGCTTTGTCATGTCTAATGTGCGATTCTGAGCAGTCTGTTTAGCTGTTCTGTCAGCTAAATCATTGCCTTGAGAAATGGTATCAGTAACCTTCGTGTGTGCTTTACATTTCATAATCGATATAGCAGTGGGTAGATGTATTGCATCTAACAAAGCATGAATGAGGGGTCCGTGCTGAATGTGGGCACCATGGGAAGTTAAATAACCTCTCTCTCGCCACAGCACGCCGAAGTCGTGTACAACTCCGAATGCATAACGTGAGTCAGTGTATATATTAACTTTCTTATTTGTGGCTTGAATACAGGCTTGTGTTAGAGCAATAAGTTCTGCTGCTTGGGCTGACAAAGTATCTATACAATTTGTCTCAATAACTTCAGTGTCTGTTGTGACTGCATACGCGGCCACTAAGTCTCCTGTACTTGCTCTCATGCACGATCCGTCTACATACAACGTCAGGTCTGGATCTAACAATGGAACGTCTGTCAAGTCTTGTCTAGGTTTCGTCTTTATTTCAATGATTTCAACACAATCATGAGCTAGTGGGTCTGTTCCAATTACAGGTAATAGTGTAGCAGGATTCAATGTATTACACCGTCGGATCTCTATGTGTGGTTGAAACAATGTCAGTTCATAACCGGTAAGTCTTGCTATGGTCAAGTGTTGTGTTTGTGTTCGGTTCACAAGAACCTCTACTGCATGTGGTACTTGAACTGTCAATGGGTGTCCTAATACTATGGCATCGCTTTGTCTGATTGCTAAAGCTGTCGCTGCCACTGATTTCAGGCATGCAGGCAAAGCCTGAGCTACGGGATCTAATGTACTGGAAAAATAAGCACATGGCTTGCGTGATCCTGCTTGATCCTGAGTGAGTACTGACAAGGCAGTACCTTCGCGTTCTGTAACAAAGAGTGTAAAATGTTTGCTATAACATGGTGTTGCTAAAACAGGTGCTTGACATAAAGCTTCCTTTAGGTTTTCAAAAGCTTGTGTATGTTCCTGAGTCCAAGGGAGAACAGTCGATGTGGCTGCCTCCTGTGTGGTTAACTGAATGAGTGGTTTTGCTAGAAATGCGTACTGAGGGATCCACTGCCTACAATATGAAGTGAGGCCTATGAAAGCCCGCACCTCCTTTTGTGTCTGGGGTATTGACATGTTAGCAATTAACTGGATGCGATCTGGTGTAAGCTGCCTTCCCTCCTTGGACAGCGAGTGACCAAGATAAATAACTCGCTGGACACAGAATTGCAGCTTAGAAGGAGACACCTTGTGCCCCTTGTCGGCTAGAAAATGTAAAACTGTCAGAGAAGCCTTTTCACATTCTGACTCGCTTCTTGCGGTGATCAGCAGATCATCGACATATTGAAGCAGTGCAGTATTGACTGGCATGTGGATACTGTCAAGTTCTCGTTTCAGTGCTTGGCTGTAGATGCTGGGGCTTTCTGTGAATCCTTGGGGAGCGCGTGAGAATTTAAAGCTGCGCCCATTTAAACTGAATCCGAACAAGTATTGGCTTTCCGGATCTATTGGGACGCTAAAGAAGGCATTCTTGAGATCGATTACAGTAAAGAATGTTGCTTCGGAATCAATTGCTGTCAACAATGATGATATATCAGGGACCACAGGGAATTGTGGTACAATGCACTTGTTTAGTTCACGCAAATCAATAACCAATCGGTACACTGGTGGGGCAGTAGGATCAGTTCGTTTAAGAATCGGAATTATCGGTGAATTACATACATTGGAGTCTGTTTCTACAACTACTCCCTGGGCAATCAGCTCATCAATGATTTTCAGCAAAGCCACTACAGCATCATGCGGTAACTTGTATTGTCGCATTCGTGGTAGTACCACTCCTGCTTTCAGTGTGACTCGATAGGGTGTAATGTTCATGCAGCCAACATCCGCAGGGCCTTGTGCCCATAGATGTACTGGTAAAGTCTGTAGTCGGGGATCCATGTCTCTAGACACATAGTGACCTTTAAAATCACGTAAAAACAACCTTACTCCTTCCGGAGAACAACATATTATGGCTCCTAGTGCTTTCAGAGTTTTAATTCCTAACAGATTTTCTGGGCATGATTTAGTAAGCAATAAATCTGTAGTTCGTGTCAAAGGTCCTATCGTAAGTGGTAGAGGCTGTGATACTTCATTAACAATAGGTTTTCCTGAAAAACCAAGGGAAACATTTTGAGAGCCTGAGAGGGGTGCCCCTGGAACTTCACTACGTTTTATAGTTGTTCGACTTGCCCCTGTATCGAGTAAGAATTTTCTATCCTGACCTAATAATTCACTATGTACATAAGGTCCTTCTTGATCTACAGGAATCTCGATAAGCGGTAAGTCAACTTCCCTCTCTAGGCTGGTTCATGCGTAACGCTGATACTCAGGGTATTCATACTGTGCAGTCTGATACATTTGTCGTGTCGTGGTTTGTGTGGCAGTAGCAGGCAACGGTGGTGCAGCTGGCACAAACTGTATGGGTTGCTGTGAGGCTGGCATGGACTGTTGCTGAACAGGCATGGACTGTCCATGCTGCATAGTTCCTTGTTCATTCTGATCTTGTCTAACTAATCGTGGTCTCTCCTTTGCAATACCTGTAGCTATATTACGTTTCAGGACTGGACAATCGTGTACATAATGGCCCAGTTGTTTACAGTAATTGCAGGTTCCTTTTACAGGAACTGCAGAATCACCAGAATGTGTCACACCCTTTTTGTGACCATCTGCTGGTACTGTCTGAGAAACTAGCATTTTCATTTTTGTATCCTTCATGCGTCTATGCTCGTGTTCTTGTTCATCCCTAATTCTATTGTGATGATACTGTAACATTTGTAGCATTTGCGACGGAGTGTTACTTTGCCAGGTACTCTCGAATTTCAATATTCTATTCTTTACTGGAGGCAATGCATTTTCCACTAATTTTGTCACAAATAAATGTGGATATGAGTCACTACTTGCTTTTATACCACTATTTATACCAAAACATTTTTCAAATCGAGCATAATAATCGCTTGTGTCTTCATCTTGCTTTTGTTTGCAGGCTGTGATTGCACCCCAATCTTCCTTTTTTGTAGTTAATAAACGTGGCAGTACCTGTACTAGTAAACCTGGTAACAGTTTAACTTTATCCCCGAGCCCTGAACCTGCAGTTCGGCCCCTTTCTTCCTCTGCTAATGCTGTCCAGTCTATCTTTTGGTCTCCCACTTCCCACTCTTTTTCTTTCAGTTTTTCATAAATGCCAGCAGGCAAAAGCACCTTTAATATCGTCATAATATCAGGAAAGGTGTACTCTCCCATCAGTAACATGTCTTTAATTTCTCGGTGGAAACCCGCTGGGTCTTTGTCATGACTAGGTACTACTTTTTTCATTTCTAATAATTCCATTTTTGATATGGGTGTGTAAACAAATACACGGTGAAACTCATTGTCTTCGCCTTTTATTGGGTGCACTTCTCGTAGGGGATTTTGTCTATCCATATAGTACGGCGCTCTTTCTCTGCGGGGCAGGGAGAGAGAATCTGGATTTACAAAAAGGACATACTGTTTACGTGACACTAATATCTCTTTAATTAGCTTGTTACTAGAGCCTCTCCATCTGTTCGTGAGTAGTTCCGTTAATATATCAGGTAAAGGACCGGGGTCAGCATGTTGGCTCTTATATAATATGAGGAGTTGCTGAATCATATAGATTCCAGCTAAGCGTTGTTCATCTGTACTGAGATTAAAAAACGTGTGTGCTACGGTCTCATCACCGTATTTTTCAGGACTGTCAATCCAGTGAACGGCTGATCTGGCTAATTCTTGCTCATCCATGGAATCGAGGAGGTGGTAACCCCTTCGTTCTCGTAGTATTTTATCTGCGGCTTGAAACAAATGTTCTGGAGATTTCAGATTTATTACAGGCGTCGGATACGTTCTGCTATTATTTGGACATACAGAGTGTATGGGATCAGAAAAACATCTAGCATTATCACAGGATCCTCCTCTGCCTACATAGGCTATGGTCTCTGACTGTCTTGCGGAATTCCCTGATTCGGACACTTCATCTTGCTCAAACTCGTCTGTTCCCAATCTTTCTTCATGAATACGCTCTATTTCTTTACGGATTTTTCGGCACATGGCTATTATACAATTTTGCTTATCGTGTCTCCCTTCTGATATATTCTGACTCCATCTTGTAAGAATAAGCATTGCATTCGGGTCTACCCCCGGACGATCTTGATTTCTGATTACACAGTTTATGAGGAAACGTAACAGTTCCCCCTGTATTTCTACTTTCTGGAATTCCATAGCTCTGTTAATACATCCTGGATCTCGTCCTGTTTGAACAAAATGATATATGTTATCTAGATGCGTAGTCATTCCTGGTAACCTTGCTAAATACTCTGCGGCTCGCCTAATACGTAATGATGCCAGGACCATTTCGTCCTCTTTACCAACCACCGGGTCATATCTACAATTTACAAGGAGTTCCTTAAGCGTACGTTCACTTACGAATTTAGGTGTACGTGAATGTGCTGACTCTTGAAAAACAAGTTTATTTATTCTGGGTGGTGTAAAGGTACTGCTAGCACCTCCCGTGGCCCCATCTGGGGCGTCGGGTGTGAATGGGTTCGTTGAACGTGACACAGCAACTATGGGTGTCGATACCTCTGTAGAGTCAACTGCGGAGACAGATGCGGAAACAGATGTGCTTGCCGAAGCTTGTGTCGGAACTTGCTGTTGCACGGGGACAGATACCTGATCCTGACGTTGAACCCCTCCGCCAGACGGTCTATGTGGTGCGGCGTTAGCATACTCGGGAGCTGCGTCGTCTAGATATGAGGAAAGAAAGACATCTTCTGCGGTTCTGGGATGCCCTTTTGGATGTACCTTAATTGGAAATAATGGGGGTGGCAAGTCTTTTGGCATCTCTGGAGCAGCCTTAGGTAGTCCTTCGGCTAGAAGGGGATACATACCATTCATAAGAGCATTTCTTTGTCTATTTACTTGTTCTGATTTCACTCGGATACCTTCCTTAATTAATAGATTTTCTTGAACTTTATTTGAACTTTCTTTACTCCTCTCTTCTTGCCTACGTGCTTTTTCTGTTCGTCTATGAGATTCCTTACGCCATAACTCAACAGCGTCTTTCTGTGATTGTCTGACCTTTCTTTTCCATAACTCTTCCTCCACTTTCATGATGCATTCTGCATCCCAGGTTCCCGCTACGGGCCACCTTTGACTTTCCGGCAATCCCTTGGTATAATCTACCCATAGATCAAGAAATAATATGGCATCTAAGCCATGTTTATGGTACATAAAATGCCCTGGAGTGTCCCTAGGAGGAATAGGAACTGCTTCTTCAAGCACCCCTTTTCTGGTAGTAATCTGTCTTAACTTCGAGAAGAGCGGCATATTTACAACTGATCTGATACTTACTCTTGAATTTTCTTAATACGAAAAACACAATAAATGAACAGTGAACAATGAACAGTCATTCATACTACAATATGCAAGACATTTCTGAATACTTTAAACATTAAACATTAAACATTATAACAATGATCGACAATGATGACAGTCTGCCTAACTAATCACCACGCTGAATTCTTGACAATAACTGAATACTTCGGAATACTTGATATACTGCTAAACAGTACATATACACTGCTAAACAGTGCAGACCGGATTTGTGTACCCAAATCCGTCTTGACCGGCACAACCTATGTGCGCGTCAACACGCCTCCCCGGCGATGGTACTCACCGAGTAGCTCCTTGAAACGGAAGGCCTCAGAGAATGGACAGGACTCGATAACTGCGGACAGCGGACCCTCTGGACGTCGGGATTTTCGGAAAACCTGGTGGGCCTCAGTATACCTCGGATCTTGCTCTCTCAGCTAGGCTCTGGTCGGGATACTTCGCACTTCTCACCGCCTCGTCTGGGTTGATCGCAGCCTCAGTCGCCCCCGCTTGACCGGAGGGAGCTTACAGGAAATCCTGCTGGTACGCGTTTATGGTCCGTCCAGCTGTGGCAGGAGACCGGGCCTGCAACGCACCGCCGGCGCGTGAGATGAGAAAGTGTCCCTGTTCGGGCGCCATTATGTGGTAAATAAAAATACCGGACTGAATTTCATACGGGATCTTAAATAAAGTAAAATAGCTCAAAATAACAAGAGGCAGAATCCGTGGTATAAGAGGTTTTCTAATGGGCTTTATTCCATTCAAAATGGCCGACTCGAGTCGCGGCCTTCAGGTTCCGTCACCACGAGGGTTCAGGAAGTGAAGTACAATACTTTATTGACAGACATGTATTTTTATAATAAGTGCATTACAATGAAACGAATGTAGAAGGCGTAACATTTGATAAGAAAAGTGACAAAACAGGTACGTAATCGAAACTAGGCGTAATAAGGAATAAAAGAAACATGATTGGTTAGAATTATCAGACATAGGTGGATCTATAAGATAATACTTGGCATAGATGCGCGCGCGGCAGCATGACGTGTAATTGACGTGCAACTAGGGGGTGAAGGGGACTTGACATTTAGCTCTACATGTGGAGACGAGAAGTCTGGGGGGTCAAGTCAACCTAATTCCAAATCATATCTACCATCCTATGTTTAAAGAACTATGTTATCCACAAGGAAGAGACTCTCGGACAGAATCTATTCTATACTGACTGTGTGCGTGTACAAGCGTCTAAGTGTCTATATGAGATGCGAGGGATAGAAAACTTTCCATGGCAACAGGGCTATGAATCACTTGCAGGAGGACGGAAAGGCTGAGTCCTTTGCTTGTGAGCTAAAGGAAATGTTTACCTAAATCACTAGACAGGAATGCATCGGCTGAAGAGCAAAATAGATAATTCGAAGGTGAAATACAGCTTCTTGGCAGGCAGGCGAAAACTGGCCGAGGCAGGCACCGTTAGCTGCACAGGGAGTAGGACAAAGTTCATGGATACAGATGCGAGCTCAAGCTGAAGCTGTCAGAGACAGAGAGCAGGGAAAGGCTTTGAGGACAGAATCGGGCCTACTTGCCTGAACTGTAAAAATGGAGTAACTTAGCCATATAAAGTCGGTGGCCTTTCATGCTTAGGAATCGAATATCCAGCCCATTGATGGCGGATCTGACAGAGAACATGTCGACGGTAGACACACATATGTTTGCGTCTTCGAAACTGGAACTGGAGGGAACATACATGTACTTGTAACATGCATATAGAACCGTTGGGGTCCAAGATAGGGGACATAACTGATCAGGAAAATCCACATTTCCACACCTTAACCGTCTTTTTGTTTTCTAAGTGCATTTATATTTTTTATGAGCAAGCCAATATCCACTTACCATAATTATCTTTAAGCATAATCCGAAGAAGAAATATCCAGGAGTTAGAATCACTCCATAGAGAAATAACAGCACTGTAAATACATTTTTTATGAGTTAGTGCGATAACTAACTTTCTCAGTGTGTAGTAGCGCAACTGTGCAAAAAAAAAGATATCCAAAACCAAAAAGTGGTTGTAGCGCTCCACCTCTTACCAACAGTAATGTCACAAAGGAATAGCGCTCCGGCGCTTATGTAGAGAAAAATAAAGTTGGAAGACGTTGAAGCGCTCCAGCGCTTGTAGAAAAAAAAGCCTTATGAGAGTTTGTAGTGCTCCTGCGCTAACAAAAATAATATCGAGAAAGAATAGCGCTCCAGCGCTTTACAAGGAGAGAGCCTTGAGAGTGTTTGTAGCGCTCCTGTGCTACCAATAGAAATGTCAAGAAAGAATAACGCTTCAGCTCTTTAAAAGGAAAGGGGCAGATTTATGAGCCCCTTGCACCACTTTTGCGTCACTTTTAACATGGGAAAAGTGACGCAAAAGTGGCGCAAGGGGCTCATAAATCTGCCCGAAAGAGTTTAGGCCTTGGCATAGTTTGCAGAGTTTTGCTACGCAGAACTCCACGAAGTTACAAAAAACTCCACGAAGATCCGCGAGTGGTGGAGTGCAGTGCAAACTGCAATTTGTGCTGGTATTCCTGCCGCTCAGGTAGAAATTGTACCCGAGAAGCAGCTCGCGCTCGCAAACTTACTGTTCGCAATCGTAAACTTACCGTTCGCGAATGCGAGCAGGGAAAAAACTCTGCTGCACATCACGAAGCGGAGTTTTCTGCACTCCACGAGCTCCGCGGAGTGCGGAGTGCAGAAAACTCTGCAAACACCACAAACAGAGCGGAGTTCACTGCCCAGACATAAAAGAGTCTTGTGAGTGGTTATAGCGCTCCTGTGCTAACAACGGTAATGAGATCAAATCAAAGAAGGCGCGGGGCTCCAGCCCGCCGTAGGAAATCCTTGAAGTGGGTATAAAATGTCCGTAAATGCAAAAGAATTCTCTTTGAAAGAATTGTAGCCAGCAGCATACCGTGCTGACGCTGCGAACCGAATTCGAAGATGAGCTTAAATTCACAAGCAGGAAAAAGTGGGTGTTCTGAACTCCGCCAACACAATGGGAGAGGGGCATGGTAACAGACAGGAACGTGAAGCCAACCAATGGCTGTCCCGTGCAAAATGTTTTTTTATGCGTCCTGCAAAGGAGTGTCCAAAAATGCAGATTCATACTACTGAACAAAAAAGAAGTCGTTCAGTCAGGGGACTGCTATCAAAAAGGCAAAAGAACCTTGCTTCGCTCACACCTTAAACCTACCTGATGGTACATTGCTTCTCCCAGATTACAGCACAGGATGCTCGGGGTCTGACAGTTCTCCCACCCAACAGCCTATTTATCGGACGGGGTTTCGTAGGGTGGAGAGCATGAAATCTACACACTAAGACAGGGACATGTACTTGTTCAGCAGGTTCTCATGATCTATCCTCAGGGGAATAACAACCCAATCAATGAAATACTGCAACTTACCTTTGTGTCTATGTGAATCAATAATGCATTTTACTTCCTATTCCATTTCACCTTCTACAATCACAGGAAGGGGGGGTTTTTGGGATCAGAAAAGGGATTACAACTCTTTAAGAGGGAGGTGTGGAAAACGGGATGAATACGCATGTCCTCAGGTAATTCTAGTTTAAGGGTGACAGGAGAGATCACTTTCTTTCTTCATGGGATGTGGCCCTATGTTTCTAGATTGTAGCTTTCTGGGACTTGCTAACCTTAGGTTTCTTGTGGCCAACCATCCTTGTTGTCCTACCTCATACACAGGAGTCGGACGACGGCGTTTATCAGCCTGTCGTTTTATGGCCTACTTAGTAAGTTGTAGTTCTTGTTTAGCCTTTTTCCATATGTCAACTAAGGTATCATGATGTGTTTTGACAGCTGGTATCTCGGATAGGTGCAATGGTATTTGACGGGCAGAGATCTAGGATGGTATCCTTTAGAAAAATAAAAGGGGGACACTCCAGTGGAGGAGTGTGTGGTATAGTTGTATACAAATTCAGCCAGGGGGAGGGCGTGTACCCAGTTGTTTGTGATGGTACTCAAGGAGACAGCGTAAATACTGTTCAAACGTCTGATTTGTTCTCTCAGTTTGCCCATCAGTTTGGGGGTAATATGTTGTGGATAGTCTGTGGTCTATGTGTAGTGCGATACAAATGCCTTGCCAAAACCTAGACACGAATTGGCTGTCTCTATCAGACACAATGACAGAGGGTATACCATGCAGACATACTATTTGTTCAATAAATACTTTCACTAGTTCTTTAGTAGTGGGGAGCTTTTTCAATGGCAAGAAATGAGCCATCTTCGTAAGCATGTCGACCACTACAAACAATGTTGTGCAACCCTGAGCTATTGGAAGGTAGGTAATGAAGTCCACACTAATGAAGTAACAAGGTATATGTGGAATAGATAAGGGTTGCAATAAACCGGCAGGGGCACAGTGTGTTACCTTTTGTGTAGCACAGACAGAACAAGCATTCACATAGGTGTATACATCTTTAGTCATATGTTCCCATCAAAACCACAATTGACAGGTTTGTAGGGTTTTCTCTACTTCTGGATGACCGGCCAATGACCCCCTGATGACACCATTGGATTACTTGTTGTTGAAATGCAGATGTGGGTATCATCAATTTTTTCTCATGATAAAAAAGACCATTGCCTATACTATTTTGGGGTTCCTGTAACCAATCTAACCTAGACATCCCTGCACAAGCAAAGCTCACTTTTTCAAGAAATTCAGGAGAGCCTTCGGTCTTCTTATCCCCTACCGCTACGATCTTTTGACTTGGTATGATGGGGAGAAAGTGTTCTGAGATGACCTTATGTTCTTTACCTAGTCTGGACAAGGCATCAGCTTTGCCTTGTTGAGCACCCGGTCAATATGTGATGACAAAGTCAAATTCACACAAAAAAAACATCTCATTTGTCTGGGAGTGAGGGCTTGGGCTGCTCTAAAGAACTGCAGGTTTCTGTGATCAGAATAGATGGTGATGGTATGTGGGGACCCTAACAGATAATGTCTCCACTCCTGGAAAGCAAGCTTTATAGCCAATAACTCGCATTTTCCGATGGTGTAGTTCTGCTCCGCAGGTAGGAGTGTTTTTGAGAAGTAAGCAACAGGATGTAGACAGCCCATCTTTGTGTCTCTTTAGGACAAAACACCCCCTACTACATATTGTGAGGCATCAGCTTCTAGGTAATAGGGTTGTGTGTTATCTGCATGTTTTATCACCGGAGCTGACGTAAATCATTGTTTGAGATTCAAAAAGGCTTGTTCGGCTTCACTGGACCAAACAAATGTACTGCCTTTGAGTAACAATTTAGTGATGGGAGAGATTATCTCAGAGAAATGATCAATGAACCTACGGTAAAAGTTTGCAAAACCAATAAAAGACTGTACTTCTTTCACTGTACTAGGACTAGACCATTTTATCAATGCCTACTTTTTCTTGGGATCCATAAGAACGCCTTCTGGGGAGATGAAAAAAACAAGAAAGTCTATCTGTGTGGCATGGAACGTGCATTTGTCCAATTTTGCAAATAAATGGTTCTGTTGAAGTCGCTGTAGGATCTTTTTTATGTGTACTATGTGTTCTTCTTCAGACTGGGAATACACTAAGATGTCGTCTGTGTACACTATAACAAAGACATCTAAATATTCTCTTAAGATCTTGTTAACAAAGAATTTGAATGCAGCCGGGGCATTGCAGAGACCAAAGGGCATGACGCATTATTCGTATAAGCCGAATTAGGTACGAAATGCAGTCTTCCACTTATCTCCCTTCTGCACTCAGATCAAGTGGTAGGCCTCTCTGAGGTCTAACTTAGTAAACAGCTTTGCCCCCTTCACTTGATCCAATAAGACTGAGATGAGTGGAAGGGGGTATTTATTTTTAACTTTGTTAAGTGCGCGATAGTCCAGACATGCGCGTAAACCTCCTTCCCGTTTGGGAATGAAGAATAGAGGAGATGACGCAGGGGAAGTGGAATGTCGAATGAAGCCTTTCTCTAGTATCTCCCATAGGGATTGTTGCAGGTACTCTGTTTCTGGTTCTGTGAGTGCATAGATGCGACTCACAGGTTAGTCTGCTCCCTGCACCAAATCTATTCCACAATCATAGCTCTGATGAGGAGGCAAGGCAGTAGCCTTTGTTTCATCAAACACCTCTCTGTTTTTTTCATACATGGGTGGAGTAGCAAGGATGTCAGTAGGACAACCCACTGCACAACACAGCAAAGTTTTCCAATCTACTGCGAATTGCAGCCAGCAGCGTACCGTCAAGCAGGAAAAATCGGGTGTTCTGAATTCCGCTAACATAACGGGAGAGGGGCATGGTCACAGACAGGAATTAACAGCCAAGCAACGGCCATCTTGTGGAATTCGTTTTTTTTGCGTCCTGCAAGGGAGTGTCCACAAATGCATTTTCCTAATATTGAACAAAAAAGAAGTTGTTCAGTCAGGGGACTACTATCAAAAAGGCAAAGAAACCTTGCTTCGCTCACACCTTAAATGCACCTGATGGTACATTGCTTCTCCCAGATTACCGCACAGGATGCTCGGGGCTTGACAATAACATAACATTGAAAGGTGGCTGCTGTGGATGCACGCACATTCCCCGTGCCATATTTGAATGGGTTTGTTAATAAAATACTGTGCATTCAAAAGTGGCCACCATGGGTGTATTCCAGCCATCTTTGAATGCATTTCTAATATTTTGAAAAACCCATTAAAGATGGCTGTCACGCATTTATACGTCTTCACAGCGACTATCTTCTGCAAAAGATCTTTGGCTAGGCCAGAAGGTTTTTATCTTCGAAACCTATTGGCTTTGTCAATGCTTGTTAACAAAAGGTTGCTAGTTTTTGTATAGCGTATGGCTACCTAGGCCTCCTAGACCATTCACAGCCACCATAGAACAGCCCAGGTTTTACACTATTCTTTATCCATTACAAAGCTGACTAAGAGCCTGATTTAAATCTCGGAGGATGGGATACTCCATCACAACAGGGATGGACATCCCGTGCACCGAAATATAAATCCCATAGGATATAATTGGATTTATTTTTCGGCTGGATGGGATATTCGTTACCTTTGTGCCTGAGTAATCTGATCACTGAGACTATGTTTTTTTTCGTAATGAATGTAGAATAAAAGTAGCAGTGCATTGCATCGGAACCTTTCATGCTGTTGTACCACAGAAGATGAGAAATCCCTTACCTACTTTACATGGTACTGTGCTCCTTCTGTATTTTTTAGTCCCTGAAGTCCCTCAGTAGGATGACAGAAATTAGCAAAATAAGATAACATGGCTGAGAAGTTGAGACTCTGTTTCCCTGCTGAGTAACAGTGGAGAACCACAACAAAACACCACAGAAGAAATTCCCTAAACAATTTTGGTCCTTATCAGATGGGATATCCAGTAGCTAAGACTAGGTATTTTTTAATAGCCATGTGGTAGCCAAGTGGTCTACATGAAGCACCAATTTTCTTGCATTTCCCAACTGTGTGAGCAACACTGAAAAGTGTTCTACTTGCAACTCTTCATTTACGAGGTGCAGCTTAAAGCTTTAGGACTCATCATCTTGTCGTCTACATTTTGGCAACGCCATCGTCTATTTCTCCCCTTAATAGCAATTTTGGGTGGAAATGATGCAACAAATTTTAATTGTTGCAAATTCCTCTGTGTAGCATAACAAACCAGGGGGAAATCAATCAAATGTAAGTCATCCCCATACATCTCATGTATCAGGAAAAGGTTTGGATGTAGAGTCAAAAAGAGAGCAGATATCCTAGCTGACTGTAACTGGAAGCCAAGTACTTACTTGAAAGTTTTAGAAATGATGCGTAGGTTTGTATTTGGCTGTCAATTGGCCAGAGCAATAAGATCTAAAACATGTTGACATTTTGAAATAATTGGGCACATGGGTCGTTTAACCCCTTTGCTGCTGCGGACATTCCGCTGCAGCGCTGGGGGGGGCAGGGGGGCAGCGCGGTGGGCCTGTGCTCATGACGGAGCCGCTCCGTCATGAGCCACAGTTGAGCTGTGCTCATGACGGAACGGTTCCGTCATGACTCCGCCCATTTGCGTTGTCGCCCCGCACAGGCGGGGAAACAGCGCCGCGCAGGCGGAGCGGCCGCCGACAGGATTGTCATGACGGAACCGTTCCGTCATGAGCACACGCCAACCGTGGCTCATGACGGAACGGTTCCGTCATGAGCAGGGAAGGGGTTAAGTTCTCTGTTCCTAACCTTACTTACTGTAAGAGATATGTTTACAACTTGATAGATGATCCTAAAAGAGGTTCCAGTTTGACCTAATTTAACAAAGTATCTGATGGATATCACTAAAGTCTTACTTATTCATTCAGGGGCCTGTTCATAAGCTGCATTTTTAGTATGTATTGTAGTACTACAATAGTACTACAAACATATTACAAAATGCTATTCACAAACGTATGTGCGGGGGTTACGTCTCTGCCTCCCCAGCTTTTTCTGTGCGGAGATCTCCACCCCAAATGCAAAGTATCCACACATGTAAGTATACATTTTAGTAACAAATGTGAGAGGGACAGAGAGCAGTTGTTGGAAATAGATATGAAAAAGGAGGTATTCAGGAGGATTAAGGAGGTGTTTAGAAATGGTTAGGGAGGTATTTAATAATTGGATCTAAAGTAAAATACAGCTAGATCCTATGTGAATCAGGTCTGAATATTCAGTTGTCATTCACATTCAGACAGGACTATGGGGCATATGTATCAAGCAAATTTTTAATCGCAAACGCTGCGATTCGCAAAATACAGCGTTTGCGATTAAAAATTCGCAAAACGGGATGTATTAGGCAAATTCCCAACGCAAAATTAAGGAATTGCTAATTTAGCAATTTCTTAATTTTGCGTAAGCATTTAAGAAATCGCAAATTGCGATTTCTTAAATGACATGTAAAAAGCACCCAAGTTGTGCGAATTATCCTTAAGAAATCGCAAATTACCACCAACTTCCAGTTGGTGGTAATTTGCGATTTCCTTTCAAAAAGCACTTTTTTTAATTTTACAAAGTGCCACGTGGCGCTCATATATGCCCTTAGGGCATGTATGTGCGCCATATGCACACACATGCTAATTTCAGGGGTGCATCAGGGTGTCATCATGACACCCTTGCACCTTTGAAATTATTCTCAAATAGCGATTAGCAAATTGCGATTCGCTATTTGAGAATTACTTCCCATTCATTCCTATGGGTCTCCTGGCCCATAGAAATGAATGGGCAGGTATTCCTTAATTGCGATTTCGCAATTTGCTAATCGCAATTAAGGAATTTTAAGAAATCGCAAAAAGTTTGCAATTTTTTAAATACATCCCGTTTTGCAATTCTCAAATAGCGATTCTTTAAAAATCGCTATTTGAGAATCGCAAATGGTGATGTTGATACATATGCCCCTATATGACAAACAAGGTTTCTGCCACATAAGAGAGGACTGAGAACATGCACTCAGAAAAAAACTTTAAAGCGAGTTGTTTCACATATTCTTCATTTGCAAATCAGACACAATTCTTTTATTGCTTCTGCATTATTTGCACACATTGCTGATTTAATATATCACCTCCTCAGAATTCATCATGTTCTTAAGCTGTATGTGATGCCACTTCTTCCAAAGTAGTCAGCGTCAGGGTCTCATTTTGATGACATAAGGTCAGTGTGCTGATTTCACACATCTCTTCAGTGCGCTATGCAGTTAATTTGGTATCTGACCTGAGTGATATATTTCATCAGCTGTACATTTGCAGTTATATATGCCTTGAGATCATGGCAATTATAGTGATTATTCTGAACTTTTTTAGCTCTAACTTTGTGTCCTTCCTTAAAGGACTGCCAAATTCACAGCTTGTGCTAATGCCTTCATGCTCTGGTGTCATCGGTTGCTGAAGGACTGTAGAATTGTGTGGCACGTGTATGGAGTGCAGATAGCTACTTCATTTTCAACTTTCTTATTTGATAATCCGGACTCTTCACCATTCTTTTAATTTTAGTGCTTGTGTAAGTCAGCTATATGATCTGCTATTTTAATGAGTTTAGAAAAGAGAATAGTGTAGCATTGTCAACAGATCTTAAAGTTCAAAAGAATTTTATTAAAGAAGTACAGGTGTCAATACAGCAAGAAAAACAACAAAAGAAGAAAAAATCTAAAATATAGCAGTAACGTGCACAGTGAAGCAAAATATGACTGTAAAAAGAACATGAGGCTAAAAGAAGACAAATAATTGAGGCTAAGTAATAAAAAGCAGTATTAGATAAAAATGCAATAAAATGTAACATAATAAATGTAAAGGAGCATAAAGGTCAATCAAGGAGGTTTGGAAACTTCTTGCTGAGAGGGAAGCAAACAAAATGAAGGGGAGGAGCGCTTAGCACATTTATCAAGGTATAAGGTTACAGGAAGCCATAAATCATGTCGCTTCTTGGCCATATTGAAGGGGTAAATGAAGACAGTATCTAACCTGTGATTATGACAAACATTGTACCACCATGCTCTAAAAGACACATTAGCAAAATTTTCCCAATTGACCGTAATTTGCTGAAATGCAACCGCTAGTAATAAATCAACTATTTGTACATTGGAATCAGTATCAGTCCAGCAAGGGGAGAGGCTACCTAAAAAGATATTGACAAAGGAGAAAGGAAGCGCAGTGTGAAATATGGCATTAATTTGGGCCCAAACTTGTTTCCAGAAACTGTGGATGGCATTGCAAGAAAAAAGCATGTGAAAAAGAGTAGCCTTAGGGGTCGAGCATGACCAACAAAGGTCAGGGATTGAGGAAGAACCTTTATTCAACATGTGAGGTGAAAAGAGAAGTCTATTATAAATGAAGAAGAGAGTTTGCGTGAGGGAAGCCGCTCTGGAAGACTTACGAAGCTTGATCCATAATTTGTCCCATAAAGATATGGGCCAAGAAACACCAAAATCAGATTCCCAATGTTCCTCCACCTTGGATTTTGGCCTAGGTGTAACAGTTACGCAAAATGAGTGATAGATTGAGGATGCTGTGGGCTGGGAGCATAGTAAAGAGTGGAGACGGGAATGAGGGCTAGGAAGAACAGGATGAGTAGGGGAATTAGAAAGTTTGTCAAATGTGGACAAAATTGCAGATTTAAGTAAAGTATACTTGCGAATGAAGGAGTGGGGAAGACCAAACTGTTGGCTAAGAGCCGGGAAAGATAAGAAATCGGAGCCAGAAAAAAGATGGGATACCCATATCAAACCCTTTTGCCTCCAAGATTTCCAATAGAAGGGTTTCTGATTAATGAGAACACTACTATTATAACAAATAGTGGTATTGAGAAAGGCAGCTGCAGAGGAAGGGGGGTTGGGGGAGGTGGAAAGAAGAAGCTTGGTGGTGAACTTATGAATGGGAGTGGAAATAGCCTGGGGCTTACGAGAAAATGATAGATATTCAGCGAAGGTGAAAGGGGATAAAGCGAGACGTTCAAGGACAAGCCATAAAGGGGAAGAAGCATCAGGATCTCGCAACCAAAGAGAAGCTTGTCGCAGAAGAAAAGCTTTGTGATAAGCGGGAAAATCTGGGAAGTTGACCCCGCCTTGTGATTTAGGAAGACGTAATCTGCATAAAGACATACGCGCTTTTTTCCCGGACCAAATGAAAGAAGAAAGAACGGAATTAATTTTCTTGAAAAACTTAGTTGGGATAGGTACTGGGATATTGGATATAGTGTAGAGAACTATTGGGGAGAGCATCATTTTAATGGTGTCAAGACGACCCCACCAGGAAAGGTAAAGTGGGTGCCATCTGGAAGTAAGGTCAGACAATTTCTGGGAGCATTTAGTGAGGCACAACGAAATAGTGTCGGGAAGAGAAGGGGCAATATACAAACCAAGATATTTAATATGGGAGGAACTCCATGTAAAATTGGACGCATCAAAATCCGATTTAAAGGTAAATTTAGTGAGGGGAAAAATTTCACATTTATCATTATTTAGTTTATAACCAGAAATTTGGGAATAATCGTGAACTTCATTAAGAAATGCAGGAATAGAGATGGTAGGGTTGGACATAAAAAGTAAAATATCGTCTGCGTAAGCAGCAAGTTTAATGTCTGTATGAGAGGTTTGAAAACCATGCAAATCGGGGTTTTGGCGAAGCTTTGAAAGAAAGGGTTCTAATGCCAGATTGAAAAGAAAGGGGGAAAGGGGACAACCCTGACGGACTCCTCTACCTAAGGTGAAAAAGGAAGAGACTAGGCCATTGGCACAAACTGCCGCTCTGGGGCTGGAATATAGAAAAGAAACGAAGGAGATAAAATTAGGGCCAAACCCAAACCATCTAAGGGCGGAGAAAAGGAAGGTCCATTCCACTCTGTCAAACGCTTTCTCTGCGTCCAAAGCAATTGCCGCTAATGAGTCGTGAGACCGTGAGGATTTGGATAGGACGTTGAATAAAAGTCTAGTATTGTCTGTAATAAAACGGCCCTTAACAAATCCAGACTGTTCCGAGCCCAGGAGTTCAGGAAGAAGAGGATCTAATCTTAGAGCGAGAGATTTAGCGTAAAGTTTATAATCAATATTAACCAAAGAGATTGGTCTATAATTCTTGCAATGTTGGGCGTCTTTTCCTTCTTTAGGTATGATGCAAATGTGGGCATCCGAGAAGGTGCCGGAGGAAGCACCATTAATTATAAAGGAATCAATAAGCGAGTGCAATCTGGGTAATAATAATTTAGAAAAGTGTACATAAAATTCAGCTGTGAATCCGTCTGGACCCGGGGCTTTATCTTTCTTGAGTGATTGAAGTGCAATGTGTAATTCGGATTCAGAGATGGGTAGTTCAAGAATGGATAAATCGACTGGAAAGTGAGGAGGTGCTTTGATGGTGGAAAAAAAGGCAGCTAGGTCTTGTGCGGAGGGGTGGGTTTCAGAAGAATAGAGCGTGGAGTAAAAACGAGAAAATTCCTCTAAAATATCAACATCAGTATGCTTTAAAACAGAATTAACTTCATAAACAGACTGAATGTTCAATCTATGTTGCTTAACTTTTAAATAATTGGCTAAAATCTTACCCGCCTTATTCTTTCCCCCATAGAATTTTGAGCTGGATTTCAATAAATATAATGAGGCATCATCAGTGGATTGTTTATTAAATTGCATCTTAGCTTCGATAAGAGTAGTCAAACTTTCCTGCGAATGAGAGGTATTAAAAGAGTGCTCCAGATCTTTAATCTTGAGGAGAAGATCCTTTGTAATTTGACGAGCGCTCTTGCGTTTTCTGGAAACATAATCAATAATGAAGCCTCTGGCCGCAGCCTTATAAGCATCCCAGATAGCATGTTTGGGCAAGGTGGGCGTGTCATTAATGGCGAAAAACTCAGTGGTAAAATCAACAAAGGAAGTGGTAAACTTGGGGTCCAGAAGTAAAGTGTTATTAAAACACCAACGTTTCGGCCCAGTGGACCTGGGAAGGATATCAATGTTGGCTAAAACTGGGGCATGGTCAGAGAACAAGATGGGGCCAATGTCAGCATAAGTAAGGGACTGTGAAATATGATGGGAGAGAAAAATATAATCAATACGGGACTGTGAATGGTGGGATGGGGAATAGAATGTAAACTCTTTAGTAGTAGGGTTACAGAGACGCCAGGCATCAATGAGTTTGTGCTGGGTTATTGCTTGAACAAACAGTTTGTGAGCTTTATTAGGGATAAAGGATGCCTTAGAGTGTCTGTCCAAAAAAGGGTCAATGGGCAAGTTGCAGTCTCCCGCCAAAATAAAATTGTCATCAACGTATTCAGAAATACGAGAGGCCATTGTTCGCCAAAAGGCAGGATCGCCACCAGTAGGTGCATAAATGTTGAGAAGGGAGATGGGGATACCTTTCGAGGAAAGTTTGACGTACAGCCATCTACCCTCAGGATCTGAGTCAGAGATCAAGAGCGAATGAGAGAAGGATTTGCGAATTAACACAGCCACACCATTTCTTTTACCATCCCCAGGAGCAGAAAAAACACTTCCTACCCATCCCCTTTTAAGTTTGGCAGCTTCAATGTCAGACAAATGAGTTTCTTGCAGGAAGGCAATGTCAACATTCAACTTGGCTAAATGAGAAAGAATTTTTTGCCTCTTAATAGGAGAATGGAGACCTTTAAAGTTCCAGGAAACAATACGAACTGCCAGGAAGAAATTTTAAAGAGATAATGCAGAGAAAAATTAACACAACGAGCAAAAGCCTCAAAGAAAGTGAAACTGTAAGAGAGAGAAAAAGGAGAGAAAAGACAAGAATAGAGGAGGGATGAAGCGTATAAGAGGAAAAAGAAGAAAAGGATATTAAAAGACATCAAGAAAACATAAAACTTCGGAGGTGAAGTGAAATTCCATGCATGAATTAGAAGAGATCCAGAAAATTCAGTAAAACAGGACAAGTGGTATAAACAAAAGGGAAATTGCAAGAAGGTCAATGAGTTGATAAAAGAAGAGAAAATAAAGTAAACAGAAAGCCAACAAGAAATAAAGGTAGGGAAGAGGAAAAGTAGGAAGGAAGAGAGCGAGCGAATAAAAGGTACTGGCACCAAAAAACCTGAAGATATGAAGAAAAGAATCAAAAGAAGAAAGAAGAAAACAAGAACAGACATATCAAAAAAGAACGAGGAATACTCACAAGGGGTAAAACAGGAGAAACAGTCAAGGAACAGGAACAAACGAGGGTGTACGAGGATGTGGAGAGAGGAAGGTAGGGCCAACTGGAGAAGGCAGGACACTTAGGGTCGTGGAAACGGGACGGAACGCATAACAATGATCTGTGAAAAAAGACAGACAACAAGGTTAGAGATCGGTAAATGACAAGGGCATAAAACATACCAAGAGTATAACAAAACAGGGAATTATATCAGCAGTGAGAACTACTACAATGGAAAGCAAGCACTCATCAAGAGAACAAGTATGTTCAAGAACAATGCGATTAACAAATAGAAACAACGCATGGAAGAAACTGGGACATCAATATAAGATTTCAGGAGAAAGTCATGTTGGAGAAGAAGAGGAAGGACCAGAGAGCTCCATATCTGCATGGCCGCAAGAGTTCAGGAAACTCCGAAGTCGTGTAGGCTCCTCATAAGTCATGGTTTTATTATTATAGGTAACTTTGAATAAGCAAGGATGGAAAAGGCCATATCTAGCACCAATTGAACGGAGATCTGGTCTCATGTCTAGGAAGGCTTTACGACGGCTTGCAGTCGCTTTGGCATAGTCTTGTGCAAAGAACAAAGTGGAACCAGACCAGGTAACACGTGGGGAGGCTCTAGCCGCAGAGAGAACTTTCAGTAGATCCGTGTATTCCAAGAAATACATTATTACACCTCTAGGCTTCGCTGGTGTGGAGAGAGAGGTGGGTGCTCGACCAAGCCTGTGGGCACGCTGGATATTGAGTGGGGTGTCCTCCGGCAAATGCAAAAGCTTGGGAAGAAAGGATTTGAAGAAGGTGATGGGATCACTCCCCTCGCAACCCTCCACAAGGCCGTAAAGGCGTAGATTATTGCGTCTATTGCGGTTTTCCAAGTCCTCCACTTGCTTCTGGAGAGAGGAGAACTGCGCATGCATATGAGTGACCTTGGCTGCAGAATCCTGAAGAGAAGACATGTCCCGCTCCACCAATGACATTCGTTCATCCATCCGGGTCCAATTGTCAGTGAGGACCTGCAACTTAGCGTTGGTTTCTTCCATGAAGGGGCGCAGGGCACGTATCTCCTCAAGAAGCAACTCCATCGAGATGGTCGAAGAAGACTTTGGAGGCGAAGGCGGGTCTTTTTTTAAACGTTTGGACGTAACTTTTCCTGAAGACTGTGATGAGGAATCCATGTTTGGCGCCGTCTCGCTGATAGGAGGAGGTTGAGAGGCTTCCAATATAGCCAATTCTGTGAAAAGTTTAGAGTTTTTAATGTAGTTACGTTTTTGAAACTTGTTAGAGCCTTCAGCCATAGATGCGACTACGAAGTGTAGATATACAGAACTTAACCAGATATAGGCACAGAAAAGTGACAGGGTTAAATACAGGATCAAAACGGGCGAAATGTGGAAAGTAGGCAATATAAAAATTTTATGGGAGAAAGTGCCAAATCAGAAAAGCCGCAGGTTCAGAAAACTAGGTTTTGTCAATTCAAAATGGCCGCCATATGTGAGGAGAATGAAAAGTCATAACTGTCAAATAGCAATGAAAATGCTCACAAAAATGCTCACAAAACGCTGAAAAGTCCAGGAATCAAAACTTCAGAAGTCTTAGAGGCATGGTAGAGCCAGTACAATATCCAGGAGCGAAATGGGTGAGAGACGCGCTGCACATCAGAGGAACGAGCATATCAATCAAAATGGCGGTCGCGGCCGATGTAAAGCCGCGACCGGGAGTAAAAGGCTGAAAAAATGCTCATAGAGATTACCGCGTCTTCAAAAAAGGAGCTCAAAGTCTTCCAGAATCCTTCCGAAAGGAAAGTCTGCCCGTCATTTTTCCTTTCGCGTTCGTAAAGTGCCCGTAGTCTCTGGCGCGGACGGAGCCCTCACGCCAATGCCGCCATCTCGCCGGGCGCCTAGCCACGCCCCCCCTTGTCAACAGATCTTGAATCACATGAATTGCATTCCCATGTATCATTAGGAATATGTGTAGCAAATATGCCATAGATACTTGTAATAGATTAATAAAAGACAGGCACATTAGAGAGTATGAAGTGGTAGTCTTCATAGAGAGCAGTTAAGGTTGCTAAAGACAATGTTCAAAACATGGCACTACAATATTCCAAATTCAAAGATAGCATCTAGTTATCTTATGCCAGATTGTGCCTATTCTACTGAACCCATGCCTATGGATAGAACCCATACCATCAGAATATTGAAACTAACTAACATTACAAGATTTGATTGAAAGTGATATGACAATTTACCAACTCCTCTAACCAATAAAAAACCCCCACCCAGGTAAAAGGACAGACATGGTTCCATCTAACACCCCAGTTCCCTGATGGTACTGGCTCAACACTGAAGTTTGTATAAATCATAGACAGTTGCATAGGAAAATTAAAAATGTGCGTATGGTTACGTTGACTGAACCACGCTCCCAACATGACACTGTAAGGCACTTCTTCAGCACTTGCCTTTTACTAGGCTCATGTGACCGTCCTTAGCCATTCTGGTATCTGTAGTCATATAATTATTCAACAGTTCAATATTGTTCAAGTAATCAGGGAGTTGGGCTCTGTGCCACACAGTCATTGTGCAATCCTGAGTTTTATATATTTTCAATATAATAATGCTCGGAAATTATTTTCTATATGCATCAGGAAAAGAGTAGTCCATTCCTTTTGAGGTTCAGGGGCAGTGTACAGCTCAACCATAACTACCTTTAACTGTGTTACTTTCAGTGGAAACACAAATGTGCACATACACACGCACACGTTAACAAACACTGATTAAAAGCATACTTATGATTATGAAGTTAAATCTAAAAAGCTCTTGAAATTCTCCAGGTATGTTACACAACATCCATGTAAATTTGCAAATAATATTCAATCCAGGGATGTGAAACTAGTGTGGCCTGAGGTGTGGGGCATATAGTACAGGACCAGGAACAGCAAGTCTACATTTCTTCATATTCGGAGGCCATCAACTTGTCGAGTAATATAACATTTAAGACAAGAAGAATCCACTGTTGGTATTGCACGAATTGTTCAAAGTTGTATATAAGATTTCTTAATGCAAAATGTTTACTATTAGAGTGAGTGGTATAGATTGGAGAGTTAGCTGCAAGGGCAGCTAACATTGCTGACAGTACTTCCAAAATAATTATATGTACAAATTTGAAAAATCTAATAATTTTTGAGCATTGCCATTTCTCCCAGAATGCTCTTTGGTTGTATGTAAATACAAAAAGTGTTTATGAAAACAAGAGTCATCTTTATCCCCATATGATTTAACCACAGCTAAAATAGTGCCTCTTCTATTTGGCACAATTGACTTTGTAGGTGTCTGGAGCTTTCTGTCTGCTGGCTTTGGTCCTTTGACAATCTGTTGAATCTCCTTAAACTGCTGCCTTCTTTCTTATGTCTTCTCACTTGAGATGTAGAATCAAAATGGTGTCTGCACAAGGGTGGGTTTCTTGTTTTTAAAAGATTGGAAATTGTTTTTTGATTTCGGTTCAATGAATAACCAATTAAATGTTTCCTTTCTTTTTTTAATAGGATTTCTGGAGATTTGTCTCCTGCGGATAAAGGGGGTGCCAATGTGGTTCTCTCTACTACTGATTAAAGTAGAGAATATCTCAAAGAACTTTCTGACAAAAGATATTACATTGTCATCAAGGAAGATCCTACAAAGAGATTGAACCAAAAAATATGCACTTTAGTGAATGAAGCTGAAGTGATGGGATGAATAACGAAGAGAGAAGAGGACTTCTTGATTAATGAACACTCTAGAGTCCCATGCTTCTATACTTTACCCAAAAAACATTAGGGCGTAACCCCTCCACCTGGACGCCACATTGTTTCATATTTTGGCTCCTTTTTGGAGCTCCTCTTAAAATTTTGTGACCATTTTTTAAGACCACTGTTTGAAATAACCCCTGCACATTTGAAGGACACAAAAGATGTACTTAATCTTATTGACAAGGCTAATCAGAGTGAGGTGACTGATCTACTAAATCTCTCTTAACGTGGAGGCCTTACGTACTGACATCCCCTAAGAGGCTACACTAGAGAATGTTGAGGAAGTAATAAAGTTTCGTGATTGGACCTCCCCCACACCAATACATTTTATTATTGAATGTGGATGTATTGCTTTGAAAGAAAATGTCTTTCAATTTGAAGAGAAACAATATGTGGAAATACAAGGAACATCGATGGGGAGCACATTTGCTCCCTGTTTGGCCTGTCTGTACATGTTCAATTTTGAAAATAATTACATTTTGTGTGAAGAGAATCTTTACAGAAATATGTTTCATTTATGGCGACCATGCATTGATGACATCCTCATTTTATGGAAGGGTGACCTGGCAAAATGTGAAAAATTTACCGTATGGGTCACCTCTTTGAAATCATACTTGCAATTTACGAAAACAAATTCAGATTATGAACTTTCATTACTGGATTTAACCATTACTATTGATACAGGTCAATTAAAAACAAAGACCTTCAGAAAACCAAGAGTTAGTAACAGCTTACTACATTTCGATAGCCATCATCATTGGGCACTGAGGAATAATCTGCTATTTGGCCAATTCCTTAGGAAAAGAAGAAACTGCAGTGACATTAGGGAACTTGATCAAGAATCTCAGGCATTGAAGGATAAACCGTCACTAAAGAACTACCCCTCAAAATCATTAACACAGCATATAAAAGGACTATGAACTGTTGTGATACATTATTGGAGTATAGAGCACGAGAGCCATCCAGTGCAACGATGTTCACTCCTAACTCTAATAAGATCAAAATAGTGGGATATTCTTAATAGTCGCTCACTTCACTTTGCCCCGCCCCAGTTTGCTTATAAACGCACTAAGAACCTCAAGGATATGTTAGTCCACACCAGACCACAGAGTAATACACATACAAAACCAACAGATATCGGGCTTACCACCCGTTACTGGACATTTTCCTTGTGGAAAACGTAATGTTTGTAGTTGAATGAAAGAATACAGAACAATTGCACTAGATGACTGAAAAAGCTGGTCTCTCAAGAAGCATATAAACTGTACCACAGCGAATTGTATCTACATGATTAGATGCCCCTGTCAATTAAGATACGTAAGGGTGACTACTAGGGCAGTAAAGTCATGCATTATTGAACACAGTATTGGTATTAGATGTAAAGAATGACGACAAAGATGAGTACACACTGTTTGTCAAAGATTCAGACCCCTGACGATATGGAGTGGGCCATCCTGGAGGTAAAAAAAAACAGTGATAAAATATCTCTTCTAAAAAGTGAACACTTTGATGTGGGTTTGAAAACCACTCATCACTGGGTTAAATGATGATATTCCTTGGAATGAACTGTTTTACCGGTGGCCTCCACTTCTGGCTTCTGACTGGAGCTTGGTGTAGCTCTCTTCACTAATTCATTAGTTGTGACAGAATAATACAGGAATTATGACATTATCTACTATTGAAGGTTGCACTCACCTAGTTTGTGACACCCTTCCATCTTTTATTTTATTTTACTTTATTTACTTCTCCCATTGGTATGCCCAACTCTGTTGTCCTCCAATATGATAGTGATCGTTCTCACCAGTGACCTTTCCTTATGGCTACAGTAATTATACTTTGATAGGAGCCTTGTGAAGCTCTTTGCACCAATTCACTAGTTGTAACAAAATAATGTAGGAAGTATGACATATTCCCTAAATATCTTCTATCAAAGGGCACACTCTATCTATTCTGTAACACCCATTCATCCTCCATTTGATTCATCTGGCTCGTTTGTATACTCATCTGCGAATTCCTTCCAATATGGTTATGAGATGATACCTTCTCACCGTGTCAGTCACCTTCTTCTAACTCCTTCTGAGATGTTGCTGGTTTTGGGCCACCGCTGGAGCCCCATGTGATTGATTTCCTACTCGGTAACGGTGACGCAACCACTCATGTTACATGTCAGAGTACCGCACTGACTACTGGGTATGAATGCAGTGAGCTCACATGAACTGGCATTTCCAGAATCGCGGAGACAAGTTCCTGGCAGTGCCCATGAGGGTGTTCGTAAGTACTTAGCAGATGCTTTCAGCGGCAATAATTTTAACGCCGTGCTTGATAATATGCCCCAAAGTATGTTATTTGATCCACTTATATTATTATCACCCTGCTCAGAAACCAATAATTGTGTGGTTTTCCATGATCCTGCAATGCCTAAGGGGCCTGATTCTAAAGGGGATTAGATAAGACGCAATACTTCTCTCTAACCTGCAATTCTGCACTAAAGCTTGGCACGTTTGTTTGGTATGATGGGTGTCTTACTATCGCCAATCGCTTTTACTGATGGTTACAGCAACAAAAATGGACCAATTTTTATGCATGGGAATTATATGCTGAATGGATGAAATATCATTCACACACAAAAATGACTGGAATGTACACCGACATCTAAGGGTTATCTCTAACGTTTACATGTCTTTTCACAATATTGCTTTTTCATACTATTACTTTTATTTTCTAGGTCAGAGGTTTTAGGTGCAGAGTATCTTTGCAATTGACAAGAGATACATCTCTTTTTTCAACACCAATTTGGTGGTTGCTAAAAAGGGGCACAATTCTGTAATTGAGTGTAGCTTCCATTCATTTGCATATTAGGTATTAGGGTTCTGATGAATTGCCGTAGATCATTTGACTAAATAAAGGGCAAGACACATGCTGATCAGTTATACAGAATTAGAAGGAACATTGCCTCCCTTTATATTCCACTATGTTTGTATTCATTAACAAGGACCTCGAAAATAATAAATAATTATGGTAGGGTTCCGTAGTTAATTTTATTTCCACTTTCCTCCCCAATCTACACTTTCATAAAAAAACTTTCACCTTCAATTAAACTGCATTAAAGGCTAGATAAATAAAAGAACTCCGGCAAAGAGCCCATTCCAGGGGCACGTTGGGCATTGCAGCCCCGGCCCTACAAGGACCTGCCTTATGATGAAGCATGCCACCATTGTTGGTGGGTGAGGACTCTTGCTCCAAAATTTAAATATGTTTACTGATCTGTATTCCCCCTAGGTACACTAGTGGTGTTTACCTGGAGTGTAAATGGGAAGAGCATATTCTGCATTTTTTGGTTCCAGATCACTGCCAGAATCCATTGCTAAGGACGTTTTTCACTATTCTGCATGACAAAAAAATAATTTCAAAGTATGTAACTTGCACTATGTGTAGGAAGAAACTGAGCAGATACAACTAAGAGAAATACAGCTTCAGAACTATATTAATGCACAAGCATCCAAATGCACATCATTGGAGAAAAAAATGAAGGGAAGAGAGACGCCGAACAGGGAAGTACATTTTCTGCAACCATGCCATCTGCCATCCCTGCTGGAGATCGATTGCCTGAAGAAATTCTGCATTAGGGACAGGAAGCCAATGATCCCTGTTATCACACTGTGGGGAAGCATTGTATGGTGTGTGGCATGTTATCTGATGTGGTGAGCAAAACTGGACTGCTCAGCTGAGGTGAATTAAAGAACATCTGGTGATTTGCAAAAATATTTTTTTTGTTAACCCAGTTCCTGGTTCCCTTTTTGTATATTTTTTAGAAATACTAATGTTGTGAAAATAAGACTGTCTTTGTCCCCCCCCCCCCCCCGAAAACAAATTACAAAAATATGTCTATAAAACCAGAAAATGGTTATTTTCAGAATCTGCTTTAATGGTATGAAAAATATGTTGATTCTTTTGTATGTGAGACTATGAGAGAAAATGTGTGAAAGTGCAGAAGATGAGAATAGTGAGTAAATAAAAGAATGATTGGAAGAGTGTGTGAAAGGGAGGAAGTGAGTAGGAGTAATTGAGTGGGTGAGTATGAAATTAAGCGAGAGTGATTCAGAGAAACTAAGTGAAAGTGGGAGTGTGAGGATGAGTGAACACATTGGAGAGTGGATGAGTGAAAAACTGAGTGAAAGAAAAAGAATGTGAAGAAATGAGTAAACAAGTGACAGTGAGTGAGAGGGAAAGAGAAAAATTAGGGGTGTCATATGAGTGAAATGATGAGTGAGTGAAACTGATGGAATGAGGGAGAGATAGAGAAAGAAGACATTTATGAAGGTGTGCAAAAGAGTGAGTGAGAGACATAGAATGAAAGTGAATGTCAGTGTGAGGGAAGGGACGTGCACAACAGAGTAAGTGAATGAGAAATTCAGTGAGAACTGAGGCCCTTATTATGATGTTGGCGCACAACACTGTGGCAGTCCGGGGAACGCCCGGTGGACAGCGGTCCGACCGCCCAATTAGGATGTGCTCACCAGACGAGCGAGTGGGAAAGTGCTTCATATCACTGTGGCTAGCGCTGCAGCCCTGGAAAAGGGGGGCAGCACAAGCTGCAGTGTTATTGAGCAGTTTCTGAACATTCATGCACCTTGTGCCAGGCTCCAAAAATCCCTTTCCAGCTGCCTTTTAATGGCAGTCGGGCCGCCATGAAAAGGCAGTCGGAAAGGGACATCATAATCCTGACAGCGGTGCCTGAGTGGGCACCACCTCCATTCAGGATCACAATTCCAACCACCGCCCCGTCAGGATCCGTTGATCCTGTTGGAGGCAACGGTCTTTGCCCCATCCGTTATCGCTTCAACCACCTGCATTGTAATGCAGCGGTCGGACCGATGCCATGTATTTCGGGCAGACTGGCACTAACGCCCTGTTGGTGGCGGTCTGCCCAACATCATAATAAGGGCCTGAGTGAGGAGTGAGTAAAGAGTGACAGAATGTGACTGATAGAGATTAAATATTATAGAGTAAGTTACTGAAAATAAGAGTCAGTGGATGTGAGGAAGTAGATGAGAGGGAGTGAATAGGTCAGTGTGGTGGTGTGAGAGGGAGAGAGAGAGTGCAAGTTCCATCATCACTTAATTTGCCAGGAGTTTGGGAGTATAACACAAAGAGTAGGGCCCAGATTCTGTACACCAAGCCCTTTGTTACCATTTCAGGGTTACTAAACTCCAACAGGGTATCAATTGCAGTTTGTGAAAGATGGATCACTGGAAAGCTGTTATTCACTTCCTGGTTCATAGTGATAGAATGGTATTTAGCAGCTGTACTCCCTATTCTATTCTCCTAACAGCATCTCATAGCTACTTTGGCTCTCCCCTTCAATAGTTCGATTTGGTCTTCTGCAATTTAGTTCTTTTTGTCCTTTCCCAGGTCGTTCACACATCCCTTTCCCGGCTACCATTATGGCACTTTTTGTTTGTGTTGTACTCTTTATCAGACATTTGACCATCTGCTGTTCCACTATGGTCTTGAAACATAGGCGTTCTGAGGAGCTTCGGCGGTATCGAGGTCAATGCCTGCTCACACAACTACTCTACCTGCCTAGGTTTTGGGTAAACCTACAGGCTACAGGCTTTACAGGCAAAGGTCGTCTTTGGATTTACCCCTTTACAATATCCTTACTGACCTCTTCACATTTATCGCACAATGCAGCTCACTCGATCGCACATCTACGAGTGAGTGTTAGGTCCCCCCACCAGACTCTGTCACTCAAGTCCAGATTTTGAATTTCCAACTTGCAACAATAAGTGCTCCTGTTTTCACTCTCTCCCTTCCCAGTTTTCCACTGATTACTTCTCTTTTGAGTATAACAATATATTATTCCTTGAGAAAGAGTTGGGCACTGTGGGACTCTCAGTGGATTCATGTCTTTGGCCAAAGCTTGACATATTTCATTTTAGCTTCCATTTTCTGTATAACTTTCCTGGAAAAGTTCTGTCTCTGGGATCTCTCAGATCTTTAAAAGAATAGAACCGTCCCACTTCCAAGCACTATAATTCACCATTGTTTTAAGGACATTCTTCTAAAATGAGTGGCTATTTGCCTAACAGTTGTCTGTAATTCTGTGTGGAGGTTATAGTACTATGGTTAATATGCCTTGTTAGAAATGGGATTTCTGGTTGGCTAGGGCTTGCGCCAAAGCCAGGCAGAAACCACCACTCTAGTCAGGGCTGGGGAGTTACACGCCAAAGATAACCCCTGCTCACCCCCTTGGTAGCTTGGCACGAGCAGTCAGGCTTATCCCGGAGGCAATGTGTAAAGAGTTTGCGCGCGCACCCAGCAACAACACCAAAGGCCCACCACAAAAGAAACTCCACACAAGGTTATATATAAAAATAGCCTTTGTATTATACCAAAACACATTAGATAATATTCACACAATTTACACTGTGCCAACTGGCACTGGGCAGAATTTTACAAGGGACTATTTACACGGGACAGGGCCACATGGACCACTGTCAGAATCAGCACAAATCACCAACAGTAAATGTAGAACATATACCAATGGAAACACAAAGTAACTGTAGAGCACAACCAGTAACTACTGGCGCAATAATGACCTCAGCGTCATCACACTAGCATCAGGTATAAAACCTATCCTGCATCCATCACAGGGGCATAAACACATTATGCAATTTCTAAGTAGTCTAACGCATTAGACCTAACCACCTAAGTATAACTACTCTAGGGGCGTACATCACACAGGGAAGTACAATCTCCCTAACATCAACCTAAACAGGTAAAACAACCTCCTAGGCAGAAATTCTATCTAGAGGTATAAAACACAGGGTGCACGAAACATGTTATACACAGTACATTTCCTAACACCCAATCACGTTAGCACATAAATCACAATAACACCTAAATTACATTAGGGTCCAGGTTGCGCCAGAACCTAAACGTAGCAGCTGCCCACTACTTGCTGGGCAGATGGGGACAAGAACAGGGCCTAAACGCTGCAGCTGGCACTAAGTGCTGCGCAGCTGGGAAGGCAAATAGGAGGCATGGGCTCTCAATGGCCCCTGAAACAATAGGCCAAAACGTTGGAGCCACCTAGGCTCAGAAAATAATATGTCCCCATGGAGCGCACGGGCTCCTTAAATAAATGTGCGCCAATATAGAAAAGGAACTTGCCCCAAAGTACTGTGGAGCGCACTGGCAGTTTAAATAGAATATGCCCCTGTTGTTGGAGCCACCTAGGCTCTAAGGATAAATGGGCCAACGTTGGAGCCACCTCGGCTCTGAACAAACACGGCCCATGTTGGAGCCACGGGGCTCTTAAACGAACATTGTGCCCCGCGGTAGAGCCTCATGGGGCTCTAGAACACTAGTGTCCGTTGTTGGGGCCATCTGGGGCTCTGACAACTAATACGCCCCCCTAAGCGTAGGAGCCACACGGGGCTCGTAAACTAAACATGCCCCCATAGCGTTGGAGCGGCCCACTGCACAAACAGGGCCGCTCTGACTAGGTGCCTCGCACCGAACGCCAAACCTGCTCCCTCGGTGGAGCGTGAGGGATTTGCAGCCCTGTCCCCTGCCCCGCCCTTACTCACCGGGCTCTGGCGCAGGGGACTCCTCTTCTGGAGGGGGCAGCGGGCGGCAGCACTTCTCATGCGGCGCGGGGCTTCCCTCACTCCTGGGAGCCCCGCGCTGCCATCTTCACCCGGGCCCCCTCCTGGGACCCGGGACTTTATCTCTCGGCTCTGAGAGGCGGGGTGGGCTCCCGTTCTTCCTCGCGCTCTCCACATCGGGGCTCCCATCGGCTTACGGGAGCCCCGCATCGACGTCGCACCACTTCCGGTCCTGCCGCGGCCCCGCCCCTTCACAGACCGACCTGCCTGACTTCCGGGGCGGCCGCGGCAGCGACAATCTCGGGCACAATGAGGGGTAGGCTCCCTCCTTCATAACCACATACAGCGGGGTGGGCACCCACTATTAAAATATCGATAAATGCGGGGTGGGCACCCGCGAGACCCGCATCACGGGGGAATCCCTCCAGTGGGGACTCCCTCCAACGAGGCGACCAGCATCGCGCTGCGCAGCCCACGCTCCTCCTCAGGTGGGTAATTAAAGGATAGCGCTTCCAGGCGCTAGATGAAGCCAAAGTCCTGGGGCAAGGAGAATAAAGCAAATCGTCCTAAAAGTCCTGGAGGCATCAAGGAGCCAATGTAGAGCCCAGGGGCCAGCACACAGAGCCCTCCAGCAGGGAGGCAGCCCCCATGGCGGTCCCTCCTGGGCCCCACCAGCAGCAAGCCCCCCTCTGTCAGGATCCAAGAGCAGAACATTTTTCTGGGGTCACAGCCCCTTCTTTTATACACCATTTCCCTTTGTCTTAAGGTGCAGGGAAGGGGCGAACCAGATACAACTGGTTCTTGAGTACTTTGTTTTGCTCAACCCCTCTCCCTCTTCACAGAACAGGCCAGGGTCATCAGTCGCACCACAGGGGGTAGAGTCAGCATTGTGTGGGGAAAGCCCAGCCCTATTCAGGTCCCAGGTGTACTCCTCCCACTCATCAACATGCAGCTCTCTCCACCCACCACTGGGGCAGACCCACACACCAGCCAATCACACGCCGGGCAGTCACTGCACATTTATGCCAGTGTCTAGAAGTGGCACTTCCCCACTAGCTACTGTAACGCCGCACACATCATCGCTCAGCATTCACTCTCACGAGTTCGCACATACCAAACTCGACCCTGCACTCCTCACGCATCAGGAACTACCATGGGCACACAGATCCCCCATGCATTCCTATGGGAGGGCAGGTCAGTCTCACTAAATCATACACTGAGCGCACGCGCCTTCCACTGGGACACAGTGTGAAAGCGCCTAGAGGCTAAAAACCACTAGTACAACGCAGAAAAAAAAGCTAGGATACTGCAAAAAGTTCTAGGGGTGAACTTGCCGGAAGGGCCAAGTCCAACATGCCTACAGAAGAGTTTTGCTCTGTTCACAGTTTTGTTTGTCACCTATATTAATAGGGCCCATGATGCTTTCCCCTCAAACTTCAATCCCTTTGACTTTCCAATTGTTGCAGAATTCCACAGTAAACACTTTCCTTAAAATCTTCTGTCTCAAATCTGGATGAATTTTGGTACTCCTCTTGCATACACTACAGTCTCCTCTTCTAAAGGATATCATAAAAAAAACCTTAATAAAACATTCTTATGCTACAATGCTTAAAATCACAAAAATGTACAAGTTATATTGATACATGTAACTTTACCTCCCTCAAAGATCTGCTCTCAGTCTCACACATACTATCATAGATATAACTGCAAATTACATGATCAATGACATCTAATATAACATTATCATTGACAATGTCTATTACATTCCTGACGCCATTCAAGGGCCATGTGGTTGCTGTATACTGTGTTAAACATTTAGTCATATCTAGTATGTCTTGGCATAGTGACTGGCTTTCAGTTGGTCCCTTCTCTTTGGCTTTGGCCATAGACCAAAGATGTCTGTGTCTTTTGGGCTCTGGAAATAAGGTATGGTTGTTGGATCAGCCCTGTGCTGAAGGGGAAGGGATTTAGAGGCACATGCATCAACCCCTTTTGCGAGCGCAAACAGTGCGATTCACAAAAATCTCCAGTTTGCGCCCGCAGGAAAGGGCATTTTGATGCATCAAGGTTCAAGGCACTCGCAATTTGAGAATTTGCAATTAATTGTGATTTCTCAAATTGTGATTGCATTTAAGGAATCGCAATTTGCGATTGCTTAAATGCAATACAAGAACCACTTTAGAATAGCGATTTTGCTACTAGGGGGCGTAAATTACCATCAATTTTAACTTGATGGTAATTTGCAAAATCTTTGAAAAATGCCCTAAAGGCCACTTTTCAAAGTTGTAGGTTACACACACACATGCCCTTGGGACATGTGTGTGTGCAACATGTGTGCACAGAGCAATTTCCGGGCTGCAACTGGGTGTCCTTTCGACACCCTTGCACCCTTGAAATTGCATACGCAATTTGCGAGTACCTATTGGTACTCTCGAATTGCGCATGCAATTTCCCATTCATTCCTATGGGCCTGTATGCCCATAGGAATGAATGGGAAGGCATTCCTTAATTGCAACTCGCAATTTGCGAGTCGCAATTAAGGAATGTTTGGTAATCGCTGATTTTATAGTGATTCCTACATGCATATTTCACTGGGCATAGATTTTGGCAAAACCTAATGAGCTTTGATTGCCTGTTTTAGCCTTCAGTCAAGCTCAGTGCTCAACATTCCTACCGCAATAGCCAATTAGAAACTGTCTTCTGTCGCACCCAGTGGACTCAGGTGCAGGTCCTAGATTTATTAACTACCAATTCAGTTCTATAGGGCCTGTGGTATTCAAGGGCAACTAGGCAAAGCTTGTGACAAGCAATGCAATTGTCTGTTGTGTCACAGGAACCAGATACTAATGCAAGCTAACTGAATTGTGAAGTGCCTTCACTTTAAGAATTGAGGAGCAGATTTATCATACTTTCACACAATGCAATGCAGCAAGACAACTTGCTGCGCTATGGTGCGTGAAAGAGAGAGGGCAGGAATGTGCCATTTTTTACCTATATATGGCGCATTCCTGCTTTCTGCTTGTTCTAGCGCACAATGTGCTGTCTTCCACCAAAGCAGGCACCCTTGTGCCATGGTGCAAGGGTTCCTGTGTTGTAGGCAGGATTGGTTTGTGCAGAAAAGTGCAATTTCCTACACAAAACAATCCTTAGAGTAATTTCCTATTTCTAAGTGTATTGCAAAATATAGCACACTTAGATAGAGTAAACAACGAGGAGAAATAAAGATATTTCTCCTTGTTGCACCTCTGGTGGGAAGGCATACAAGTATGATGCACTCCCATGTCTACCAGTGTTGGTAAATCTGGGAATGCATCAGAAAGCATGGGTGGAATCATGGGAGCACCCAAGTTCCACCCATGTAACGCCCCAACCACGCAGTAGAACACAAGGTAGCGACTTACGCTGCCTTGTGTTACACCAGATTTGCCGAACCACGCAGGGTGGCCCTGCCTCGCTCGGTAAATCTAAATCTAGGTTTTGGCCCACCCTGCATCACTTTGTGCAGCACAAGGATAACACAAAACTATGATAAATCATGCCCTGAGATTCAGGGGTAGTGGGTTTGAATCATTAATCATTATTTCTGAATTCTGGATGTGAGGCAGAATGGTAACCTCAAGTTGTTAAATTCATCATTCACAATAAATCAATGTTCAGGCAGCGTTACATTTTAAAGACAAAGAGCTAATACTTTCTATTAAACATATTTTTCTTTGCACTACCAGCTTTTGACTAAAAGCCAGCAGATACAATGTATTGTTGTCTGCGTTAATGGAGAGGTGTGGCTCACTGGTTAGAGGCGGCAGATCTGCAAGCAGAGAATCGGCCAGGGACCAGGGTTCAATTCCCGACGCGGCAGGGTCGTGGACCAGGGTCAAAACGGACTCGGTAATTCTCGCCTCGGTACCTACTCTAACCAGGAACACACTCGGCAACTCTGGGCATTAGCTTGCCTCATCTCCACAACGGCCCCCCACATTCGCCGGGGATGCCTGGTTTCACCTTGGAGATACCCAGGAGGGACCATCTCACAGGGATAGCCAGGACAGGTTCCCCAGCGGTCTACAGCGCCACGACGCCTCAGGGCAGCAGTGCGCTTTACAAGACACATACATTTACATTTACATTCTGAATCTGGCTCATGCTGCATCGAGTACAGCATACAATAACAAGAGCACAGGGGCGTGGCTAGCGCCCACGGAAGATGGCGGCGACCTTTTGACTCTCCCGGGTCAGCGGACGGATCTGCGGCGCAAATGACTCTCTAATGGTGACATAAAAGCTTCAAAAGATCAGCACGGACTCCGCTGGCAGTGGTGAGCGTCCTGATGTGAGTGTTTCTCTCGCTCGATGTCTGTGACGTAATTATCTCCCTCGCACGTCACCAGGTGGTTTCGGGGATGCGACGCCCGCCTTTTTGTGTTACAATTATTCTCCGTATCAAAGGCTGACGAGAACGGCGCCATAAACACTATCTCTTCTGTTGGGGAAATGCTCATACGATGAGAAACACTTCATTGCAGGTACATTCCCCTGCTAATCTTAACTAATGTGATTAGCTGTAATTCTTTCCCTGCTTAATGTCTTAATCGTTTTCTGAGGAGAAGCCCGCCATTTTGGAAGCAATGCTATTATTGTAATCATTGACTGGAAGGCACGGCACTGACTCTGATGGTTTAAAAGTTTAAAAGCACAGAGCATTCACGAGCATTTGACTGCTTTTTCTACAATTCTCTTTGAGGAAGTTTACTTTTTATTTTGCATCACCTAAATAACACTTAGCCCTTCAGACCTGATTTTTGTACTGAAGTCTCTCATCTAGTGTTGCTTTTATTCTAAATAGTGACGAATGGCAGATTCAATAGATTTATCACCTAAAGGGACTTCCTCTTCAATTATTAATACGCCTTCTACTGCGAATAAGGCTCCTAGTAAACGACTAAAGAAAGACCCTCCTTCTCCGCCAAAACAAACTTCATTGGTATCCTTAGACCTCCTGCTGGAAGAATAAACGCTCTTCGCCCCTTTGTTGCAGAAACAATTTCTAAAATTCAAATTTTAACAGACAACTGGTCGCAAATGGAAGAAAGGCTCACAATTGCGGAACAATCTATTCAATCCCTGAAATCTTCTACAGGAAAAGTAATGGCTCTTCATTCTCAGGTTTCAGCACTACAGAGGCAGGCCGAAAATCTTAAAAATAGGAAGAGGCGCAATAATCTTCGCATTTATGGTTTGCCAGAAAAATCAGCAGGATCAGATCCTATTGCCTTCTTCAAGTCTTTCCTTCCGAAACTCCTGAAATTACCAGAAGACTCTCCTCTCAACATCCAGAGGGCCCATAGATTGGGCCCTCCATTTGACACTGCTTCATCTTCTGGCATGAGGAAACCTAGACGAGTTATTCTATATTTTCTAGAATACACTGATCTGCTCAAGGTTCTAGCGGCTGTTAGATCCATTGGATGCATTTCTTGGTCAGGTAACGCATTATTCTTTTCGCAGGATTATGCAAAATCTACTGCTGACAAGCACAAGGAATTCCTTGCTCTACGACCACGTCTTCGCTCTATGGGTGCCCATTTTAGTCTTTTTCACCCATGCCTTTTTAAGGTGACATATAACAATAACACCACTACTTATGAAGACCCCTTGAGACTGAAAAGTTTCCTCAACTCTTGTGGCGCAGAGAATATGGATACTTCCTCCTCTTCTTTGCATTCTAAGTAGTCTACTCTGTTGTCCTCTTTGATAATGATTATGCTCTTATTTGTCAAGTTTTTCCTGATCCATTAATATGGTTATTGTTCTTGTTGCTCATATTAGGATTTAATGCTTGATGTTAATCCTTTCATATTCCCTTACAGGATTTGCCTTTATATCATCATACTATCCATCTGTGTTGTTTGTTGATTGCGCTACAGCTTCCCCGTCTTTCCCCTTGGAGTCTGGATGTCCCATCCTTCCACGTGTCCTCATCCTCCCCCATCTTTCATTTGTCTCGAAGTTTTTGTAGGTATGTTGTTCCTCTCCCTTGTAATGTTTCTTCTTCTATGTGTTTGTACCTTTCTCTCTTTTTCCTGGCTTTTTCCTCTCTTATCTAAATATACTACTCTTCTTTACCTGTTGAATATTCCTTCTCTTCCTTTTTTCTTCATCTCTTTCCGTACTTTTTTACATTTCATATATAACTTGCATTTACTAGCATCGCTTCTACATTGTATTGATATTTGTGCTGAAGTTGGTTCATTTTTTCTTTTCTCGTTTGACAACTCCTTAAGTCTCAAATTGTATTTACATCTTTTTGCACTTGATCTGCTTTTTAATGATGTTTACTTCAAAGGCTGTTTATCGTACTATTTAACATATTTCCTTGATCTGTAGTTTTAAAGATATTTACTTGGAATGTTAAACGTCTGAATTCCCCTATTAAGAGGCATAGAGTACTATCTTATTTGGCTAAACTGGATGCGAAAATTGCAAGAAACTCACCTTACTGAATCTGAATCTCTGAAGCTCAAGAAAAATTGGGTTGGTGAACTCTTCTACTCACCTGGGGATGGTAAACAAAATGGCGTCATCACTCTAATTCACAAGTCACTGAAGACTTCCCTTTTATTGCAAGAGAAAGATGAAGAAGGTAGATGGTTATATACCAAATTGACGATTGATGGTGTTCCTCTCTCTATTCAATGTATATGCTCCCACTTATGGTGATGCTCCTTTTTGGTCCCACTTAAATCAATGGGTGTCTCAGCACTTTGACAGCAATGTGATTTTAGCTGGAGACTCCAATCAAGTATTTGACCCCTTTTTGGACCAGAAATCTACAGCCCCTTTTATTCCTTCAAAAGCACATAAAACTTTTACACAAAATATGAAACGATTAAATTTATCTGATCCATGGAGATTATGTAATCCGTCTTTGCAAGAATATGCCTTTTTTTCTCCACCTCATCAAACCCAATCAAGACTTGATTATTTTTTCACATCACACAATATTACTCAATCTCTTATTTCTGCAGACATAGGTCCCATATTAATTTCTGATCACACCCCAGTCTCCATTCTATTAGACCTATTACCTCATTCAGACCACGCCAAAAGATGGCGCTTCAACAACTCCCTGCTTCTAGATCCTCATTTTACCACTTCATTTATTTCATTTTTGTACTGAATATTTCCTTTTTAATAATACAGACAATATGCCTTTTTATATAATTTGGGACGCCTTTAAAGCTTCTGCTCGAGACTTTATTATCCAAAATGTTTCTGTTAAATGTAAAACAGCCTGAGGATTAAATAAGGAACTTCTCTTGAAAATAAAGACTCTAGAACACACTTATTTCACTTCTAAGTCGAAAAAGTGTTTAAAAGACCTTATAAACGCCAAAATTCAATATAATAAAGATACGACCGATGCTGCTTCTTTGTTTCTCCTAAAAACTAGCGCCAAATTCTATGGTGGACAGAATAAATCAGGTAAATTGTTAGCCAATTATTTAAAAACCAAACTAAATAAGCTTCATATTGATTCCATCTTATCGAATACTAATACTCCTAAACACAAAGACGCTGATATATTACAAGAATTTGTTCAATTTTTTGAAAAACTCTATACTCCTGAATCTTTTCCCACTAGTGATGATATTTCACACTACTTTTCCACAATACACAAACCTTCATCTTTCCCTCAATTTTCCGATCTCCTTGGATCTGATTTAACTCAAACTGACTTACTTAATGCTCTTAAATCCCTCAAAAAAGATAAGGGCCCTGGACCTGACTGCTTGACTGTTGAATTCTTTTTACATTTTGCCCAAATTTTAATACCCAAGCTTCATTCTCTAATTTCTTCTTTCCTTTCTTCAGGCAATTCTTCTGGTACTTTCATGGATACCTTGATCTGTCTTATTCCAAAGGAAGGGAAAGATTTACGTCTTTGTAAAAGCTATCGACCCATCTCCTTAGTTAATATAGATTATTTTAAAAAATAGAAGTCGTTAGCCTCTCGATTGGAATCTTTCTTACCCCAACTCTTAGGTAAGGAACAATCAGGTTTTGTATGGGGATGCAATATTAATGATAATACCTGTTTATTTTTTGATATCATATCCAAATCCTCAAATCTTTCAGAACCCCTCGCTGCAATAGCCTTGGATGCCGAAAAAGCATTCGATAGGGTACATTGGCCTTTTATTTTCCAGGCTTTAAAATGGTTCGGTTTTGGCCCAAACATTATTTCCTTGATTTCTCTCCTGTACTCAAGTCCTAAAGCCGCCATCTTCGCCAACGGTCTTACCTCTTCCTATTTTTCTCTTCACAGAGGAGTAAGACAAGGATGTCCCCTATCTCCTTTTCTTTTTAATCTAGCCTTAAAACCCTTCTTGTCTAAACTAAGACAGAATCCATCCATAACGGGTTACACATCTAATTCTCTACAGATCAAATTAGCTGCATATGCTGATGATGTTCTTTTATTCCTTTCCCAACCTCATACTTCCCTGCCGGCCTTCTTAAATGAAGTTAAATTATACTCTTTAGTTTCGGGCTACAAGTTAAATAACGATAAATGTGAAATTTTACCACTGACTAAATACACCTTTAAAGAAGGTTTCTCAATCTCCAATTTTACCTGGAATCCCCTTCACATAAAATATATTGGTATATGGTTTACCTCCTCAATTAAATCCTCAATATCCCTGAATTTCAACAAATGCATTGAGAAGCTCAGTTCTCTCATAACCAAATGGCACCCCTTATATCTCTCCTGGTGGGCCGGCTTGACACTATTAAAATTATGCTAACGCCTATTATTCTCTATCTTCTTTCTAATATTCCAATATCCATTCCTGCGAAATGGTATCATAAAATTAACTCCATTCTTATTTCCTTTCTTTGGTTAAATAAAAAACCTAGAATGTCCCTATTAATATTGACGCGACCCAAATCCGAAGGCGGGGTCCACTTTCCAGACTTTCCCAAGTATCATAAAGCTTTATTATTAAAACATGTTTCCAAGTGGTTGTCAGTTCCTTCTCCAGATTTACCCCTCTGGATTGATCTGGAAGCCTTTCTTTCTCTGTTTTCTTTTCTAGAATATTTGTCTTTTACGAGGAAACTGCAAAAGTTACATACACCAATTATTAAATACTCATGTAACAATTTAAATAAACTTCTTCATATTGAGCCACATGATCACAATACATTTCTTAATTCCACTATTTGGCACAATAATTTTATTTGTATTAAGAAAAAACCGATGTATTGGAAAACTTGGACAGATAAAGGCATCATATGGGTAAATCAATTATTGAAACACAATACCTTATTAACCTTCACCAATGCTCGCTCCCTTTTTCATTTACCGCTATCATTCTCACATAAATTTTCAATTCTATGTTCTGCTATATTAGATGCTTATGCATATTTTCAATCTTTACCCCATTCCCCCCTTCCAATTGATCAAGCATGGTCAAATATTTTAATTAAAACACCTAAAGCCTCTACCCTTTATCATTGTTTATTATACCCACGAGCTAAAACAAAGACTAACATTTCATGGGAAACTGATTTAGACATACATTGGACCATCTCTATTTGAGATAAAATTTGGTTGAAAATTAGAAAGTCCTCAAGAGCTGCTAGCACCACACAAACTCTCTTTTTTATTTACAATAGATTACTTTTAACACCAACCTCCCTGCAAAAAATGCATCCCGATGCTTCTAACACTTGTTGGTCTTGCTCATCGCCACAGGCAGATCTTTACCATTTACTTTTTTAATGTCCCTATGTCCGAAATTCTGGTCTTCAGTCTGGACCCAGATTAACACTATCTTTAAGACTAATGCTCCTATTACTTTCACAAACATTTTTCCTGGTAGTCTCTCTACTTGCTGGAACATAACTAAAACGCATACACAGATTATTGACTTGTTAATTGCCGCTGCTTCTCAGCAAATCACAAAGAATTGGAAAGATACCTCTAAACTCTCATTTTTAGCTTGGTGGTATTCTGTCTGTCACAATCACAGGCTTGATACGACCTTTGTTTTTCCTTTGTCCATGAAACACAAACGACAACTTTTATGGTCTCCAATTACATCGTTTTTAGATGAAAGTGCTAAAAGATCCTTCGCTCCAGTACCATATATTCAGGAAGTTGTACAGCCCCCTTGATTCCTCGAATTGTATTAATTTCCTACTTTTCACCACATGTAATGCAGTGTTGTGTTACATGCATAATTATTATGATCTGTACTTGTTTTTCTCTCTTTATATGCCCTTTCTTTTTTTTGCTAAGTTCTCTAATAAACTTATCTTTTAAAACTTAAAAAATAACAAGAGCACAGAGTCTGGATTTAGGAGCTACAAAATGTTTCAGTGGCTTTCGGGTTTTACTCAGCAAATGATGAGCAAATGTCATCAACACTGGTCCATAGGAAACAGCGTTTATACTGTGCTGCATACAGCAATGCTCACAATGTGACAAAGATGCTGGTGTATCGCAGGGATACATTCATAAACCAATATTCATGCCACAATGGAATAATTAATTTCCACTGAGTTGTAGCTTGAATCAATCAACATTACCATAGTTAAATAATTAAACAAGCATTTCTGTATTTCTTTCCACTCAATCATCTTTATAGATCTCTGGACAATGGCAAGACATCAACATAAGTTACAACATACAAAGATAACGAGTCAATACTTTTCACATCAATGCAAAGATACACAAAATCTCTGGACAACGTTAAAACAACGATACAACATAAAGGGGCCGATTCCGATCTCGGTCGGAAGGGCACCGAATCGGGTTCGGCCGTAGCAGATCCGATTCCGAGGCTTCTTTTCCGACCGATCCGTACACGGGTCCGGACGACGAAGTACGATGCGAAGATGCACGAATCCTCTAACCGACTCGTTCCTGGCTCCGACCCGATCCCTCCGACTAGGTCGCACACAACCGACACGCGGAATGGAGACGATTCTAGACCGAACGAGTACAATGCTCGAATCAGACAGCTCGACCGAGTCGGAGCGTCCGGCTCGCAAAAGCTCCTGCAGTCGGACTTCGGTGGTCCGCGTTGGACCCCCCCGACACCCGCAGCCGTACGACTCGCACAGTCATGTGAGGCGCAAATGGCACCAATACGTACCCACTGTAGTGGGCGCACTTGTTAGAGACGTACCCATTCAGTCAATGGGAGCGCATGTACGCGTCGTACAACTGGCTCCCGTTGACTTCTATGGGAGTCTGACTGAACCGAATCTGACAGCATATGTGCGCATCATACTCGCTCAGTCAGACTGTAGGGGTTCGGCTCGGTCGGAAAACACTCCGGATCCGACTCGGTCGGAGTGCTTTCCGACCCGGATCGAAATCAGCACCAGAGTGTCATCACTATCCTCAAACCATGGGAACGTTCCTTATCAAAAGAAAGTTTGTCTCCTTGCTTCCTTAACGTTATTATAGAAAAAGCGGGTGAAAATGTAATCCAACTTGCATTCCGCTAAGAGGTAGTCGCAAAATAAAACCTGTCCTAGGGCAGCCGTCTTTTGGAGTTGCCTTTATAACCATACTATAAACCTGTTCTGCAAACGGAGGGCATCCAAGGAAACGCAGTAATTACGTGTGTGGATTAAGTGGGCTTTCACAGACTGCTTTGATTAATTTGAGTACTACACACAAGCGTATTACCTACCTCCGGCTAACGCGGACAGATCGGTTGAATCACTTGTACTACTTATTACATTTCCTTGGACAGTGGGGGCTGCTCTAAACTGGAAGGGGTGGGCCAACGTGAACGGGGGAAAAATAAATCAAACAACTTACCGTCACATGCAGTGGCCACCTCGGTGCTCCTCCACCGTCACTGGTCAGCTGCACAGGCTCCCAGGGGGCAATCACAGTGCTGCTCTCCCCCTGGTAATATTAATTACCAGCATAAAAGCAGCACTGTGATTGGCCTGAGCAGGCTGACTTGAGGCTCCCTCAGGCACAAGCAGACTGCAGCTTTTCTCCAACCCAGCTGTACAGCACTGCCGGGTTGAAGAAACCAAAGTGCTCATTTCTGTTTGGCCTGAGTACGACGGCTGGTCAAACTCACATGCACACTTTTAATTGCCCACCAATCCTCCCTACAGTGATTCAATGTCACAATGGCCCCTCCCCCACCCTGACCTTGGCTGGCAGTGGTAGGATTAGGAAAGGAAAAAAATTATAATAAAATCGTCTTATCATTTTATTTTTCAGTGGGGAAACGATCCTCTTCCATAACAGAGGAGCTGCCCCTGTGCCCTCCGTTTGTAGAACCTAGACAGTGAAGTAGCTGCTTCTATGTGGTATTACAGCACATGTTTAGGTTCTCCAGTTTTTCTAGCCCTGAAGAGGCCTTTACTAAGGATGGCCGAAATGTATCAACCTTACAATTGGAGGAGTCCAATAAAATCAAAGGAACTCTGAATAGTACAGTTAGAAAGGGAATTCCAGAGGCAGTTGCCCTGGGACTCCTTTTATTCTGTGACTACCTCTTGGTGGAAAGAAAGTTGGCATCCACTTTTTCTTTAATAACATTAAAGAAGCTAGGAAATTAAAGTTTGTTTTGATAATGAAAGTTGCCATGGTTTGAAGATAATCGCAATGATGTGAAAAGTGATGTCATTTTATGTAGTATTGTTGTCTTAACGCTGTTCAGAGATGTGGTGGATATTGGCATTGATGTGAAAAGCATTGATACCTTACCTCTGTATGTTGTAACTTGTGTTGTTGTCTTACCATTGTCCAGAGAGCTTTAAAAATGATGGAATGGCAAAATATGGCAAAGATGGGCGCACAGACTAATGTAATTAATTAACTAAGGTATTGTTTTTTTGATTCATGCTACATCACAGTGGAAATTAAATATTCCATTGTAGCATGAATATTGGTTTATTAATTTATCCTTGTGATACATTGCGATTTTAATTGCCCACATGACGTTGGGTGAAATTGGCAAACACCTCTGTGTCCTGTGATATGCATACAGTAATAGTTTGGAAGATCACAGGCAACTGGTCTGCAGTTAGGTGCAAGGAGTTGCTTCACCGTCACAGTGTTCATCTGTTAGAGGAGGAAACTATCTAATGTCCTTCATTCTAGGATTTTCAGGTGCCTGTAAGAAAGCTCAGGGGCATTATACTGGTGTTGGTACTCAGCTGTTCTTGGCCAGGTGCTGGCAGGGAGGCACCAAGGTTTCTTGATAGTGATATAGGCTTTTTATTGTCCTCAACTTCTGGCTAATGATTGGCCGCTGGCAGACAGTCACACAGAACTCAAGTGATGTCAGCACATATGATGAGTGACGCATCTGCAAGCTGGTGCAGAGCCAACCAGGAAAGCACACAATGACTTTGTGGGTCCTGAAACCAGTTGCACCTCCAGAAGGCCATAAAGAGGAGGCACACTTCTTGAACAGTAATAAAGGGAAGAGAAAATAAATTGGATTTACAGACACACTTCATCAGTCTCCTGGGACAGCTTTACATCGCTCTGTGCTCCTAACAACATTCAACCACAATCAGGGTTTGGGACGGGCAGTAGTCTCAGTTTATCAAACTAAGCAACATTGTCACTGAAGCTTCCTCACTGCAGCACGAGAAACATCTAGGAATGGAGTAATGGGATACATTCATGCAGTGCCTATGTGTTTATTCAATGCAGTCAAACTCATCTTCTCCTTTCAGGTTACAGCAACAGCAAGTCTTCTTTTCCTTAGTCCAGAAAATCTACTGTTCTCCAAGGGAGGCAAAAAAAAGACATCCTGCCTCCCATATTAGTTTTTCTGTGCCCAGGTGTACAAGATCATCAAGTCAAAGGGTGAAGACAGAATAAACTAAAAAGGGCAAGTCTAAACAGTAGCAGTTTGCCCCAGGTCATCATACCACATGTTTAAATGTTTCCCCAAAACTTTGGATAGAACCAAATATTCTGAACCACATCTTTCATTTAGGCGTTGGACAGTTTCATAGCAACCACCCACCAAATGTGCAGTGTCATTCTGATTTCCTCTGGATTGCAGGCTGTTAGAAAAGGGGGTCTCTAGTTGGCAATTGTTTGCACCTTGTTCAAATAGGGATCCTTCCTTTCAGTCAGGATAAGGGAGTTACACTCCTAAAATAACCCCTGCTCACCCTCTTGGTAGCTTGGCACAAGCAGTTAGGCTTATCTTAGAGGCAGTGTGCAAAGCATTTGCACATAACCAACGGTAATACTGTGTAAGCACTACAAAAGGACACCACACCAGTTTAGAAAAATATCCAATATTTTTATATACTTAAGACAAGACCAAAAACGAAAAAAATCCACAATACAGTACTTAGAAACATTCAGTTAACAAAGTAAACTTGAAATACAGTTCCTTGAAGTCGATAGCTCCGTCCTGGGCAGCCGTCGTTGGGGAGACCAAGGTTGCGATGCAGCATTGCAGCGGTGCCCTCTGTGGTGCCTTCGGGACACGGAGTCGGCAGCGGCGTCTTAGACGGCATCGGGTTGTTTTCTCTTCTGTTGCACCACGAAATACACCGTCCCCAGTGCTGAGATCAGAAGAACTTGAAGTCTTTGCTGTTCCTGAGAGTTCTTGAACAGGCAGCTCGCTCTACCTCAAGCCCTTGGAGAAACTCACAAAAAGAGATTGCAGAAAGTTCAAGTCCAGTCCTTTCACTGCCCAAGACAGAAGCAGCCACTGCATGCCAACACAGCAAAAGCACACAGCAAAGTGGTAGTTCCTCCTCACAGCTTCTCCAGCTCTTCTTCTTGGTCCAAAAGAGTTCTAAAGTACTGGGGTCTGGGCCCCAATATTTGTACCACCAAATGCATTGTTCTCTGAAGGCAGAGAGTGTCTGTACCCAGCCAAAACCAGTTCTGTCCTCACTGGTGCTGCTTCCTGGCAGAGGGTGGAGATGGCATTGTGCAAGGCAGACCAGTCTATTCAGGTGCAAGGAAATCTCCTCCCACTACTCTAAATGCAACCCAGGTCTATTCAGCCCAGCCCTGACCCATCAGACCCCTGGAGCCGCTGCCCCTCTCCAGGCCCTGTCATCCAAAAGCCAGACATGCAATACAGAAACCTAGCAGAGGCACACTGGATGGTAGGCAAGAACATACCTACTTTCTAAAAGTGGTATTTTCAAACACAGAATGTAAAAATCACCTTCACTAAAAGATGCATTTTAACCTTCTGAGTTCAGGCATAGTAAACTTTATTTTCCGACCTTGTTCCCAGCATATGGCTGGGCTCAAACTGGAATGGCATGGTGAGCAAAATAACTATGGATTTAGGCCCAGATCTCTGTATTGGGATTAATGTATGATATTGTTCTGCATTCTGTCCATCAACTGTTGTTTTTCTATAAGATGTCATAAACAAACTCCCCATTCGGTCCTAGGGGAACAGGCAGCCTTGCAATGGTGAAAAACTAAATACACTGTAATTCACCACCAGGACATGTCCCACACAGCAGTAAATGTCCTACCTCTAACATACACAGCACACTGCCCACAGGGGTACCTTGGGACTACCTTAGGGGTGGCTGACATGTAGAAAAAGTAAAGGTTGGGGCTTGGCAAGTGGGGGCACTTGCCAGGTCGATATGGAATATACAAACTGCGCACAGATCCTGCGGCAGCAGGTCTGACTTACCTTTTCTGGGCTACTTATTTGGGTGGAACAACCAGTGCTGCAAACCCACAAGTAGCATTTGATTCAACAGCCCTTGCACTCTTAGTGCACTTTACTAGGGACTTTACCAGTAAATCAAACATGCCAATCATGGAAACAGCAATTCATAACATAACAGAAGCACTTGCACTTTAACATTGAACAGCAGTGAGAAAGTGCGCAGAGACACTAAAACAGCAAAAACAGGTTCAAAACCGGGAGGTCAGAAAGCAAAAAGACAGGGGAAACACTCCAAAAGATGCCAAGTCTAACCCAGGCATCCCATGATGTCCACATGATGTTGTAGTTGGCAGGAAGGCTATCTATTTCTTTATGAAGGTGTGTTACTTTGGCCAAGCTATTGGCCATCATTTTCCGTCAGGTTTTGCACCACTCAGGCCACAAGGTGACCTGTTGGAACATACTAATCCATGAAAGTAGAACACAAAGAAGTTCTCCTGCTCCATTCTACATGTTTTTTATCCAAACCAGACACATAGATTTTGACTTTGCAATGGGTTCCTCTGGAAGTGTGAAAATGAGAGGAGTGCTGAGGGACATAGCAGGCATGGGAGTCCATAGCACTGACTACCACTAATCTATGATCCACCCTACAACCAAACAAGCTACATACATTCAGGGACCCCAACGGAGAGTTCCCTGCCCCTCATGAATCCAAGCACTGCTCATGTACACCACTTATGCTCAGAGGCATCTTTGCCCTTTCAAGACAGACTATATGGATTTACAAATGCAGAGCCTGGGGACTGGTTCTCAATTGGCTTGGATGTAAAATACCTGTTCTCCATAACTGTTAATCAGCTGTAACTTACCTTTAGTCATGTCAGATTCTGGTCATGGAGACAGCAGTCACCCATGATAAAAGAGTGTGTTTGGTGTCCTCATGATCTAACAGAGTCTTTGAGTGTATTAGCAAGTAATGTCCAAATACATGTAGTGCACCTGTCAGGGAAATCTTGTTATGAGTCTCCTCCACAGGAAATCATGTTGCGTTGATCAGAATGAGAAATTATGAAGATGATGGCACATAGCTCTTGGGTCAATGACACCTGGCCCCATAGTCTTCTCTTCACAAATATGTAAGAAACTATTATTGTCCAGGGTCACATTTGTCATCTAATAGGGTAAACCCTTGAGAAAATCCCTTCCCATGAGATCACCTGGTCTTTTGCTGTACTTTGAAGTCTAGACCCAGAAAGGAAATAGACTGACAATGGAACTTAAATGGTTCACCATTCATGGCCTTCAGTCACCTCAAGAGCTTATGGTCCAAGTCAACCGAGAGGACATTCCCAAACAAATAGGGAGGGTATGTCCTCAATGCCTAAATTATGGCTTAACCATCTTTCCCATTCAATGGCCAGTTTTGCTCTATGAGCAGGAAACAATGACTAATGAAAGTCAATGGACGTTCTTTGATTATTGTGCCAAAATGGCATGTACACCTTTGTCAGAGGGGGTCAACTTCAATTTAAAGTGCCTACCACTGAATGGCATCTTAAATACAGTGGTTTCATTCAGAGTACTCTTGATTCTATCAAAGGACTGTGAATATTCACTGTTCAATTGAGCTTTTACTTTCCATTCAAGGTAGCAGTGGAGCTGGTTCCATAGCACTCAACAGAGTTTTGGTAGCACCCAGTGAGACCTGGAAAGACTGTCACTTCAGTCTGGGAATTGGACCTTGGCCTCAAGAGGCTTCATTTTCCCTCTGATAACCTGGCACTCAAAGGTATATAAACACGATTTGCCTGATTTGGCAGATGCCTACCTTGAATGTGTGCTTTGCTCTGCTTTCTGCAGCACTTGCAGAACCCTCCTCTTTTGGATCAGTTGGACATTCCAGTTAGTGCTTCAGACAGATACGTCATTTAAAAAGGTGAAATGAAAATCCTCCTGGCCAGCAAAGAATTAATTTATAAGTATTCAAAAGATAAAGTGAGAGTTCTACAGCTCAAATGGCATGACCCAGCGAGAGCCAAAACACAATTTTCCACTTAGCAATAGGTGCCAGCTAGTCCTGGTAATAGGCACTTGTCAGGTAAAAAGTGCTCCAAAATCTTCTAGTATGGAGCTTGTCCATAAGCTTGGCTGCCCAGGGAATTCGATGGGCACTAATCTTTGTCACTTCATTGTCCACACAAAACTTCAGGTCTGTAGATCCTTCTATAGAAACCAACATCAATGGACTTGCCAGTGGACTATGTGATTTCTCTTTGGCATTCATATCCAAAATGTTTAATACCACTTCTGTTGTTAAGTCCTAGACCTTAATCAGAACACATTAGGCATGCAGACTATGCCAAGTGTCAATGAGGCGCACCACCTCTAATTCTTTGGTCATTAATAACAGATATGAAAATTTTCTCAGGTATTACAGTACAACCAGCACCATGATTATCTGAGTTCATATTAGCACCCAGCTCTTTCTCAATGCTGTGATATTAGCATAAGTGACATAAGCATCTGTAGAGTCATTTGAGCAGTTGCGCTCGTACTTTTGCAGCTATGCTGCAAAATGCTGAACAATTGGAAAAAGGAGTTACAAATCTATTTTTACCATTTGTATTGCTTTTATAATATGGAATGGGTCAGTATTTCAGCAAGGCAAACATGGTAATAGGATAAGATTTAGATTTTTAAAATACATCTTTAAAATGTATTCTTTGATTCCTAGTGTTCTTGAGTGTGGTATTCCTTAATGAAAGAGGGTTGGGGCTTCCATTTATTTTTGCTATATTGTCTTGTGGGGTTGAGTGTTACCTGCAACACATCTCACTCTAATATTGTTCTGTGGGTTGTGGATTGGTTGCAGTCCAATTGGTATTAAATCTTGGTTTGGCACATTGACTGAGTCCATAGTGCTTAGTCACCTTACAGTCCTTTGGGGTTTAGAAAACCGGACTGTGTTGTAGAGTAATAGAGAAAACGTATTACCACAGTGAAAGTTCAAGCTCTCATCAGCCATGGAGATAGTACATTTTTTTAAACAAACAAGCTGCAAAGTCCTGGTCTATGCTCATAGAATCAGATCCCAACACAGACCCGGACACTGCACCTTGGTATTGAAATATGGGCCCTTCCCTCTTCTCCTTTGTTTTGTTCCACAGTGGGAATTAGCATAAAGGTGCTACACATTTGCGATTTATCTAATGCTTTCAATGGCAACTGCACACTGTCCATCTACTACACATGCTAAGCACCTGCTATACTGTAATAAACAAAACCATTTCACACATATGGTTGCCCTCTTGCACTGTCTCCTTTCTGTGCTCCACCAGGTGATCCAATTGTGCCTGATTTTTGTGTGGCTAAATGTAGATTTCATACTGCTGCATACTGGCTCTGGTTGTTTGTACAATGGTGCGTGTGTGTAGCATTACTTTGCAGCTCCTAATCTCCAGGCATTACAGTACAAACAGGACCATGAGTGGGATGCTCAGTTCTTTCTGAATTCATGTTGGCACCCAGTTCTCTCTCAATGCTCTGATACTGGCAACAGTGATATAAGCATCTGTAGGGTCATTTGAGCTGTTGACAGCTACACTGGCCGTTGTGCAGCTATGCCACAAAATACTGCACTAGAAGAAAAACTCGGTGAAAATCGTTTTTAAACATCTTTATTGCTTTTATAATATGGAATGAAGAATTTTCAGCTAGGCAAACATGGTACAAATCTATTTCCCACTGTTTTGGGTGTGTTTACTCAATTAAAAAGTGGCAAAAATACAATTTCTCTGAGTTTAAAAAGTGTAAAATCAGTCTCTGTTTCAAACTAACTCAGTTTGTTTCTTTTTTTTAACAAAAGAAGCATATTTGTAGTATACAATCAGTCTTACATTTTGTTAAGTGCAGTTGCAATATCATAACGAACATGTACAACAGATATCCTCAATTGGAGGCCAAACTCCTGAGACCATTGCGGTGTGGGATCGATCCGGTGTTTCCTGTTTGCAGGTTTGTCTAAGGGTTACATGCCCCCCACCTGTGATCTGTCAAGCAATTGCTTCGGGCTTAGGTCACAGGGCCTGCCTGCCCTAATATTTCTGACTCTTGGTTGCAGAGGAAGTCATATTGGGTGAATTCAAGAACGGCGATGCAAGTTCGTTGTTATATGTACATATATCATGGTGTATATCAACATCGTATTTATTAATACTAACACATCAAAAACCATGAAAGTTGCATGGGAACAACTACGCAACTTCCATGAAATGCTCACTCTGGGCAGAGTAACGCAATGCAGTGATTTGCACTGCATTGCATTACTCCAGCTTTTTGTAACCACCCATAGCAACGCAAAGTGGCTTCACGTGGTTTAAAAAATAAGACTTAAGGTTTGTTTCTCTCTTGCACCACGTTGTGTGGTGCAAGAGCAATGCAAAGTGGTTCATAAATATGGCCCCTGGTCTTCATCCTGCATATCTATAAATAAATAAAAACATGCTATCCTATTAAAGAAGCCAGAAGCATATAATGCATGTGACAAAAGACTGGCCTTGGCGCTGGGCCTTGTGAAACCCCAATTTTGTGTACCTATTTGAAAGGAGGTGTGTGATGTAGCGGAAATCGCATTTTTCTTGTAGGGGTGCATTATGATCACACATGTAGAGAGCACCCGCATATAGTCTTTTGGTGTATTAAAATGAAGTGTTAGAATTTGAAATGTATCAATATGAAATTTGATGTGCTTAGGCCATTGAAAAGTAACATGGAGAATTCACATAGAAAATTAATATAACTAGCAGAAAAGATTAATGTGGAGAACTCGTGTTGTGCAACTGACATTTATTCATGTACTAAATGTGTTTATTAATTGTGTCGTTTTACATGTAGGTAGGTGCATTAATTGAAAGTGCCTTATTTTCTCTGCAGTCTCGTAAAGTTCCTATGATGCTTTCTTATGTTAGTTGAATTTCGTAGGCCCGAAAGGCAGTTCTCTGGAAACTCTCGCTTTAGAATTAACAAGTCGAATTTCATGTGTGCTGTGGAATTTGTTCTTTCTCACGTTTTATGTTGCAGGTGAAAGAAGTGCTCCTGTTAGCTAGACTAATGGCTTTGTTTTACTAGTCAGGCAAGGAGAGAAAAAGTTGCAATCATGTGGCTTGAGTCGGTAAAGAAAGGTTGTTGTGCTTCTCACAGGAGAAGGCCTGGGAGCCAAGGACAAAATGTTGCAAGGGAAGAACACCGCTGTCCCATGAAAAACTACCTTTCGGATTGTACCCCGAGCAGATGGCGTGATCCGTAATGAATATTGGGAAAGTTACCTACGAATAATGTGATGCTGGTGGTATGGATAGTGCCCACTTCTTCTTTGCCTTTGGAGAGAGAGCATCTTAGAGCAAGCTCAGTCTTGGTAGCTTTATGCTACATGACCCATTGATGGTGGAGAGACCTCTTAGGAAGACTCCACATGCTGACACCTTTTACTCTTCTTTTTGAAGATGATTGAGCATTGATGTCACTTTAGTGTTCGTGTAGGGACAGATTAATGCTTTTCATTCATCAGCCCTCGATGCAGGGAAATTTGGACTTATGCTTTCTGATCCTCTGCATTCTGCTTCTTTAACTAATTGTTTTACTCATGCTACATTGTCTCAATTGGATACACAGATTTGGCTTCATTCTAATTTCAATCTATTTCTGCACTTTTGTATTGAGGTGTCTTTATGTTCAGTAATTTTTGGCTTTGTAATAAATCATACTAACCTTACAGAGTTGTCTGTAGTTACTATGTGTCCACAGGGACTATTGTTTAATTGATTGGCTGTAATGACACATTTTCACCCCTCTAAGCTTTTTTGCTGTGAAAAAGAACCATCAGGTTGTGACTCCAGAACAGGACCAGAACTTATGGGCCCGGCCCTTTCATGTGCAAAACAATTTCGCTATTTTTGTTATTTGTCTGCCTCTCCCCTTCAAATATAGCATTATAGCTTTTTCAATTACTTTTGCTTGTTCAACGTTTTCACATTTGTTCCACTTTTAGTACATGCAGGTCTGAATTCCTTTCTGCACTTTCAATTTATTTTCCGTCCCATAACAATATGTTTCTAGCTGGTCTACGAATGAGCACTGAATGCAGTGCATTATTGTTTTCTAATTGAAAAATCCTTGCATTATTTTTGAAAAGACACAAAGAGCATAAACGTTATAAATAATAAATATGATGTCCTCTCCTAACAGGCACCACAGAGCATAATGGCAATGTTCCCTTTGGCTTGTAATGGATTCTGAACTACACAGATCTACGCCAGCTCAGATTACTTTTTCCTATCTCCATGGGCATGAAATCAATTGCCTTGAAGTAAATATGACTGTGACTGAAATCTTGTTCTTTTTTGTCAATCCTTTTGCATCCCTTTCTGTTCTTATCCATTAAAGAGGATTTTTTGTTTTATTCCAGTTTCCCTGGAGTTGTCCTGAATACTTAAACTTCTGCAGCCGATTCACAAATGCATAGAAAAAGGAAGTAGTAACATATTGTTATTTTCTACCTTAGATCATGTTTACGGATCTACCTATTTTTTTAATGTCCGATCTGAACAGCACTCTAAATAGACGCAAAAGTGATTTCATTTGTGCACACTCCACACCTTCAAATCTTTCACCTGCTAATGACAGTAAAGAGTAGGTTATGGAATCCCACATACACACCAATGTCCCATGGTAATCATAATAGCTGCCAGAAAGGGACTGGCATGGTATGAGTGGATAAAAAAGGGCAACGAGATGGTCATGGGGTACCTGCTAAAAATAAATTGGCATCCCATTGTTTGATCTCAACTCCCCTGCTTCATTTACAGGTGGGTGAGTGGCTGAGTTGCTGACACCGGTGCCACTACTGGTGCTTGTGTTGGAAATACACTCCCCTATATTTTGCCGAGAGAGATTGGAGTTCAGAGGGGCCAACCTGTTTAGGGTAACCACTTTCTGATCATTCTCACTAGCTTTTTACCATGATGTGCCATGATGGTCTCAGGCATGGAAAATGCTCAAATATTTTTGATTTCCCCTTCTCCACTCTGAGTGAAAGCTCCCAGAGTGTCAAGGACATGTATTTTTTAGTTTTTTGAAGAAAAAAAGACCTCTTTGCAATCCAGTTATCATTGTATTGAGGGTTGGGGTAAATTAATTTTCTAATTGTCTGGCCCATGTGCCTTTGAAAACTATGCTGGATGTATATAACGCCAAATGTATACCAATCTTGACTTTTGGCAGTGAACTTTGGGGTTTCACAAACATAGATCCCCTTGTGATAGCAGAGAATAAATATATTCTACTTGAGAAACTTGTTGTTAGTTAAATTAAAGATTATATTTGGCTACGTCCTCTTCTGCTTTGGTGTAGTGTTTGGTTAAAAGAAGCTCTAAGACTGAATAGATTAATCATACTTGATTGCATGAAACTAGACAATGTATGTAATATACCACGGCTGGTTTATATCACAAATAAATATATAGATTTAGGAAGACAAAAGTTATTTTTTAATCTATCTAATATTACTAAACAAGATGTGGCCTGGTTAATGGAGTCTTTTAACGTAAGATTGGCAGTGAAGAGAGAAGCTTTTTCACTGGCCAAACCATTTTTCGAAAATTCATTATGGTTAATAGAGTCACAGGGATAGAGCCATATTTACTTTAGGAGATGTCCCCTCATCAGCGTCATCTACTAACATTAGGGGACACTCTAATCGTTGCCTGTTGCCTGTCACTGCCATTGCCTGCTGCCTGCCTGGACGGGGGACTTCTGTTCCCAGGATTCCTCGCTCCCTGGAGGGAGGAGACACCGCCGCACACGCGCTGTAAAAGCGCAAGAACATACCGCAGCGCGGGACGCGCTAATCGTTGCCTGTTGCCTGTCACTGCCATTGCCTGCTGCCTGCCTGGATGGGGGACTTCTGTTCCCAGGATTCCTCATTCCCTGGAGGGAGGAGACACCGCCGCACATGCGCTGCAAAAGCGCAAGAACATACCGCAGCGCGAGACGCGCGCGGGCAGCGCCCGGGCAAAGCCCGGGCCAAGGGCGGGCCCGTCCTTGCCCGTCAGTGTCCGGAGGAGACTGGACTGGGCCACCACTCTTTCATTTTGGTCACTACTGAGGCTGTTACACAGGTGAGCAAAAGCCATTGTCATCTATTTACACCATCTGTGCTGTCCCTTTAAGCATTACCACAGTAACCATGGGGAGGCGCACGATACTACCAGCTATCAACCGGCCACAACGAGCATTGAGAGTATGCTGGAAAGGGCTGTCAGCATTGTGAGCAATGAGATCGAGCTCACTGAGAGGCGTCTCTCCCTTGGCTTAGGGCAATCTATGCAAACCCTAGGACCGATTGTTGAAACCAGTGATTTAATCACAAGCGTCTCTGATGTTCCCGCTCCGGTCTGTGAAGAGGTTTGCGATGTAACTACACCAGAATCACTTGAGCCAAATCTTGTAACAGTTAATGCCTCTCTTTTAGGGGCTAAACGCAAGATGAAATCAGGAAAAACTGAGTGTGAAGAGAAAACAACCAATTCGTCCAAACTCTACCCGCACAACTCTGAACTCGTGGATTCGCTCATCTTCTAATCAAATATCTGTTGAGGCCCTCGTGCATGTCCCACCGATTGAACTGTGTTCTCATTCAATTGGAACCCAGACTGAGTCTGATTTTTAGTTTTCTATTATGGATAATGATAACCTTAGCAGGGCAATTGACATTAACCATCTAACTAACATCATTATTGACTGTGTTAAGCCTGCTTTCGATAATTTTCTTTCTTCTTTAAAAGATTGTATTTTTGCTGCCCAGTCTGCACAGCACGTGCAGCCTGTATCTCAGATTATGAATACTGTCCCCCGAGCTGACCCCAAGGTACCTGATTCCATCAATGCTAGAAAGCAGGTACAAAGTGTACCCACTATTAATATCCTCACCCCTCACCAAAATACCCATGCTCCATCTAACCCAGATCTGGGAGTTAACGATTGTGTGACATGTAATAGTATTTGTTCATGTCTCGACAAGAAGGGTACTATGGGGGTAAAAAGACCGTTGGAATATATTACTAGAGTCAATAGTGATAACCCGATAAACAATATGTTAACTGTTACCAATGCACCCATCTCCTCACACTATAGTAACAGTATGGATAACACACAAGAAGACGAAGACATTGACCCAATCCCTACGATCCACACCGAGGGTAATAGTGTGGTGTTAAATCTACCTCCGGAGGCTTGTCCATATGTTGTGGTTCTAGCAGGCGTTCCCCCTCTAAGGAAAGATCAGATGGAATCTTGGGAGCAACTACGCTCTAAATGCGTTGATTGGCTCTCCAAACATAGGAGATTTAGGCCATCCCTAATTGAGAACATCATTATGGTACGTCGAGTGGGCTGGCTGGGTACATCCCCCAAATCTATTAAGGGGGATTGCATAATCATCAACTTTCGCAGGCAATCAGTGGCGAAAACCATATTATCATCACAGATGGAGCAGACAGATCATAGTACTAGTATATGGGCACTACCCTTAGGTTATTTTTATAAACCAACATTTGAAGCATTCCGTCCCAACTTGTATAACTTTACCTAAACTTCCAACAGATTTACACCATTATCAGGTTTGGATTGTCAAGATTGACTGTCCACTACGCTAACGAGTGAAGTACTAAGTAATGCACCATTATATGCACCAACCCAAAAACGCTTTCAGTTTAGTAAACCTGACATATCAACTACAAGGAATGGTGACCTGACACTTAAAATACTGAGTTGGAATGTTGCCGGGCATCTAAGTTAAACTTACCAGATTGGAAGGGGTTAATAAGTAGTCAGGACATTGTAATGTTTCAAGGGATGTATGTCGTTACAACGCTCACTTTTACAACGCATGCACTTACAACGCATTTTTTACAACGCAAAATCCATTACAACGCATTCCATTACATAGAATGACACTACAACGCATTTTTAAAAACTACCTTTACAACGCATTCCATTACAACGCATACTACCTTTACAACGCATACCATTACAACGCATAATATTAAATTCCATTTAAGGTAAGTATTAGATAGTATAGGGGTAAAAATTACTTTTCTAACTCCAGGGGTGCAACAGTAGGGTAAGTGTTGGATAGTATAGGGGTAAAAATTACTATTCTAACTCCAGGGGGTGCAACAGTAGGGAAAGTGTTGGATAGTATAGGGGTAAAAATTACTATTCTAACTCCAGGCGGTGCAACAGTAGGGTAAGTGTTGGATAGTACAGGGGTAAAAATTACTATTCTAACTCCAGGGGGTGCAACAGTAGGGTAAGTGTTGGATAGTATAGGGGTAAAAATTGCTATTCTAACTCCAGGGGGTGCAACAGTAGGGTAAGTGTTGGATAGTATAGGGGTAAAAATTACTATTCTAACTCCAGGGGGTGCAACAGTAGGGAAAGTGTTGGATAGTATAGGGCTAAAAATTACTATTCTAACTCCAGGGGGTGCAACAGTAGGGTAAGTGTTGGATAGTATAGGGGTAAAAATTACTATTCTAACTCCAGGGGGTGCAACAGTAGGGAAAGTGTTGGATAGTATAGGGGTAAAAATTACTATTCTAACTCCAGGGGGTGCAACAGTAGGGTAAGTGTTGGATAGTATAGGGGTAAAAATTACTATTCTAACTCCAGGGGGTGCAACAGTAGGGTAAGTGTTGGATAGTATAGGGGTAAAAATTGCTATTCTAACTCCAGGGGGTGCAACAGTAGGGTAAGTGTTGGATAGTATAGGGGTACAAATTACTATTCTAACTCCAGGGGGTGCAACAGTAGGGAAAGTGTTGGATAGTATAGGGCTAAAAATTACTATTCTAACTCCAGGGGGTGCAACAGTAGGGTAAGTGTTGGATAGTATAGGGGTAAAAATTACTATTCTAACTCCAGGGGGTGCAACAGTAGGGAAAGTGTTGGATAGTATAGGGGTAAAAATTACTATTCTAACTCCAGGGGGTGCAACAGTAGGGTAAGTGTTGGATAGTATAGGGGTAAAAATTACTATTCTAACTCCAGGGGGTGCAACAGTAGGGTAAGTGTTGGATAGTATAGGGGTAAAAATTGCTATTCTAACTCCAGGGGGTGCAACAGTAGGGTAAGTGTTGGATAGTATAGGGGTAAAAATTACTATTCTAACTCCAGGGGGTGCAACAGTAGGGAAAGTGTTGGATAGTATAGGGCTAAAAATTACTATTCTAACTCCAGGGGGTGCAACAGTAGGGTAAGTGTTGGATAGTATAGGGGTAAAAATTACTATTCTAACTCCAGGGGGTGCAACAGTAGGGTAAGTGTTGGATAGTATAGGGGTAAAAATTACTATTCTAACTCCAGGGGGTGCAACAGTAGGGTAAGTGTTGGATAGTATAGGGGTAAAAATTACTATTCTAACTCCAGGGGGTGCAACAGTAGGGTAAGTGTTGGATAGTATAGGGGTAAAAATTACTATTCTAACTCCAGGGGGTGCAACAGTAGGGTAAGTGTTGGATAGTGTAGTGTAATATTATGCGTTGTAATGGTATGCGTTGTAAAGGTAGTATGCGATGTAATGGAATGCGTTGTAAAGGTAGTTTTTAAAAATGCGTTGTAGTGTCATGCTATGTAATGGAATGCGTTGTAATGGATGTTGCGTTGTAAAAAATGCGTTGTAAGTGTAGTGCGTTGTAAAAGTTACGTTGTAAAGGTTGTTCCCCGTTTCAAGAGACCTGGGCGACCCAGAAGTTGTTTATGGAGGTTTTTGAATGTTTTAATATCTTGTCCCCCATTCCTACACAAGGAAGGCCCGCTGGAGGGCTGTCTACTTTGATAAATATCAAGGCAGGCGGTCGTGCTAGAATTGTACACACAAACAGTGATAAATTTCAAGTATCCCTCTATACACGGGGGGCTTCACTTTACTTGATTAACTTTTATAATGATGATTTTAAAACTGTTCCCAATATGAACTTTTTTAAGTTGTTTGATTTCATCTCTAAATTACAAACAGATTGTGGTGCCCGAACTAAAGGTATATGTTTAGGTGGTGATTTTAATGTTAAAATTCCAAGGGATATCTATCTGGCCATTCAGCCTACTACTAATGGCTCACTAAGCAAAAGAGGAGAGCAGCTAGTGAACCTCCTAAGCTCGCACAATTTTCTTAATGTAATGGAGATTGCAGCTGCGCCTCTTACTGATGGATGTATAGTACCAACCTATAGAAGTCGAGGCTCAAGCTCCACTGTTGACTATGTCTTTATAACTGCTCCCCTTGAAAGTTATGTGCTAAGAGCTGAGGTAATTCCAACAATACAAAGAGACCATAACCCCATTTGCACTATCCTAAGTTTCACATGCCGTCCAGCGTATGATCGTACCACTGGGGCAAGTGATTTAATGACAACAACTGACAATCTCCGACTAGTGTGGCGTGGTATTCACAATAATGCACTCTTCGAAACAATGATAAAACTCCACTCAAATTTGGTCAATACCTGTCTGACATATAGTGTAGACAACATAGAGGTAGTTGATGCCTTCTCAGAGCTCTGTCTTGGAATTAAAAATATACTGTCCAAGCCAATTAGGAACACCAATCTGGATTCAGGCTGGTTTAACGCAGATTGTTCTGCGGCTAACAGAGCACTGAGAAAGGCACTTGTAAGCAAACCTAGAGATATTTCTCTTGTGTCGTCATTGAGGAGAACCTATAAAAAGGCTATCATATGTAGGAAGGAGGAGCTCATTAATGACCACTGGGCTAATCTTGTGCGAGCAAATGCGCTGAAAAATGGTAAGAACTTTTGGAGGGCTGTTAAAGATGTGAAACTTGTGGGAAATACAGCTACACCGATCAGCTGTAACATCTCTAGTGAGTCCTGGGAGGCCCATTTTAGCAAGATCAATGCCGCCCCGGACTCTTGCGAATCCAAGAAGGAGTACATATACACCACCGAGATTCAGATTGAATTATCTGAAGTCGAAAAGGCTATCACTCATTTCAGATTGCTTAAAATGTGACAGAGGGCTGGATATACCGTGGTTGGCAGGGGTCTACAAATGTTTAAGCAGCCTGAATATGGAACATCTTTTTCTAAATCCTTTAGATAACAGTTCCATCAGTACCAAAACTCTGGAAAAAACCCTTTACGCTTCATATAAAGAAACAAGATTTGCAACTGAGTGCAGTAAAACCTCAGTTGCTAGATATATGCAGATAGAGAATGTGACCCCGCCATGCCTAGATATCTCCTAAGACCTATCAATTCCTGGGAAAGGGGTTTACTCTTCAGGCTAAGGACAGACACTATGAAATATTTGTTGTCATTTGCTACCGGCTTTACTCCTAACTTTGACCTTCTACTCTCTCCCTGTAATAACACACAAAAGCAATCAATGTTACACTTCCTATTCTTTTGCTCTTATTATCTATCCTCCACTAAAATATATATATATATTTTTTTTTTTTGAAACCGTTTATTACAAATCTCAAGAATATACAGGTATGGGCCTACAACCTTCCGGCCGGCCGCTAGGATGACAGGAGCATATGACATACGTTCATAAAACACTTGGTGTTGCAGAGGAGCATATTAGGAGGTATCAATGCCGTGGGCCATATCAGTCAGACCCCACAATACGGTTTCATTTTATACAAACAACAAGAAAAAACCACACCCACAAGGCAACCCGCAATCGACAATAGCAGCACGTGCTTCCCGAATGGGGGACCCCAAGTAGCCACAGGAGTCTAGAGAGGGGAAGGGGAACAGAGCAAGGACTGGGGGAACCCTGTGCCCGGGGCTGGGGGAAGGAGTCAGCTAAGGGGACGGGGCTGGTGAGGCAGCAGGCAGCAGTGGTGGCGCGCAGATACCCCCACGATAGGCGTTCCAGGGGCCCCATACTTTCACCCATGTCCCAGGCTTACCCCTCGCCACATACACCACCTTTTCTCGAAACATGCACCAGTCCATGTGTTCTTTCCAGGCCGACACCGCCGGGGGCTTCTGGGATCCCCACAGTTGAGCAATATCACGCTTAGCTACCATATATCCCAGAGTCACCCACCACATCTGCGGAGCCGAGTAGTCAGTTGGTTCCCACACATTCAACAGGCACCTCCTCGCTTCAGGCAGCAGCGCGACACGCGTAACCACTTGCAGGACCTCGTGCACACCACGCCAAAATCGCTCCACCTTCGGACATTCCCACAAAATATGCAGAAAGGTCGCCAAGGCACCACACCCACGCTTACACAGCCCATCCTCAGCATAGCCCATACGCAGAAGCCTTGGCCCCGTCATGTAGACCCGGTGGAGTATCTTAAGCTGGACGAAGCGAAGGCGAGCCGGTATGGCCACCTCCTTCGGAGAGGCCACCACGGAGGTCCAGTCCTCGTCGTCCAACTCCAGCCCATCGGCAACCCAAGCCTCTCGGAGGCCAGTTAGCAAGCCCGAGCGGTCATTGATCAGCTTTTTGTAAATAAGGGAGATCGTGCTGTCTGGGACATGGCCATCTAGCACTCTGTCCTCCAGGGGGGAAGACTCCGGGATGGAGGCAACGTCTGGGAAGACGGAGCCCAGTGCATGACGGACCTGCAGGTACCGAAAGTATTCACTGTCCTGCAGCTGAAACTCCGTCTGCAGCATCTCGAATGTTTTAAATCCCCCCCTCGTCCAGAGATCCCCGACTTTACTAATGCCGATCATGTCCCACTTCTCGAAGCCCTTCGAGGTCCACAGGGAGCCCAACCTCTCAGATGCGTACAGCGGTGACGCCCGGGTCAAACGGTCCTTCCACCCCATAGCTGCATTAGCCGCGTGCCATACTCGCACCATGACACGCGTAGGTCCCGTCAGGCGAGCGTCGGGCGCGCCAGAATAGAGCGCTCGATTGTAGTCGCCACCGGGCAGTAGCATCTTGTCCATTTCAAATGCCGGGTTCAAGGCGGGCCCGTAGAGGCCATGGTTGAGTGCAGCTAACTGGGAGGCCCAGTAATACCGTTTAATATCCGGGAGGGCAATCCCCCCGTCGTACCATGGGAGCGTCAACATTGCCAGGGCAATACGCGGCCGCCCGTCCCAGAACAGGCGGCGCTGTAGACTCTCCACCTCACGGAAGTAGCGCGCTGGGACTAAGTCCATAGTGTTCTGGAGAGCGTACAGGAAGCGTGGCAACGACATCATTTTAAACAGCGCCGCCCGGCCGAGCGGCGAAAGCGGCAGGCGCCGCCAGCGCGCGACGTCCTCCTTCAAGCGCTGGAGGGGGGGAAGCAAGTTCCGCTCGTAGCGGGCCTCCTGGTCCAGGGTAATATAGACACCTAGGTACCTAAACCCCTGAGCGGCAATCTGGATCGGACAGCCCCGCGGGAGGACGGGAGCCTCCCCGGAGAGCACATACACACATGATTTAGCCCAGTTGATGACAATGCCTGAGTTGCGGCCAAATGAACGTAAAACATCAACCAGGACTATTAGTGATTTACGTGGGGAGGCTAGGTACAAAAGGATGTCGTCAGCGTATAGGGACACGCGGTCCTCGTACTCGGGGGTCCAACGGAGACCACGGATGGAAGGCTCCCACCGCAGCCACTCCGCCAGGGGCTCCAAGGCGAGCGCAAACAGGAGCGGCGACAAAGGGCAGCCCTGCCGCGTGCCCCGGCCCAGCTCGAATGGGGCCGATACCCTTCCGTTTACCACCACCTGCGCCAATGGGCCCGAGTACAACAATTTGACCCAACTGATGAAACCCGGGCCAAATCCAAACTTCGCCAGCATCGCCCAAATGTATGGCCACTCAAGCGTGTCAAACGCCATGGTGGCGTCTAAGGACGCCAGTATGGCCGGCTCCCGCACAAATGGAACACGTGCGAGCACCCCGTGCAAGCGCCGCAGATTAAGGGCCATGTTGCGATGGGGAATAAAGCCGGACTGGTCTTGATGGACCAGATCGCCCACCACGCCGACCAGCCGATTGGCCAGCACCTTGGCAAGAATTTTGGGCTCCGCATTTAAGAGCGAGATAGGCCGATAGGATGTAACCCGGTCCCGAGGTCTCTCTTCCTTGTGGATCACCACGATTGTAGCCAGACGCTGGTCCAGCGGGAGGGAGCCCAGCGAGTGGGCCGCCAGGAACATCGCGCGAAGGTAGGGTGCCAATGCATCCGGTCGCAACTTATACAACTCGATAGGGATGCCATTCGGGCCCATGGCCTTGCCAGAGGCGACCGAGCGTATGGCGAGGGCAATTTCGTCGGAGGTGGGAGCGGCATCCAACGACACCCTGTCCTCCTCCGAAAGGGAAGGGAGCGCGATATCCCTAAGCAGGGCATGCGAATCCTCCTCTGAGCAGGGAGAAACCGGGGAATACACTTCACGGAAATAATCCGCGAAACAGGAGACAATTTCTTCTGGCTCGGTTACACTCACACCATCCATCCTCTCAATCAGCGGGACCACACGATTCGCTCTCTCCTTTTTATCCAACCACGCGAGCAGTTTACCAGCCTTATCACCCACATCATACAGTCGCCCCTGTTGCTCCCTACTGAGGCCCCTGGCCGCCTCCGTGACGAGGGCCCTGCAGGCCGCCTGCTTAAGCTGTAGGACATGTAGCGCAGCATCTGTCACCCCACCCTCTAGATCCCCCTCCAATTCGACGATTTCGGCCTCCACCCGGGTCACCTCCTCCCGCTCGCGCCTCCGGGCATGGGAAATAAGGGATAGGGCCTCCCCTCTGAGAACTGTCTTGAAGGCTTCCCACAGGGAGATAGCCGAAGGGACGGACCCCACATTCTCATCAAAGTATCGCTGTAAGGATTTAATCAAGTCAGCGCGAATGATGGGGTCGCGCAGGTACCAAGCATTGATTGGAACTACCCTGCCCTCACCCCTCGGGAAGACATCAATGCGTAACAGGAGCGGGGAGTGATCTGAAATACCCCGCGCCAAATGGCGCACCTCTCCTACCCTCCCAACATAGGCCGCCGGGACAAGGACATAATCAAGCCGTGAGAGGCTACCATGGGCCCCCGAGTGGAAAGTGTACTGCAGCTGCGTGGGATGTTTTAAGCGCCAGCAGTCCACCAATCCCAGTGTATCCAAGAGGCCGGACAGCCACGCCTGTGCCCGGGGGAGGTCCCTAGGGGGGTGACGATCCACAGTCCCAGAAACCACTGCATTGAAGTCCCCACCAACCACCAGAAGCCCCCCCGGAAGGCCAAGGAGGAGGCGCCCCAGGTCTGCAAAAGTGGTCGACTGTAGCCCCGGTGGGACGTATACTGATGCAAAGACAACTACTTTGCCCTCCATTCTCCCCACCAAGACAGTGTAGCGTCCCCTATCATCATGGAGCACCTCATCAATTTCCAACGGGAGCGAGTTCTTCACCATGATACCCACACCCCGTGAGCCCGACGTGAAGCCCGAGAGGGCCACTAAACGGTAGCCACGCCGATTCATGGCACAAAAGGAATTACCAATAAGGTGTGTCTCCTGCAGAAAGACTACATCGGGTGAGATTCGTTTCAAATACTGCAGGACCACACCTCGTTTGATCCTATCCCCCAGCCCATTAACGTTCCAAGACAACAAAGTCAAGTCTCTACCCCCCATCACACACAAAAGCCATCATTCGTCCCCCGGAGAGCACCTTAAGATCAATACAAAAAAGGGTTTGCCTTGTGGTAAAAACGTACAACACCCCACCCCAACCCACCCACCCCAACAAAACTCCCCCCTCCCTGCACCCCTGCATGAGCCCAAACAGCCCCCCCAAAGTGCAGTGTGCCTGTCGCCCCATAGATGGTTAAACTAACTAAGCCCCCAGAGGAGGAGGGAGAACCCCCAAGAGACCCCACACGACCTCCACAGGAGGGGAACTTACTCGAACAGACGAACAATCCAAAGTGACATCAATTTTGTCCAGAGCGAGGCCTAATATTAGTCCCTCAGTCCTGGTCCGGCGAGCCCTCTCCCCCAACCGCTCCCCCCCCACCCCCCCGAGCCCGATCCCCAGACAAAGTATCCAGCCAGTCCCCAGCCGCTTCGGGACGATCAAAAAAGTGCGTGCGGCCATCCACCTCCACCCGCAGCTTAGCTGGGAAAAGCATCGCATACTTGAGGTTAAGGTCCCGTAGACGACGTTTGACTCCGAGAAAGCTCAGTCTCTGCTTTTGGACCGCTGGAGTGAAATCAGGATAAAAATTGATGTCCATGTTGTCGAGTCTGACCGGTCCCTGTAGTCTGGAGGATTGCAGAATGGCATCTCTGTCCCGAAAGTTGAAAATCCGGGCAATGAGAGGCCTCGGAGGGGCTCCGGTCTTAGGCCTTCCCCCGGGAACCCTGTGGGCCCGTTCCACCGCGAAGAATTTACTCAGCCCCCGGGGCTGGAGATGAGTGAGAATCAAGTCCTCCACGAATAGGTCCGCCGCCGCCTCCTCACGTCCCTCAGGCACCCCAATAATGCGGACATTGTTCCTCCGGGCCCGACCCTCGGAATCCTCCAAGCGGCGGTCCATCAGCGCACTCGCCTGGCCAAGCCGGCGCACCTCCTTTTGGAGGGTCGCCACATCCGTCGTGAGGCCCAATGTGGTGTGGGCCAAAGAATCGACCCGATCATTGGTCTTGGATAGATCGGCCCTCACCAAGCCAACATCCACGAGGACCGAGTCTATCTTCTGCGCCAGTGTATCAAAACGCTGGCTCACCGAGGCCTTCATCTCGGCGATAGCACCCATGACATCCCGCAGGGTCAGATCCACGGGCAGAGCAGGAGAATCAGTCGGGCCCTCAGGGGACCTACGCGGCACCTCAGGAGATCCCTTCTGGAGGGTGTAGCGGTCCATGCTGTTAGACTGCTGGGCTGCGCCACGTCGGGTCGATTTCACCTTTGCCCGGTCGCCATCTTGCTTTGTGGACATGGTTCCAGTCCCCCGATCGTGCCAATCACGTCGTAAAGGGCAGGCAAACCGGGTCACGGGCTCCGGGGGGGGCCACCACAGACCTGCGGGGTGGATCATAGCCGGCGGGCCGGCAGGGTACCCCAACGAGGCCACACCACCTCACTGCGCCCCGCGACCCAACCTCGCCAAGACAGCAAGGAGGGTGCAAAAGCGAAAGTGAAAGTGCGGGGTACGCGAGTCGCCGAGCCCTGCCCGCCGCTGTTGTTCACTTTGTCTCCGGATGACCCCACAGATCCAATCCGGGGTCCGGCGTGGAGAAGGCCGCAAACCTCGATCGATGTTCCCGCCGGTGTCCGAGGTCCAATTTGGAAGCGGAAAACGGGTGCCACCTCAGCTCGGGCTCACCAAGACAGTCCCCTCATCTAGGACAGGATATTTTCAGGATATGTGTAGGAGGTCACGGAGGTCCTCGGGAGCCTCGCACCTACGCGGCCATCTTGGTTGCGCGCTAGGCTCCTCCCACACTAAAATATTTTTGATCCCATATTTTAAAATTCGACATATTACTGATATAAAGTGGCTTATGAGATGGCGCTAGCTATAAATGATGATGATCTATGTTTTCGAGTTGGATCCTTTCTAAAAAACGGCGGTGCGTATGCGCAATTCTATGCACCCAGGTTAACTTAATTGTTTTAAATACTTGAAATTTTTGTTCTACATTAATTTTGAATGATATTATATTTGTACTTTTATGGATATGTTGTTTTTATCCGAATAAAGTTCATATTGATTGATTGATTGATTGATTAACATTTTTTTAGGTTGGGTGTGTTTCACCAGCTTTTGAATCTGGAGGGAACATGGTATAAGTACACTGATACTTTGCACATTGTGATGATATGTCCCATGTTTGCACAGCTCCGCCACAAATTTCTACAACCTCTTTTTTTAACTGATGTCTTTTATTTTTTTTAATTCTCTTTATTGCTTTTTGATTTGACAAACAGAAATACAGTGTCACAAACATGTCATCAAGCAGTAAATTTATGCGATTAGGTGAATATGCTGGTCACTGCCGAGCAGTACTAAACCCATTTTGCTTAATAGGAGCCATCCAACGATATGTGTTTACATGCACCTTCCCCCATTTTTCATCTTTTATCATACATTGCGACAGCATCTTTCAAATATGTGGAACCAGCGGTATACCAGTGGGTGGGTGATGCTAGTGCAGTTGGCTCTAATGTCCGTCGTGCCCCTGCTAGTTCACTGAAGGCGATATGGACATTAGTGACTCACTCTCCCAGCACATACAGTCAGTCTGAATGTGTCATCAGATAGGGCAGGAGAAGGTCCCAGATGTTTGCTGGGCGTGAGGAGGGGAGTCGTAGTAGCTCAGCATAGGTTATGAGTTGGTCCTTACAATGCATAAAAACATTGAGCCATTCCTTAAACTTGGGTGCCCTGCCTCTAACGCACCTACAAACTATTCTGCATTTTGCTGGGAGCAGTCCCAGTGAGATGAACTTTCTGTGTGTGCTTGGTAGCTCTTCAGTGTAGCCCAGCAGCGCTGTGACCGGGGAAAGAGGGACCTCGCTGCCCATCATTCTGGAAAGGGAATGTAATCACTTCTATCCAATATGTTTGAACAGTGACACATTCCCATGCCTGGTGTAAAAAACCCACCACCTCCTGCCCACATCTGTCACACCTATCATCTGACTGTAGTTTATATCTGTGTAATCTCTGCGGCGTGTAATAAACCAGGTGCAGAAATTTGAAATGGATTATCCCGAGTCTGCTAATGGCCGTTATACTCCCCGTTTGTTGACAAGAGAAAGTCCACTGCTTATCAGTGGGTGGGATATTAAGCTCCTAGTCCCATCCCCTTCTAGAATTGTCTCCTATGATCAGACGCTCTCCTTGCGCTTTGTGGTACAGTCTACGCACTGCGTGCAGCGGCGGCGCTCGCCTACACCAGAGTATATAAAGTGTCTAATGTGGAGGGCTTGTGTGGAAAGGCAGGAATATTGGCCCTAGCTTCCTGTCTGAGCCTTATATATGCAAATGCTTCCAGCAGTGTGGTACCTACACTTTGAAATAGAGTATCTCAGTCCTTAAAGGATCCTTCCTGATAGTGGTCACCCCAGCTGTTAATTCCATTTTTGGTGAGTATATTACAACAGAGTTTTTCATGCGTGACCGGTAGCAGAGGATGATATTGTATAGGTATTGATGGCGAGTATAGGAAGGGCTTGCCCAGTCTCATTGCCAGTGTGTGCCATGAAAGATTTGTGCAAGCAACAGTAGAGTGGGAGCAGTCTTCCCCAGGCACCTTGGTTCCAAGATAGGAAGTGGTAGGTATGGGGGCCATATATCCCTGCTCCCCCGCAATGTGCGGCATGAACGGTGGGGGCCAAAGCCAGTAATGCGTATAGTGGTCTTGCGCACACAGAAAATATAACTCCATGTCTGGGGCCTCAAACCCACCACACAAGAAGGGCAGAGAGAGTGTATTCCAGCTCACTCTGGGTTGCTTTCCCCCACCAGGTAAGCCGAACCATCTGGGTTTGGAGTGAATGAAAGAAAGGCCATCCTGGGTAGTATGGTATGTTGATAAAAAGATTGAGTAACCTAGGTAATATTACCATTTTGGCTAATGAAAGCTGTCCCGCTAATGATAAGGTTAGTAAGATCCATCTGGTAATTGAGTCACTAATAGACATCATGGCAGTGCCATAGTTTGCTCGCAATATTTCTACCCTATTTCTGGGGATGACAACCCCTAAGTACTTTATCTTGGAGTCACACCAAGATACTGGATAGTCTAGCAGGAATTCATCTGTGTTAGGAGTGAGAGGGCATAGCTGGGTCTTTTCCCAATTAATGTTCACCCCGGATAATTCCCCAAACCTAATGAATTCCCTGCTTACAAGATTTAAGTTAATGTTGGGGTCGCGGATGTACAGGGTGACACCGTCAGCATAGAGCAACACTAGTATGTGTCTGGAAGGATACCGGAGCGCACTGTCCTTGTGGTATTGCCTGAGTATGGACGCTAGCGGCTCAATAGCCAGAGCAAAAAGAAGGAGCAAGATCGGGCACCCCTGCCTGGTGCCCCGCGAGATTGGAAACGGATTAGAATGTTCCCCATTAACTTGAACAGTGGCTAGCGGCTGGCTGTAAAGTAACTCAATCCTGGCGAGGAACGACGGGGGGAGTCACATTCTCCATAGCACTGCCAACCTATAGTCCCATTCCAACGAGTTGAAGGCTTTGGTCTCGTCTAAAAACACTGCTACCGGTGCCACGTCAGAGTCCAGATCTTGTAGCAATGCAAATAGTGTTCGGAGATTATGGTACGTGGCCCTCCCTGGTATAAAATCTGCCTGTTCAAGTAAGACGAATCCCCCCGTCAGCAAGCTCAGCCGGTTGGCTAACACCTTTGCCAATATATTCGCATCACAGTTGATTAAGGAAAATGGTCTGTAAGCACACATGATGTGGGATCCTTTCCCGGCTTGAGGAGCGTTATTACCGAGGCTTCTCGCAGAGTTTGCGGGAGTGTCCTGATCTGTTTTGCCTCCTCATACACTTGTTTTAGGATAGGGACTGAAGTGTTGCATAGCATTTGTAAAAATCGCCAGGCATCCCATTGAGCCCCAGGGCCCGGCTACCGTGAAGGTGCATTATAGCAGCCCGACTCCCATCTTCCTCGATGTCAGCCACCAGAAAGTCCCTATGGGTGTCACTCAACCAGCCCAGTGCGATATCCTCAAAGTATGCCATGATATCGTCAGACTGCTTCTTGTGTGCAATATATATGGTGGAGTAATAATCCACATACGCTTGGAGGATGCCTGCAGAGTCTGTATGCAGTTTCCCCCCCTGCATCTGTGACACCAAAAATGTTGTTAGAGTGTCTGGGGGTACGTGTGACTTCAGCTAGAGCTCTTCCAGGCCGCTCACCCTCTCCAAATGCCCTGGCTCGATAGTATCGAGAGCGAAAGACAGGGCCGTTTCTACCATTAGGCAAGCCTAGGCAGCTGCCTAGGGCAGCATAGGGGGGAGGGCGGCAAAAAACATGAGTTTGGGAATCCCTTAAATAACAATCAATAGGTAAGGATTCGGAAGGGATAAATTTGGAGTAATGTATGAAAAAAAAGACCAAAACAGTGTCTGTCCTCCTCCGTGAAAAAACGATTGGAATGTACACCTTTGATTTCCGGCTGCTCGCATTCTTCCGATAGTGTCACATTTCAGGGCAGTTTACTGCCAATTTGAAGGCTTTCCGTCTGTGTCACACAGAGACAGATTCACGGAGAAATAACACCTAAATAGTTCCTAATTTAAAAAAATGAAGAGATTTGGCGATTTGAGGCTTACACAAATGTCCGCTCCGATTTGTTCAGCTCTAAGTTCCAGGGGATCTCTGTCCATCCCGCTCACTGCAATCTCACGTGCTGACCCCCAGGGAGTGTGGATAGTGGAGTAGAGGCTGACAGTGGAAATCGCCGGTGTGCAATTTATAAGCAGACCCTATGACAAGAGATAAGTAAACATGACAAAACTGCGGAGAAAGGGACCAACGTTTCAGAGGGGGATGCGTCTGCCCATCCCGTCACACTGTAAGAGAGGCCTTATTTACAAGGCAGTGTTAAGTGGCTTAACGCTGCCTTGTAAATAGGGTGAAGCCCCTATCGCCACAGAAACGTCATAAAAAGTGACGTGCCTGTGACGATACCCGCTTGTAAATATGCCCCATGGTTTTCTGAATATTGTAGTCGAAGATTTCAACGTAATACCGTGGCTCTGATGGATAGATCAGATAGGGAGCTCCCACAGCTGAAAGATTCAAATGAATACTTTTCTTCTAGCCTGGATGACAGGGGGAGACAGTGATGGGAGAAAAAGGGAAAGGAGCATTTTTCAATTCTTGCCTAGGGCGGCAAAACACCTAGAAACGGCCCTGGCGAAAGAGAATCTTGCGCTCTGCTACAGCCTGATCTTCCGTAACTAACCCATGGAGTTTTGCCTGCCTCCCCTGTCCTATATTGCAGCATTTTGAACGTCCAATTCTCTGATAGCTTTGTCAAGCTTCTGAAGTGATCCCTAATATCCCGTAGTATACCCCCTCCCTGTGCTATGCACATACCACTTATGGTGACTTTAAATGTTTCCCAGACACATGACAATGTAGGAACTGTCTCTAGGTTCCTGGGGAAGAAGTCTTGCGTTTCCTGCCTTATTGTTTCGCGAAAGCTGTCATCTAGGAGAGCTGTGGGTTGGAGGCGCCATGTTCTGTATGGGGAGCTCCCTCCCGGGGGACATAAAAGCATCAGCACAGGGGAATGGTTGGAGTATGTATGCGCAAGATGAGTTTATTTGGTTAGCCATGTACATAGGCCTTTCGACAGCAGCCAATAATCGATATGGGACCAGCTGGAATGTGCCGAAGAATGACAAGTACCCTCACAACCCGAGGGATGTAGAAGCTTCTCCATGCATCAAACAGCTGCCTTTCAACCCTAATATCTAATAAGTGCTTTCCCGCCTTGATGGGGTGAGCCTGAGAACTATGGGATCAGTCTACGCTGGGGCTCAGTGCCACATTAAAATCACCCCCCCAGATGACATAAGTGGACCCTAAGTCCACCACTAGTCCCCAAAGTTTGTCAAAGAAAGTGGGGTCCTCTACATTCGGGCCATACAAATTTACTAATGTAACTGAGTGGGTATTCATGTGTCCCATATGATACAGTATCGACCATCCGGGTCACTCAGGGAACCAGCCGGCCGTTATTGGACAGTGGGGCAAATCAGAATGGCGACCCCCCTGGCATAGGTAGAGTAGTATGCAAAACCTTTGTGGGCTGCCCATTTGCCTGCAAACGGGGTTAAGCTCAAGGGTCTAGATTAGTTTCTTGCAACATAGCTATGTGGACCATGTGTCGCTCTAAGTAGCCCAAAATGTGTCAGCATTTACGGGGATCGCGTAGACCGGTCATATTCCACGTCAATAGGCTAGTCTCTCCTCACCCTGCGGGGCGTCCACGCGACCTGCATACAGAGATGGTGTTGTGTTATATATCTAATAATAACAAGATTAGGGAGTGTAGAGGGAAGGCCCTACATGGGCTCCAGAGATGGATGCGTCCTCCACTTTCAATTAATTTTTAAACAAAAAGATCCATCTCTTTAGAGAAAAAAAGAGGAAATTCAAAACCTGGGTTTAAAGAGATGGGGATAAATGAGTATAGGTGTCCCACAATGGTTGGACATACACAGAGTTGTTTAAATACCCCTCACACACCAAGAATGACCCATGGTGTCATGCTTCATCATAGGGGTCTTCCCGCCCCGCTGCGGGACGGGGCGTGCTACGACCTACGAGTACGTGGGAGCACTGATGATAAAGTGCTATGTGTAGTGCAATGGGAGGGTCTGAGGTAAATGTGAATGTGAGATTAAAAAAGACCTGGCCCCTAGGACAAAAAAACTTTAATAAGTCAGAGGGGGCTGGTACTAGTAAAAAGGTGGTGCGGAGACTTCCTACTCAATGTGTGGTTTACTCCTAGTATGTTGTCAACATGTTTCGATGCAAAGCATCTTCATCAGGACAGGGTTAAGATCCCTCCTATATGAAAATTCATGTACTTATGAAAATACTCTCAACATAAGTGAAGAAATGCAATTTGATCATGCGAAAATATACAGTACCTAATGGTATGCGTATCTATTCTGTAGAGAAAAAATAAAGAAAAAGTACTCGTTTATTTACCCAGGAAATATACTCATTATACCTGCAAACATAAGAAGTGTGCCACAAACGTGACAAAAACGTGATAGTTTTAGCCATAATTCTTAATTGTTGCAGAAGAAAGTGCGGTGACCTGTAAAGAAAAAGAGACATACACGACACTACAAACAGATAACAGAAAACACACACTCTATGAAATACGTGGACTATACTCTTAATCAGAGATAGACCCAGTGGTATTGAATACATACTTAAGTGTACGTGAGGTGTTGCCTCATGAACCTTAGGACGGGTGGGAAAACAATAAGGAGCCTCAATGCTGAAAAAAGGAAAGGAAAAAGAAAAATGGCTGTTATCTCCTGACTACTCGTGGAGATATGCCGGGACCGGTATCCTCAAGCGGCTAAGCCGTACTCGCGTATCCTTAAACAGCCAATCGCTTAATGTGCATCCATCCCGGGGTTCCGTCGATATGTGGAGAAAAGCCTACAGTGCCCAGTTTAAGTACAGCCAACTCTTGTCAAATTACGGGAAAAGTCGCTGCACCTGGTATACTACAAAAACTTCCGGTTCGGGATAGACAGAAGACTAGACCTGTTCGAGTAAGAAAATATTGTCAACCGGAAGTGAGGACCCGATGTAAGTCTACGGAATGGTATTTCCTGTGTACACATAACCACTCGTTATTGCGAAATATTGGAATAGAGGTTTTCAAAGACTTTAAAGTATCACTGACGCCCCGCCATTAAAAGAGAGTACGGTGACTGCCATCCTTATGGGCGAATAGTGAAAAGCGGGCTAAAATGACAGTGAGAGAAAATCGCTTGCGTACTGTGAGAAGTTGGCCTGATATGTAGTGCTCACTATTCTAGTGATCACTGTGTATCATTCCAAACGACCCTTATTGATGATTGGTTGTAAGTCAACCTTATAGACCAGCTATCCTAGTAGCGTGGATACGAGCAGTCTTAGGCTAAACTCTAGAGGGCGTGTTAAGCCAGCTGTTTACCATCACATATACCCCTTGAACACCAAGTGAAAGGACTCCACACAAGTTGTTATGAAAATAAAAGGATATTTATTTATAACAAGACTACCCTGGCTCTTTATGAGTCAGGGAGCTAAGCACACTACAAAACTCTTAGGAAAATACTTCAGTTGCACAATTTACACAAATGCCCGAGGGGCACGAGAAACCATCTACACTAACAGTGAAATGCGAATGGTTAGAGTCTGGAGGTACTGATTCCGGAGTGTTCCGATCAGTGGGACTAAACGAAAAAGGAACTGGACACTTGTAGAGCGAACCTGCGATGGAGCACCGAGATGCTCGAGTTACCTAGCCCGGAGGCTGCGGCTGCGTGAAGTTCGGCAAGATGTCGGGAGTCCTCGTGTAGTCTCAGGAGCCTGAAAGAAGAAGTTGCTGGCAGGCGACCAGTGACGATGTTCAGAGCGATCCAAGCCTGGATCGGTGATGAAGGAAACCTGAAAGCAGAGGGGACTCAGTTCTCAACCGCTAGCCAGCGATCGTGTGGGTACCAGGGGGGTACCGGCTGAAGTCACCTCGACCAGGTGAGTGGGTGACGTCGGACTCGGCTGTTCCTCGGACCAGGAGGCGCGGCGGCGACCAGGATGGAGGGCGAGCTGTCCCACGAAGGTGTCTGCCGTCGATGAGGCTGGGCCCAGGAAGGGGCAGCGGATCTTGGCAGTGGCAACCCAAGCGGGGGAGTCCCGATGGCGTCGGGAGTGGACCAGGAGGGTCCGTGGTACTCCTCTGTTGAAGGGGAGCAAGAGCCAGTCTGGAGCAACCAGACCGGTGATGCAAATAATCTTGGAGCGTCGTGAAGAGGGCCACAAGCCGGTCGGCAAGTGGTCGGACAACGCTGGGAACAGCAAGAAGCGGAAGGGCCCCCACGCAGATCTCGTGGATGCTGGGGAGACAGACTTCGATGCTGGAGCTGCTCAGGGTTTTAGGGCTTCTCAAACCCTAGGTGCACTCACTCGAGGGTCCCTCGGTGGGCGTGCTAGATAAGCGTCGTGCAGGTTCTGAAGATAGCCGGTCCCGCAGGTCTCGTCACACCTACGACTCTCAGCTGGGCTGATGAGGTAGGTAAAAGGTCAGAGATGGCAGGGAACTCGGGTCTCGTCGAGCTGGGCAGTCTTGATCCGTAGGAGACGTACAGCAAACCGCAAGCGCTTAGGTGGTGCCTGCTGGTGCAGGGTGGCTACTCCTTAGCCACAAGGGAGAATCTTCAGAAATAGTCAAGAGTTCCTTTCGTGGAAAGTGGTTCGTGATTCGGAGTTATCCGATTATCTGATTATCCAATTTGGGAAGGGGACTCTCTCCTACCTTTATTCTAAGAAAAGGGGCTGGCCCGTGACTAGGTTCTACCTATGGGTGGAGCCAGGAGGGGGGTGGTTACACCCCTATCCTTTGTCCGGCTTCGCGCCAGCTCAGGGGCTGGTGTGCCCCCGAAACTGGTTTGAGCCGGGCTATGCACAGTGAGCACCGGGGTGCCACTTGCAATCACCTTCCTTTCAGCCCTGCCTACCTGGGATACACAAACCCTGTCTGGGATGGTGCTAACACCGCCCTCGACAGGAAACCCTTTGTCCAAGCTCCCCTTGCTGGAAGGTCCCCCAGCAGCAGGAGGTCAGACTTGTGTCTGGTGGCAGCATCCATTTTGTGATGCTGAGGCTTGAGTCAACTTTAACCGGGGTTCAAGGTTACTTCCATGTCGTGTCCCTCTAAAAGGGGGGAATGCTAACCCCGTCGCCAGGACTGGCGAGGGGTTCGTATTCCCATTCGTATGACACCTTACTCGACATGTGTAGGTGATGTGATGCCAAAGTTAGCAAATAACCGCAAGGATTATAATGCATTAAAAGTAGTTGGCCCGCGTCACCATGGAACGGCTATTAGGACTTGGTTCCGCAAGCCGTCGACGGGCTCAGCTCGCGCCAGAGCACCGTCCCACATGATTCCCGGCACTCTGCCTTCAGGATTGATAAGGCCTGCTATAGGAGTGACTGATAGGAATCCATGTGTCCATTTTAGGGTTTAGGTGTAGGAATACTACACCTACAGCAACGGGTGATTACACCACGTGGCCCCAGCTGTCGTGCAGCCAGTTGTGTCAGATTTGGGCGGCCATTCCAGGGGTGGCATAATACATGCTTCAGCCCCTGGTAGGCCCTGGGTACACCGATGCCCTGGATACCTGTGGTATGCTGAGACAGGGACTGACAAGGCGGCCCAGTTCCAATTAGTGGATGCACCTAATGTACATGTGTGTTAATTTCGAGAGAGAACAGCTAGGCTGTGGGTCTGATTGGCAGGCCCACAGCCGGAGAAAGTCGTAAACCAATGAAGCAAAAGCAAAAAATCTGGGTGATCATAGGATTGCAGACCCTACTCTCCTACACGTACCACGATCGTAAGGAGGCACAGTGGCAGCGCTATTAGTGGAGCGTGAATGCGGGCAATAATGACAGTTAGGGAAAGATATCCCAGTGAAGGAAGGGGCGGTGTAGTCAGAATTGAGGGCTCACAAGTCGAGAGAGTGAAAGCGGGCAATAATGACAGTTAGGGAGAGATATCCCAGTGCAGGAAGGGGCAAGGACGGTATGTCATACTTGAGGGCTAACAAGTACTTAGTGATATTGAAAGCCCACAGTGTCCTATGCTAAAATTGAAAGAAAAGTTATTCTGACAAAGATTAGTACGGAGGCTTAAGGGGATGGTTTCAAATGATGATACAAGTGTCAAAAAAACTGTAGTTTCTATGATGGCAGTATTTCTGAAAGTTATGCCCGAATAGGGTTGCCACTTCTGATTTGGTAGGTCATACATAAACGGAGGTGACAAAGAGAGGCTAGAGATATGGTACTAAGTCACCTGTGACCATGGTATGTCATCATTCAGACCCATCACATGTGTGCCCAGACGGAACACCCAACGCTGTTCTTTTTCAAAGAGTCCATGCTCGGTCTGTAGTTGTTCTATGACCGTCCATCTGAGGTCATTGACCCCATGGTTCTCAGTCAGGAAATGTGTTGCCATCTTGGTCGTACTTTTCTTGCAGCGAATATTACTCCTGTGTTCGCCCATTCGAATTTTCACTTGTCTGGTAGTCATACCCACATATTCCATCTCACAGGGGCAGGTGATAAGATATACAAAATTTTTACTGTTGCAATTGGTGAATCTTCTCTGTTTCCAGACTGTGCCGTTGGTGAAGGTGATGTTAGTACTCTTTTCGGTTAGGGTGCAGGTACTGCACATACCGCACTGATGGTGTCCTTTGACAGGTGGTTGGATACTTCTTGTGATCTGTTGGGTAGGTAGTTTACGTGGTCTGGTGTGAACCAAAATGTCTTTTAAATTTCTGCCCCTCTTGTGGGAGAACATGGGTTTCGGTAGGTTGAGGCCTCCACAATTCAGAATTTTCCAATTCTTATTAATAATCTTGGATACTTGGTTCGAATGCGTGTTGTAGGTTGTGACACAAATAGGTCTGATTTCTTCTTCCTGTGGTATTAGGTTCTCTAAAAGAGAATCCCTATTGTTGTTCCTCGCTCTCTTGAATCCTTTTTTGACAATTGACTCTGGATAGCGCCGATCTAGCAGTTTCTTCTCCAGATCTTTAGCCTGGGCCTTGAAGTCCGTCAATTCTGAAAAATTCCTCCGTAAACGCAGGAACTGGCCATAGGGGAGATTGTCGCGAAGGTGCCTAGGGTGGAAACTATCATATAGCAATAGGCAGTTCTTGGCCGTTGGTTTGAAGTGTGTGCTGGATTTCAATCTGCCTTCATCTGCATAGATGTTGAGGTCTAGGAATACTAGGTTGCTGTTAGATGATGTATCTGTGAATTTAAGAAAGGCATTTTGTTAATTCAACCAATTCATGAAGGTGATAACTGAATTAGAGTCCCCTTTCCAAATCACTAAAACGTCATCATTGTAACGTTTCCACAAAATGATGTTCTGATGAAACGGGTTATGTGGGTTAAGTATCTTCTGGGACTCTAGATGATGAACATATAATCCTGCTAGGCTCGGCGCAAAGGTACTCCCCATGCTGGTACCTTGTTTTTGTAGGTAGTGCACATCTTGGTACAGAATTTTTTTTTTCTTGCGGGCCAGGGTAATGCATTCCATTACTAGGTTGCGGGGAGTGTGATAGTTCCATGTTGTAGAAAAAAGAACCTCCTCAATGATATCCAGGGTGTCATCATGCGGTAAACTAGTATAGAGGCTCTCCACATCCAATCCAATAAGCAAGTGTTGTGCAGGGTCAAACGTTAAACCTTCAAGGAGTTGTAAGACTGCTTTTGTATCTTTCAAATAGGTATCCGTACCTTGGACTAGTGGTCGAAGAAGTGCATCCGCAAATTCCGAAAAGGGCTCTAATATCGAACCGATCCCAGATACAATAGGGCGTCCAGGCGGATGGTCCAGGTTTTTGTGGATTTTTGGGATCGTGTAGAAGTAGGGAGTTCTGGGTGCCTTCTGTACGAGGAAGTCAGCCTCTTTTCTAGTGATCCAATCATGTGCAATGGCCTCTTCCACCATCCCCATTATGCGAACCCGAATACTTTCGGTGGGGTCATCATTCAAGATTTCGTAGTTCCTCTGATCACCCAGTAGTCTCTTGCACTCATTATCATAGTCAGTGGTTGTCTGTATGACCGTGGCTCCGCCTTTATCGGCTGGCTTGATGGTGATATCCATGTTGTTGGCTAGTTGTAGTAGAACTTCTTTCTCTGCTCTAGTCACATTCTGGAATGTCTTATAGTCCTTCTGGAGTACGTTGTTAATATCCTCCATGACTGCTTTCTCGAAAGTTAGCAGTTCGATGGGTAAAGTAGAGTCCACAGGGGTAAATGTGGATTTTGGTCTCAATCCCGTGTCGGATGACTGGGTGGGGGTTGTAATTTGATCAGAAAAAAAGACTTTGAGTTTAAGTTTGCGCATAAACTCTTTAATTTCCAGACAGAGTTTGAATTTATCAACTTTGTTGGTGGGGACGAAACCCAATCCTTTCTCCAGAGCTGCCGTTTGATGGTGGGTTAAGGTAATGGTTGAAAGATTAACCACTAATTGTCCTTTCGACTGGTCGATGGTTGGTTCGACGCTGCTGTCATACTCCGTGTTGATACTCTCGTTGGATCCTCTTGGTCGCTGCTCCAATGGACCTGATTGCCCCTCCGGTTTCTTCCTCGTGGTGGTCCTGAACGCATCCCCTCTGACTTATTAAAGTTTTTTTGTCCTAGGGGCCAGGTCCTTTTTAATCTCACATTCACATTTACCTCAGACCCTCCCATTGCACTACACATAGCACTTTATCATCAGTGCTCCCATGTACTCGTAGGTCGTAGCACGCCCCGTCCCGCAGCGGGGCGGGAAGACCCCTATGATGAAGCATGACACCATGGGCCATTCTTGGTGTGTGAGGGGTATTTAAACAATTCTGTGTATGTCCAACCATTGTGGGACACCTACACTCATTTATCCCCGTCTCTTTAAACCCAGGTTTTGAATTTCCTCTTTTTTCTCTAAAGAGATGGATCTTTTTGTTTAAAAAAAAGTTGTGTTATATATGTCTGTCAACAAGGGTGGCAACTATGTGCGGTGTGTGTGTTTACTGCTTCATATTTGGAAATCACATAGCATTGGATACTGCAATAAAAAACACAACACTTAACAAACCCCTGTCCCGCCCCTATCCATGCGTACGGCCCAATCCCATCTGCGAAGTTCCCCCACCCATTGACCCAGAAATAAACCACAATGGAAGAATAAATCAGTCTTATTGAGCAAACTAACCCAGATGCACTGTCTGGGACCGATAACGATAAAGAAGGTGGGTTAAGAAACTTAAGACAGGGAGAAGTAGGGGACCATATTTCAAAAGAGGACAGGCTTGAGAAAGATAGAGACAAGTGGAGCGACATGGTACATGAATGTCAAGGGAGAGAGAAAAGTAAAAGGAGAAGAAGAGAAAAAGAGAGATACATTTGCATGGGAATTCCCTCCGAGGTGTGGTGCCAGATAACCCAGCGTTACCCTTCTGGTGTATGAGGGCGTCCGGGGGACAACCCTATGATAATTCAAGACTAGCACCATTAGCTGCATTGTGCAGGGGTTGGGGTGAGATGCAGTCACAGCAGAAAGGTGCAGAGTCAGTCTTGCAACTGGGAGCGGCAGCTACCACTCCCTCCCTGTTATCTTTGTTATGCACCTGGCGTATAATAGAGACGATTAAACAGTAATCACGCCAGCAGTCTTGGCAGGTTAGTCATTTTCGGAGAGTGGTGAGTTCAAACTGGACCTCTATCACCTTCCTCCAGCCGTGGGGAGTGGCGGGACAGTATCTTCAAGAAATCTAGGGCCTGCTGAGGAGTAGTGAAGTAATGTTGCATGTCCTGATGGGTAATACGGAGTTTAACTCAATACAGCATTGCATATGCAATGTTAGCCTGCTGCGATTTGCGCTTGACAAAGGCAAATTTCTTCTTCGCCTCTTGAACAGCTATAGTGAAGTCCGGGAAAATTTAAATTGAGTTCCCCTCATGGTTTAGTTCACAATTTTCTCATGCTAGACGAAGTATGGAGTCCCTGTCTCTATAATTCAGAAGCCGGGCAATTATTGGTCTAGGTGCAACACCTGGCGGGGGCCGGACAGCCAGCGGTGGGCTCTTTCCACTTCTAGGAGCTTAGAGAGTGGGGAAGCGCTGAACAGGTCTACCAGGATTCGCTCAACATAATCCTCCATTCGCCCTGTGGCAGAGGACTCCACTACTCCTGTTATTCAGGTATTATTGCGGCGCAAGCGCGCTTCTAAGTCTTCATTTTTTGCTGTAATAACTTTCAAGAGTCACTCCATGCTATGTAGCTGCTTCCTCTCTGTCGCGGACACATCCTGCAGCTGCGAAATTCTATTTTCAGCTCTTGGATGCGCCCATCATGTTTCTCGAGTCATTACGTTACAAAATCCATCTTCATATTCATGGCGTCCATTTTTGACTCAATGGATGTGAGACATTGCTGCATTGTGAGCAGCAGGGATCGCAGATCTGCGTCTTCTGGTTGTGTTGCCTGTTGGGAGTTCTCTGCCATGGCTGTGTCCCCTTCTCCGACAGGGCTTCTCGCTGACCGCCGTGGTTCGAATGGCGTTTATTATAACGTCTACTTCTCTCACGCTCGGCGCAACTCTTCCATGTGCTGATTGACTCCGGTTGGAATTCGCTGTTACCACCAAGCAGACACCCAGGGACTTCCTTCCAAGTGTGCAATAGCACTTTAATTGGTCACCGCTTAGGCCCATCACCCAGGTAGCCGTGTCTCTTGTTCTGCTATCACAAACGGGGTGGCCTCCAATATCAAGAAGGTGCCTCACTGCTTCGTCTTCACAACTCCCACCGGCAATCTCACCGCATCCCCACAGTTCTGCAGACTCTATGGAGGGAGCGTTCACCAATAATATGGCATCAGGCCGACCGCATTCGCCGTGCTGTCTTCTGGGCCTGGAGCCTTCGCCCGGGGCCCCCCACTCCGGTCACGGGCCGCCCGACCTTGCTTCCTGCAGGCTTCACACAGATATTTAGGCCTTCCAGTGATTAGGCTGCAAGCCGCGCCCGCACTCCGCAGCTGCCTACCTGCAGGGTCCCACGGGCTCCAGCTCGCAGTGCTCCGGGCGGTCAAGTCGTCGCAGCGGGAGATCCCAATGCGGATCCCGGTGGTGCTTCCTTTCCTTTGCCTCACCTTATCAGCACTGGATTCATTCTGCACTCGCACCCGCCATCTTGTCCACGCCGTGTATGTCGTAGCAGTAGGAATATGGCTGTTGTGCTACTGATTCCACTGCAAAGTTGCTGCCATTTGTGACAGGGCTACTCTCCGCTGCTCCCCTATAACTTTTGGCATCTAAGGCCGGTCTCACTTCAGGGTGATGACGGATCTAGGCCCCGGGCAGCAGGAGCCTCACAGAGTTGCAGCCATCTTGCTTGCTGGCTCGCTACCACCCCTCTAACTCATGGCTATGATCAAGTCAGGCCAGCTCTTCTGTTTTTACAACTCTTAAATTCACAGTTAATAGATCACAATGTATCAATGTTTCTCATGGGGGTTTACAAAGCGGTACTATAGTGAATACTCCCAGTGGCATTGTATGCTGTAAAATCTTTTATGTGCTTTTATTAAGATTTATTTTATGATTTTACTGTAAAATCAAATAAAGGGTTATGATGATTGAGGGCCGGTCATTAATTTTTGTTTTTACGAAATATGCCCCTGCCTTATCTGTGGAACCGTGTTATAAAAATCACAACTGAATAGGTGGGGAACATTACACTGGGGAACCGGCTTCTGCTTCCTTAACAGAAGTGGTGCCTCTGCCTCCTCCCAGCTATCTGACATGCCTCTAAATAAAGCCATTGATATGCTATTCTCCACACAGCGCATGGACTCTGCTATACATAAACAAATTTGAACCAAAGGCTTAATTTGGTACCCTCGGCCTATTATTATATTTTTCAGAATCTCAAAGCTTAAACAAGCCAGTGGTAAATTAAATGCTATAAACATCCTAAATAATTTAGAATAGCTAGAGACAATAAAAACCAAAAAGAATGTTTAACTACAAACTACTTAGGGTGAAAAATAATTACAAATATGTCAGATTACAAAAAGTATTAGTAATCTGATTATGATTGAAGATTCACGTCAGGGAGTAAGTACTTATTATTGGATCACATTAAATTTTTGACAATGTAAATGTCATTGCATTGCTGAAGGTAATGTATGTGTCAATGTAAACCTTGTAAATCTTTAGCGGAAGAAGGTGCTGTAACCCTCTTGGTTGTTAAATGGCCTTTACATTTAGATGTCAGAATGGAGAGTTTTCTCAAGATGAGGCTTCGGATAATCCTGTATAAATTTGATAGGCTCTCTCTATTCTAGGCAAATATAGCTTCTGACAGTGGACATAGAAGGATGTAAGGACGAGATATTGAAGGGGCACATACAATCCTCAGAGAAGCAGTGCTTAATTTGAGCAGGTGGTTTCCAATGCTCGGCACCGGCACTTAATTGGGTTCCTGTGCTCCCCACCTGCACTTAATTGTCAACTCAGCACTCATGATAGTTTTGCACATGGTGGTGCTGCTCATCTAATTTAGAGATGAGCAGAACAACGGTTGTTTATGAATACAATATACATTAAAAAGAAATTATACCTGCCTCCCCAGCCATTCCTTTAGCTTTGGGCACCTGGAAAAATGTGTGCTGTCGCACTTGCAGGCGAGAGAGATGGTTAGTTGTTGTTTTGGTACCGTCATTGGCAGCGATGACAGGGGCAATGGGTGGTGCAAGATGCAACTCCTGGGTAATTTACAAATTAAGCTCTGTAGAGAAGTCAATCAATCAATTCACTCAATTCGTTTTTTGCAAAAAAACATAAAAGTTAAATAAAACAGAATATACGATTCAATTCTCCTTGGTGTCTTTTACAAAGAGGGATGCATGGTCTGGGTCCACCAGGCCCTCTCAAGCAGCGATTATCAATCCTAATTGTTTCTCAAAAGAAGAATTCCGATGACTGGTTGTCATACAGCAGTCAGAAAACTTGAAATCTGAAACTTCAGATTTATTTTGTGAAGGACAATGTTCCAATGTCCCTGTATTCATGAGTAGGAAACAGACTACAATTCTGGGCTCTGAGATCACAATCGATTGCTCAAAAGGAAAAAGACACAAAATGAAGGTTTTGTAATTTCAAAGGTGCTTGTTTTCAGCAGTTGTCCATCTCTGATTCCTGGTCAGTGCTTGGAGCTGCAAGTTATAGATCTTCAAAAAGCTTTGCAGAATATCTTCTATCAATGTCCCATGATCTGACATAATCATCACACTCTCTTCATTAGAGGGCTTGGTATTTCAACCCAATGCCAATCATTTCCTCTTAAGGGTGTTACAGGCAGGGCCGGACTGGGAACCAAAACTGGCCCTGGCAAACTGCTTGACTGGCTCCTGAGGGGGTGGGGGAGGCGGGTGGTGGGGTTCGGTCGAACTGTTTGCTAGGTACGCTTTTGGCCGATTTTGTTACAGGGTGCTGATATTGCAGTATTGCTACAAAAACGACCCCAATAACAAAAACAGCCCCTAGGAGCACAAAACCGGCCTCCACCCTGGCAGCCCACGGGGAAATGCCCAGTACCCGCTACGGCCAGTCCGGCCCTGGTTACAGGACTTCACGCCCATACAAGAGTAACTAGTCCAGGCAGCATTTTTTGCTTTGCATTTTGTGACCTGTAGTCCTGTTTATCCCATTTAAAAATTCAGGACCACAATTCACAGCATGCAAAGCAAAAACCTGGACTTCGTGAGCTATTTATGCATGGACCTTGGAAACATGAGGGTTCTGGTACTGAAACCCCAAGAGTATCTGCTCTGTGTTCGTGCAGCTGCTGAATTATATTTGCTGAAAATCTTTGCTTCCAGTTACTGATGAAAACAAACTGTTTATTGAGCTCCATCTATTACAATGGAATGTTGTGGCGTACAGGTTTCAGAACAAAATTTCAGCAGTGACCTGATGATTCCCTTCTTAAAGTCAACAAAGTATGTGCCTTTTCATTTCAGTGTAGCTTTCTGTTGGAGCCCCCTTCTAAGCAGGTGAGCTGCCGCAGGCCTGTCGGCCAGCTACCATTCACAGTCCAACCCTACTTAGGGCGGGCACACATGTGGTTATAATGCACTCCTACAAATAAACTTTGTTTTCCGCTAAATCACTAGCAAATACTGAAACTTTGCGTAAGCTGTTTGGGGACAATCCACATAAAAGTTTGACACGTTAAACCAGCCCTTCCTCTATCCCTCAAAGAAAAGGGAAAAGTAAGAAGGTGTGCTCTCAGCTGATGGAGGCACACAGTGGCAGCTGGCGATCTTTTAAAGTAGTGTGAGCTAATACCTGGCTGGATTTCCATTCAGTGACTAACCTTTATTTCTTCTAGGAAGGTGGGGGATTTCCCCCAACAACATATTTTTTTTTTAAGTGATTAAACAGCGCACTCTACAGCAGAGGTTTCACAAAACGTTTCCAAACAACAAACTCTAAAATGACACTCAGGCCCAGTGCCAAATGGTGGAAAATATTTGCATTTTTCAACACAGTTTAGTATAAAAACATTTGTGATTCAGGCAATTCAGAAAATGCAGATTCACACGGTCTATCATTTCACTTCTTTTCATTTTTCCATCATGCTCAATTCTCAATCACATGGTGTGACTGAGAATGTCCTTTAAAGTTGGAGGGTGGGACAGTACAAAATACCCAAATCTTGCAATCTCAGGCAGTATGGTGTAACTAGATACATTTTAGAGGGGCCACAGAGCAGTTCTGTCTCTCAGGCTGTGTACTCCTTACACACTTGGACTTGGAGTCTATCCAAGATATATGTACCAGTTAAGACCCCATCAACTCCATGCCCACAGTTTAAGAAAGCCCCTAAACCCAGTCTGCTTCAATTCCCATTTTAATCAGTGTGCATGAGTGTGGAAACACATTAGAAACATTAGAAGAGCATGCACAGATTAGGTCATCTTACAATTTGCATGTGATGGCACCATCTAGACTCATGAAACTTAAAAAAGGCATCCATGCAAATGTCACATGACCACATGCAAATCCAGATATAGGTATGGAAAATAGTGCTGGTTGCCTTCTTCGATCACAGGAGACTAACGGCCCTGTTCAACCCCAATCCCCGAGATACTATTTGTGATTAGTCCCATCAACTGTCGCTCTTTCTCTGTCGCGTCTCTGGACCTGTTAGTATCTTAATAACATGCAGTATCAATATACACATTTATGTATACTTACAATACTCCTATATTATGAGCTTTGTGAAGCGGCTAGCACATTTAGCCAGAGAAATAAATAAATGCTCCCAAATGCAAGCTTTTTGTGATGGTCTGAGTGAAAGCAGGAATCAATGCCAGCATGTCATTCGGCCAATCGACAGCAAAGGCAACACCATGGATGCAGGGACATAATACAAGCCTCTGCAATGTTCCTTCCCGCACACAAATAATCCTACCTGCAATGCAATATGGTGCAAGGCTGCCACAGCATTGGTGCTTAGCCGGCACTCATGAGTCAGAGCAGTCAGAGAGCAGGAGTGCACCATATCTTAATTGATATGACATATCCCTGCCATCTGCGGCCCGGGCAGGTAGGAATGGTGGGGCAGTGGGGCTGAGTGGGTTGGGGGTTTCGACAGACGACGGGGAGGGAAAATTAATTATTTATTTCATTTTCCCATATGGTCATCTATCGAAATCCCCTGCACATGGCCCCACCCCCACCACTCTTACCTGTACGGGCCACGGCTTATTCCTGCCCTCTCCATTTGTTGCAGTGCACTGCAGCACGTTATCTTGCTGTGTTATGCTGCATCATATATTAGTACATCTGCACCCAGCTTTACAGCTATCCAAGCATAGAGTTCCAAATTCTGCTCCAAACGAACTCAAAGCAAAACTGAATTTATTCTCTTCACCACATCCAGAATGCACACCCAGGCCAAAGAATGGCTATGTATAATACATTAGAAAACCTCACCTCGTGTCTCACTAACAGCACTAAGTCACAATGCTTTTCCATAGTCAGCACATGGCCATGCAACAGAGCAAAGGCATTCAAAAATGTTATTGACTAACACCCATATTCATAAACCTCCACTGGCTCCCAGTGCTTTTCCACATTCTCTTTTCAGGCCATCTGTATTATCTACAAGGCTGTCAAAAAGAGCAATCTGACCTGCCTGTCTGCCAAGGTCAAGAAAGATCCACAAAAACCCACAATGTCATTCTCAGCAGACAGGATACATGAATATGAAAGTAAAAAAAAGAAAATGTACAGGATATTTGTCTATTGTGCTCTAAGAATCTGAAAAAACCATCCCAATAGAATGTCAAAAGGTACCCTTCACCCTTAACATCAGAAAAGAGTTCAGGACTCTACTCCTAAACCAACATATAAAACATCAAATTGCAAACTGACTGTCCCCACATCTAGCCTTTTTAGGTTGAAGACTACCAGCCAGCACAGCTGTCTGGTTATGAAAAGACTTCTTGTGGGTATTCTGAAAGCTACTCAGGGAATGCATTTCGCCCATTGCTTACCATTTGCTTTGTGGTTTCTAACTTACACTTTCTGGCTTTCTATTACCTATGTATATTTGTTTTAGGCTAAGCATGTCTTCGTCTCTCTTGTGGAGCATAGTGTGTGCACCATCACGCCTTGTTTCTTACACAACTCCTCCTTTCTGTTAACAGGCCTTTAAATTGTGTTCTTATCTTGTCATTTTGCTGTGCATTCAAAGACAGTGGTCAAATATCAGCCTCTGTCTTCGAGGGAGCTTGGTGTTAAGTTTTCTTTCTCTGACTTCAAAGTGAGAGGATTTATGTGACAATCTTGCCGGGTACTGGTAAAAAAAGTTTTTTTCTAGCACACAACAACATTTAAATCTCTTTAAATTAATTCTACAAAAAATTCAGAATATGTCACAATTAGTAAAGCACAAATGCAGCAAATTATTTTGTGATTCGTAAGTGTTGTGGACACCAATTTTTTAAAATTATCAAAATAAATCAGCACACTAGGTGATGCCATTTCCACACATGATCACTTGTGTGCTGTATAGTTTTCTCAGTAAAACTGTATGTGCAAATGTAATGGTCATTTCAATTGAAAATGTTTTGTCTGTGATTTCTGTGTGCTTCTAAACCATGCATTCACCACACTATGCCACTCCACTCTAAAACACTGTATTCCATTCTGTGCCCTCCACTTTATGCCACTCCCCACTATTCCCCTCCACTCTATGGCCCTCCACTCTACGCCCCTCCACTCTTTCCCCTTCTCTCTATGACACTCTATGCCACTCTACGCCACTCTATAACAATCTATTGTGCTCTGCGATACTCTACTCCACCCTACAACACTCTACACCAGTCTACAACACGTCCCTCCACTCTACAACACTGCACTCTACACCACTCCACTCTATGGCACTCCCCTGTTTGACACTCTACGCCACTCTGCTCTATTGTATGACACTGAATGCCACTTTATTCTACTTTATGTCACTCCACGCTACGCTACACCACTCCACTCTAATCCAATCTTCATGGAGCCAAATTCAAATTAATTTTATTACATTTTCAGAGTCTTTATGCAAATCACATATAATACACAGTTTATCTTCTCCCTGATCTGTGATTTTTCTGCCATCATACATCACAAAGAACACCCTGCAAATATGATGTGTTTTCAAACGCACTCTGTACTCATTTCCCAGGGATGCGAGCTGATGTCATCGTGTTGTATATGAACTGAATGTGGTGAGTGAAGTGAAAGTTTTGAATTAATGTTGAAGAGCCTCCTATAAAGCTAGTCTGACTAACACCAAGCAAGTATGTTTCCCCACATCCTCATGCATCCCGGATGTCTTTCATACAGGCTTCAGCATCCATCATTTGGACCACACACAGAAGAAGGGAGGAAGCCTCAATGTCATCCCAAAGTCCTGCTGGTCTGCACCATAGGCAAGCAATTAACACTCCACTACATGGAGCTTCTGACATACTATTTCTCACTCTTAGCGTCACAGACCACTGCATTCCATCTCACCTACAGGACTCCGGTGCAGAATAAGAACTTCATTGATGAATTACAGATTTAATCGGCATATCGTTCATCTGGTATCCATATATATAGCCCTCTTGGGTTTCTTCAACTGCAAAGACAACACAAGTTAAAAAAAAACAAGAGACACCCTTCTCAGCGTGATCGACACACTCAGCATAAAACAGCACGTCACACAACCAACACACTCCAAAGAGAACATCCTCAGCTTTGTCTTCTCAAATTTACAGCGATCAAATGTGAAACAAACGTACTACAAGAATGGACTGACCACTTAACTATCCATAACTCCCTGCTCAGCATCTCACCAACAAGCTAAAGTCTTCCCAAAAGACCACACCTTCAGATCCTTCAAAGACTTCTTCATAGACAACATAATGCCTGAATTTATCTCTCAACCTACAAACTCCACATCCGATATCAACACCCTTCTACACAACTTTAGCCCTTTTTCGAAAACTATTGGAACTTTTATGTCCCATTTTAAATATGCAAATGCAAGCCCAAGTCTTTAGCACACTGATACTCTAAATACCTTACTGACAATAAACGATTGATCCACAGATAGCAAAGAAAAAGGAAGAAAAACAGAACACCCAATGACCTCTTTATACTGAAATCTCTCTACGCAACATGCAGATGGCTCATCATATCATATAAAGGAAAGTATTATACCAACACCATCACAGAAGCCAGCAACAGCGGCAGTACACTTTTCAAGATATTCAAGCACTGCACCAACCCCCTTCTTGAGCCGCCTACTCTTCACTCCACAGAAAAGTGCAATGCTATCAACTTCATCATCTGTAAAAAAATACAGAAGAACTGACGGCACATCGGCAGCAGCCAGTCTGCTTCATCTCTTACACCCACCCTTCCCCGTAGAATTCTGGAAGGCCGTACATCAAAGCCCTTTCTTACAGATCTCACTGACATACTCAACTCTCCTAAAGACACTTCTCATGATGATGATGTCTTACTGTTGACTTTGATGCAGCGGAAACGTTTTAATTTCCTCACACAACCTCAGCTAACACAGACTTCAATATCACAGAGTTTGGCCCATATAAAATCTACATAACTAATTTGCAATCCAAATCACCTTACTATAAGGGTCCTCTGATGGATCTTTTGATTGAGCTAAGAGGGACTCGGATAATCAGAGATGGATGACCACTTCTGCATTAGGACCTGGAATAAAGAAGTGCCTTCCTAACAACATAATACACACAAATATTTAATAAATAAACACTAAGAAATGACATACGCATAAACAGTTAAAACAAGCACAATGTTATCTAGGCTTCAAGCTGAATGCTGAAAGCACAAAAATACATTGGTTTAATTTAATATGGTTATCGATTTGAATACAGGAAAAATCACAATACATCACAGTTCAGAGCAAAATACATTTCAAATAATATCTGATGAGGAAGAGAGAAAGAGAACATAATGCAATAACAGATTGCAATCAAGAATCATACAAACCAAAGAATCGGTTGCAGATTATCAGGAACGGGGTACTTAGGATGAGCCCAGGAAGATGCTTGAGCACAGCGTGCAATAGCCGGAGTCATTCAACCCTTCAGTCTAAAGGTTTGTCCTGCTCGACTTCACCAGCTGGCAAAGCGCAGGGAAAAAAACAGGAGAGTTCAGTACAAGGAAATCAGAGTTCAGACCAACAGCATGTCAGGCCTATAGGAAATTTTGCAAGATAGCCGGCCACAGGCCTTTTCCCACAGGGCAGTCGTACTTCCAACCGTTCATAGTTCCTTCCCACAAAAGTAGCATTTGCGCAGTTTGCATGATTTACATTGGTCAGAGTCTATGGTCTATCCATGGGGTGATCATTACCTTACCATAATGATCCAGAAATGATACATAATGCAATTCTCTAATGTTGATTATTTTACTAACAGTTCAATTTCATTCCTCTTCTGAACTAAGAAGTTTCATTTGTAACTTATCATGTCCTAAGCACTATCTTCTGAGCTTGCAACAAGGTCGCCAAATTTTGTGGTAGCAGAGAAGGTGTCCTTTATTCTAAAACCAGAGAAAGAAACTTCAGCAAAAGTTCTCACAGTGGGCAGTAGTCATGTCAGCATATTCTAGTCTTACTTGAAGGAAATGATGAAAAATGTATTTTAAGGCCTACATGAAAGCCTTCTAAAACATTATTATTTACTGGAAGATATCAAACATTTAATTGAATAAAGTTGATTCTATTTCTCTTGCGATTATAATGTTCATTGAAACTAACATACAAACACCATTTTATCTTCAATTAAGCATTAACTCATTTGCATTAACTTTATAGATAACATTTTCTCTCGATATTTGAAATTGCAGGTTTTCATCACAGTGCTGATACGTGAGCAGAAATCATTTTATTCATCTTAAACTTAAGTTAATCCATTTTATCTACTTAAATGAGCACTTATCTTAGCATTTTCATAATCATATTGGTTAAAGGCTACATCATTACATCACACATTATGGCATTTATAGGTTTTCATACCACATTATTGATCTTGAATTTCAATAACATTATCAGTTTCTCTATCTCTCATGAATAATCGTAATCTCGATCTGGTTTGCGACCGTACTGCAATGCCCTTATAATGCAGGTTGAACTCTCATGTGGTTTACATGTCACACTGTTAGTCATGTTTCTTAAGTAAGTATTAGTATCACACTATCCAATGAGCAGGAATTGATTGAGGCAAATCATACTAAGATAATTACACTCTGTCAACTTCATCAAGGCTCTCTCTCTGTGGATGCTCTCTTACCCCTACTCAACATTGGCAAAGCTTCTCACTCCAGGCATCTCCCCAGAAGGTCTCAAGACAGGATAGATTCTCCCCTTTTAAAGAAATGTACAGTAAACCAGAGGACCTCACCAACTATCGACTTATCACTCACCTACCATTCATCAGCAACACCATTGAAAAAGAAGTGTATGTTAAATTCCAAGATCATTTATAGCTAACCTTCTCCTGCATAACTACTAGTCTGGCCTCAGTTTACGCTGCAGCATGCTGATCATTACCTTACACAGTGTAGGAGATGCTCTCCTGACTACAAATAAAGATGTCCTCTGCCTTCTGATATTGCTGGACCTCTCAGTTCTCTTTGACACAGTCGACCAACCCACCCTCATACATATCCTGGAGTCTCGAAGTGGATTCACTTACATGTCCTTCACTGGTTCTCCTCCTACCTTTCCAACTAAAACTAGTTTGTTCAAATGTGAAATTCCAGATACCAAAAGATCCTGATCACTGGTGGAGTTCCCAAGTGTTTCCTACTGTCCTCTGTCATCTTCAACCTCTACATTTAACTGTTTGGTGCTTTACTCACAAATAGTGGCATCACGACTCACCAATATGCTTATAAAACACCATTCTCCTTGAAGATCTTCTTTGCTATAGGAATTCAACACCTCAAATACTGCCTGCACATCATCCAGACCTGGATGTCCAGTGCAGACCTGAAACTCAACTCATCCAAGACAGAATTATTGTTATTTGCTAAGATCAATAAAAAGATACACTACAATCCTGGCTCAATGACATGAACCTTGGTGGCTTCGAACCTCAACTTTCACTAAATGCCAAGTCAATGGGATTCACCTGGGACATCAACCTCACCCTCAAGGAGTACCCTGCCTAAGCGCAAAGACAGCATGATACCAGCTCTCTCTTCTAAAGTCAAACAATTCATTTCAGAAAGCAGCTTCAGAACTGCTGATCAATCCGTCATACACTTGCATCTGGATGTTAGTAATGCCCTACTCCATGGAACTCCAGACTCCACAGTGACATCCTTTAGGGGCATCCTACATGCTGCAGCATGTCCCATCCAGGCCCTGAAGAAATATAATTGCATCATTCCCATCCTCATAAAAGTCCTTTGGCTCTACTTGCAGGCCCACATCATGTTCCAAACCAGCCAAAACATTTACAAGGCCATCATAGCATGCATTCAGCTATTCTTGCAGAGACGTTCAGCATCAATGGTGTTTCTCAGCATACCCATAGCCAGGACACCATCAGGCTGCAAACTAAGAAGTGTACAAAAAAACAAGGCATTAGGCCTTTTCCATATATGCACCCATGATCTGTAGCAGCATTATAAATAAAGTCAATGTACTTCTTTAAATGCAATACGTTTTTCTTAAAGGAAACTGGGGCACATTTAAAAAGAAAAGCATTCTTTTGTTTGAGAGTTGGAAGTGGTTCCATGGACCACTGCCTATCCTCCGACAAACTTTTTCTTAGCATTCATAATGGAAATTTGCGAATGAGTAGCCACCCCCTTTAGGGTGTTGCTAACATTTAAATGTTTTGTGACTGGATTTTGGTCACAAAACATTGATGCATATCACAACAAATCACTGTTGAGAAAGGACACCCTAAAAATACCTATTCCAAACAGCAATTCGTTGTGGGTTTCTCAACCCATTTTGTGATTCGGTAAGCTGCTAACGAATACCAAAATGAGTTTAGGGGCACATGCATCAGGCATTATTACCTACGCAAACAGGCCAATTCACAGAATCGACCCGTTTGCAAATGCAAAATATGCTTTTTAGATGCAGCAAACCCTAAGTTACGATTCAGATTCGGTAACCTGTTACCGAATCGCAAAATGGGTTTGCGATTCGGTATTTGGAAGGGGCGTGTTTAGGGCGTCCCTTCCAAATACCGAATCCTAACAGTATGCATGAATGTAATGTGACCGTGAATGCAGTCACAAAACATTCGCATATTACCACCTACTTCAAGTAGGTGGTAACCCATTCGCAAAAGGGAAAGGGTCCCCAAGGGACCCCACCCCTTTGTGAATGATTGTAAAAGCATTTTAAGAGCAGGCAATGGTCCCAATGACTTTTTGAAAATGCAACAAAGAGGGACCCTGAAACAGAGAATGGGGGGGAAGGTAGTCAGGGAAAATATCAATACAAAAAACAGGAACCCATTCCCCCCCACTGACACAATATATGTAGGCAATATGTCCATAAATTAAACTGTGTCCACAGACCCAACAAAGAACAAAAACGTTTTTGAATTATTCTTCACATTTCAATTTATTTTTCTAAAATGATGCTGTACATACTGCTATAACTGTTGTAGCAAAATTGCTGCTGGTATTCATTTAGTACATATACATCAGGTACATTATAAAATAGACTTTAACACTGTGGATTTTATAAAAGGAATACCATCATGTGTGCAAACCCAACTGTAAATGAGCAGCCCAACAATATTTAAGGTTGATTCAAACCAGTCAAAACATCTGCAAAAAATACAAAATGATTGAGAAGATACAACATAACCACGAGAGTTTGCTATGTCCCTATCACCCAGCGCCCTACACAATTATTTTCAAAATGTCTCTTTCTTGAGAAATCATAAATGCCTTTGTGAGTCTATATCTATGTGTGTTACTGCGGGGACTGAACAGAACCACACCCTGGTCTACAGTACAATACCATTTCTCCACAAACGGTAGCTGCGAAGATCCTTGCTTTGCCCTGGTCTGCAATCTCTCCTATGGGTCTGCCATGAATTTAATGATGTGTCCCAGTTTCTCCAAGGTTATGTCCTTTCAGAACAGCAGGGTATTTCCAATCCAATGAACTGCTGAAACGGTGGACGACTTCGCAGTGATTACACTGTCGAAACAAAGCATTTATGCATTGAGTAAGGCATTAGGTTTCTCGCAAGACTAACTATCTCTCCCAGGCCAACCATATTCTCTGACTGCATAGTTAAAACGAGCAAACACGGTGTTTTGAAGTGTTGTTGGCTATTGAATGGCAGTTTTTGTCTTGTGTATTCACGACGTATTTGCAAATAATTTAAAAACCAAAAAAAAGACAGACATTTCTGTTAGGATTTTTTTTTTATATATTTGGGGTAGTAGGGTGGCTCTGATAAGAGGATTTGGGGTTCATTTTGAGTATGTTCCAGCTACAGATAAGTCTTAATGCAGAGCTTCAAGTTGCACAGAAATACCCTTCAACTGTAAAGTGCACCCCATCAATTCTGTAGATTTAATTCATGTCAAAACGCAGATTGTTGTTATAGATACAGCCCATGCTGAGATCTCTGAGGAATGCAGAAACAGATGTATTAACATGTTTCCTGGAATGTCAATCTGTAGACACTTTTGATTTGACCTCTTTCATTTTTGTCTTGGGCATATATTAGAGTACACCATGACAGTGTGAGGGAAATGTGACAGCAGTTCTGCAAAGGTATCCTTTATTAGAATTTCCAGCACTATCCCAGTTAGGATGCCTAGGTCATTTCTACCACAGTGCAAAAACATGAGGTGAGGAGCTTGGCAATCCACAATGGTTTTAACCACAGCCTGCAACTGATGAAACTTTAACCCTCTCTGGCCAAACCAAGTAATTTCCACATTTGTTTTTTTTAGAGTTTAGGGGTTTGTAAGGGTATTGGGTTGTAAGTGAATTTTTAGGGTTATGGGGTGGGTAAGAGTATTGGATGGTATGGGTATTTTAGGGTTTTGGTATGGTATGGCAAAGGGTGGCAAGGGTAATTTCTAAATGGGGGCTGGGGTGGTTCCCCAATAAAAATACAATTAATGTATGATGGATAAGATTACTGGGTTGTTGGGGTTTTATGGGGTTTAGGGGCGTGGAAGGGTTTTCGCTTGTAAGGGTATTTGTAAGGTTTAGGTATGGGTAAGGGTATTTGGTGAAAATGTTATTTGTAGGGTCTAGGGTGGGTAAGGGTATTGGTTGGAAAGTGGATTTTTAGGGTGAAGGGATGAGTAAGGGTATTGGATGGTAATGGTGATTTAGGGTTTTGCAATGGGCAGGGGCATAGAGAGCAAGGCAAATTAGTAAAGGGGACTGGGACAGTTTTCCCTTAAAGAAATGCAAATAATTTAGGGTGATAGGGGTATTGGGTTGAAAATGGTTTTAGGGGTAGGAGTGGATAAGGGTATTAGGTTGCTACAGTATTTTTAGGATTTAGGCATGGGTAAGGGTATATGGTTGTTAAGGTGTTTATAGGGTTTAGGGGAAGGTAAGAGTAGTGGATGGAAAGGGTATTATAAGGTTTAGGGGTGGGTAAGGGTATTGTGTTATAAGGTCATTTTTTAGAGTTTAGAGGTGGGTAGAGGTATAGGGCGGCATGGGTATTTTTAGGGTTTAGGGCAAGGTAAAAGTGTTGGGTGGTAAAGGTATTTTTAGGGTGTAGGGGTGGATAAGACTATTAAGCTGCAATGGTATTTTTAGGGGTTTGGTAGATAAGGGTATTGGGTTGTAAGGACACTTTTATGGGTTGGGGGTGGGTAAGGGTATTGACTGGAAATCTGGAAAGGGTACTTTTAGAGCTTAGGGTGGGTAAGAGTATTGGATAGTAAGGACACTTTTATGGGTTCTGGGGTCTGTAAGTCTGTTAGGTGGTATGGGTATTTTATGGTTCTGGGATGGGTAGGGGCAAGGGTAATTAGTGAAGGGGGTTGGGGGAGATCCTCCCAGTAAAAATACAATTAATTTATGTTACAAAAACTAGTGGTTGGGTGTCTCCCCAATAAACAATTTAAAATACACACACACACATTCAAACACACAGATACATATATTTCACTTAAGTTATTTACACTTACCTGCATGGTAAAGGCAGACATGGTGAAGGCAGATCTGTGGTAATTGCATGCATTGTAAAGAAAATGCATGGTAAAGCATGTGTGGCAAAAGCATGTGTTGTAATGTCATACAACCTGTGGTGAGGCTGTAAAGAACTATCTTCAAAGATCCAACTTTTGGAATGTAATTCTCTGTTTGTTAATTTTGGTGTTGCCAGAAGGGACTGTAACCCTTCTCTAGCAACACTTGCTATGTGGATCAAACAGGTTATCATTACATCTTAATCTTTTGTCAAATGTTCCATCACCTAGGGGCATTCAGGCATGATCGACTAGAGGAATTGTTGCTTCTTAGGTGGAATGGAGTGGTGCCTCAATTATAGACATTTGTTCAGCAGCAATATAGTCCACTTTTCTGAGACATTATTGGCGAAACAAAGCTCAAAACACAGAATTATTGTTTGGTTCTAGTATTCTGACGATTGGCCAATAATTCGGTATTTTTTGTTTTAGAACAGGTACTTGGTTATTGCTTAGTAAATTCCTGATAGCAAGTTATGCTGTTTATGAAGTGGTTTGTTTATATGGACCGCAAAGATTATCCTTTTGGAGCTTTGGCATGCATGCAATCTGTTTTTAAGATGACTAGGAGGACAGATGAGGAGTTAATGCGTAGATTACTTGCTGGTAATCTTCGTTACTCTGAATCTTTCCCTCCTCATCCCATTATTTGCATGCCTACGTTTTGCCCTATAACTGTAGGTAGTGTGGAAGCTTAAAAACTGCAGGAAGTGACAGGGCTTCTTCACCTTCCAAGGTGAATGTGTGGTGGATCTTTTAAAGGACACAAAAGAAAAACTGCTTGGTTGGGGTGCACTGAATTAAGATTGGCCTTAATAAAATACAATCTGCATGTAATGGGACAAGGAGTGCAGAGACAGTAATGACAATTACCGATAAGTACTCCAGTCATTTCAGCGCTATAATATGTCATATTCAGATAACATTTTCAAGCACTCTGCAACAGATCATATTTATTGAATCTACCCAAAAACAGGCTTATTGCATTTCTACACATTTGAAATGTGAGTGCTTTAAAAAGAGAACTAAACAGTGGGTACAGCCTATTTCATAGACATTTAGGCCCTACTAAGGAGTATCACTACACTGGGACGATTTTATTGTTTTTGTCCAGTAAAATACTTTTAACACATATATTTACCACCTGCTCTGAGCTATGTGCAGGCCAGTGCATTCGGTGGGGGTGAGGGAAGGGGTGAACGATTACTGGCGGGAAGGGAAAGTTTTTTTTAGCAGGGGTGAGCTTTGGATGTTTTTCCTTCTGTACAAAAAAAGTGGCATGAGACTTGGTTGATGCTGCAGCCAAGTCTCATGTGACTTGTTTGGGTTATTTTGTTCTGGTCAGAAAGAATGAGCCAGGTCTTCTGTGGTAAATCCAGGTGTGGAACAAAGCTAAGCACAGATTGTCCGACAGAGTGAAATGAATGCATGCATCCTGGGTAGCCTCCCAGAGGTGAGGGGACATCACCTGAAGTCTGTGGAATTTGTTGAAGAAGCTATTCAAGCACTCAGGGGCCTGATGGTCCATTCAGGGAGGGGAGGAGTGTACCTTGCACAGAAGGAGTAGCCTAGCCATGTTCCTAGTGTATGGGACACCCATAAGAAGCTGGCTGCTAAGTGGGAACATCACCTGGATGGACCTGTGTCATGCGCAGTCATCCTGTCTCCTAAAGCATGGTTCTTGTGGTCATCTGCATAAAGACATTTTGAGGCAATCAAAACATACTGTCCAGCCAAAAGAGTGTTGCTGCCAACATGTTTTGCATTCTCTGAGATGTTGCCATTAAAGCAAGAGATCTGCCCTGGCCTTGAAGCCACAACTGCCAAAACCAAGGACCTGCCAAACCACCTAGGGGGCAGCAACTGCCAAAGATGAGCATTAGAAAGTCTGACCTGCCAGTGGTCCGAGAGAGACGAGAGGGACCACTGCTGGGGTCAAGCGATGCCAAAGAAGACATTATAAGCTCACATGCACATCCTTCGGCCATCCACATCTTTGCTGAGCAGAAAAATTCAAAACTTGGCCTCCATAAACTGAAATACTGTAACACAAACACACAAAAATAAGCCTGCAATAGGAAGTTGTCCTTACTGACTCATGGTTAAGAACTGTTTAAACTAATGCATGAATTGTCAATATGGCAACAGCTTAAGTGAGAATGCACTTATTCCTAATCTTGCTGAAATTGAAATTGTGGTGAAGTCACCTGAGGTGACACCCCATAGCAGGGAAAAGGGAACCATAGAAGGTGTAGTGCTTTCTTAAAAGTCTGTGGATTATACGTTTGAACCTTTCTAATTGTGGAGTATTCCATTCTGCTTTGATGTTAAAGGACTGATCTAGACAGAAATGTATTGTATCTGTTGTGTATTTTGTGAATTTCTCGGGCCTAGCACCCCAGGATGTGGCTCCAAGTAACGGCCTGAGCCTCATTTCCTTCCTAGGAAAGACTACACCAAACCAGAGGAGGACCTCAAGTTTATGTGAGGCATTCAGCTCAGACAAGTCTGCAGTCGGAGCTGTTTGAAGCCTACATGAATGATTGCGGTCTGTCACCACGCCCAGCCTAGGGCTTCAGGCACTTGCCTAAGCCACCTTTCCCAAGACAGGGTGCCACCAGATCTGGGAAGACTCTCTTTTATTTATTTATTTACATTTTATATCTTACATTTTGATACACATTAAATACAGGATTGCTTACTTGTAATAGTCTCAACATATGGAAGATCTTGTTTCAAATGTTACAACGTGCACATTACCAGTCTTGTACACTATAGCTAACAGATAAAAAAAACATGTCAAGAAACATAGAAGACACATTACATTACTAATAGAGTATTGCCAAATACAATTTTGCTTTTTAAGTGTATCCAATGCATTCCTGTGGCCTTATTACTGAAATATTGGCAATGCAATTCCAACATAATATTCCGACCAACAACTTGACACTGTAAAACAGCTTTTTTGCTAAACAGGCGACACCCATTCTGTAAATCCCACACCCACCCATTGCAGGCTCCATTTCTCACCAAGTTAGTAATTTGATTTCGCTTATGCATCAGATCTCCTGATTTATTCACTTGGTTTATTCTGGTTGACCCGCCCTGTGTTGAATGTCATCTGTGGTGTGGTTTGTACACAGTCAGTTCTTGTCACCCATGGGTACATCATCTTATGGTGTATCCCCGTTCTGCTCTGTCCCCACCGTTGTAATGTTACCAACATAGGGTCGGATTCCGATGCGGGCAGGAAGGTCCTGCCTGCATTGTGCACTACTGTTCGGATTCCTTTCTGACCAAGCCATTCCGATGGGCTAGGTCGGAAAGGAATCTGACTCGGTTTTCCAGATGGCTTCTGACAGGCTCGGAGAGCTCGTCCGCCATCCAGAAACCCTTCAGTACTCCCCTGGCCGGCTCTTTCTGGCCGAGGGAGTACAATGGCAGTTTCCCACTGCCTTTTTGTGCCAGCCTTTCCGACACAGAAAGGCAGTGGTAAATTGTCTTTGGGGGCCCATCTGGGGCCCCAATGGGTGCAAGGCCACCGGATGGTGGCCAGGGGGGCACAGATGGTGCACCCCTGTTGATCCCAGCACACTGCACCTCTACACTTAGCGATGGGAGCATGCATTCCGTGCGGAATGCATGCTCCCATTGTTAAGTATAGGATTGTGACCAAACAGGGTTCGGTCGCATCCTACGTCCAGATCAGGAACCAATGACAAGAGGTCATACGGTTCCAGTAATTAACTGATGTCAGGCAGACTCCAGTCCGTCCGACATCGGAATAGGCCCCATAGTGTCCCAATTCTGTGCAATTGTGCAAACTGGCTGCCTCTTTCCACCTGAGCCCATACCAGGAGCGACCTTTTCCAGCACTCTAGTGAGAGAGGATCTTTGTTCTTCCTCTCCGGGTGACCTGTATTTTAGCTTCTATAAGGCCTAGAGCTATAAATCTGGATGTGGCTTTGTGTTTTTTAGGCCTGGGAAATATGCCTAATATGCACTCCTCCCACGTTCGTAATCGTGGGCGGTCTGTGCATTCCGACAAGCAGGACCCAACCTCTTGCTAGTATTGATGTAGCAAAGAGGAGGACCACAGCATATGAAGAAGGTCCACTCCAACCTGGTCACAACAGGGGCATGCTGATGAAGGTAATTGAAAATATTTGTTTATTTTGTCCGGTTATAGATATGCTCTATGGTGATAAAGAACTGAAATTTTACATTTCGCGGGATTTGAGTCGCACTTGCTAATACTATATCCCATTCCTTTACATCCCACTGACCCCCTCTGTCTTCCTACCAGGTGGTATGTAATGAGCCTAGAGATTTTAGAGTGTGTGATAATAGTGCTTCTATTAATCAATGCACAATATGGCTGCCTGTACTCATGATGTGGAGGTATTGTAGTACCAAGTGGGATTAGGGCTCGATGCTCATGTCTCCCCAGGTCAGCACTGATATTATGGAGTTATATAGTATGAATTGGCATGGTGGCATACCTGTGTCCTGGGCTAACTTACCAAATGTCAGTAGTGCCCTGTTTTCGTAAGGATCACCCAGTATCTGCACCTCTGCGGCGTGCCAGGAATCTAGTGCACCTTTTGTTGTGCCCTCTTCACTCCTCAGGGTGCCAAGAAGGGGAGGTGCGGGTGCATAGGGGGTCATCTGTCTGATGAGATATAGACTACGTCAGGCGTCAGGGTGGAAGGCCTAGCAATAGGATGAAACAAGTAGCAGACCCTAGATAGCGTCCAGGGCAGTTGACAGTGGCCATATAGGATAATTGTATTCTTGCCAGCCCTTTTGTTATCCACTGTAGTTGTACAGCTAAGTAATTTATTTCATGTTGGGAACTGCTAGGCCCCCTTTTTCAGTTGGCACATAAAGCTTCCATAGCGCCCCTTGTTCCAGATGAAGTCGCTAAGCATTTGTGCCAGCTCTTGAAATGTTTTGATCTGGACGTATACAGGTACATTTGTAAGACAATACATGAGTCGTGGCAATACTACCATTTTGGACAAGGCTATTCTGCCCATAACCTTTAACTGCAGTGTTTTCCAGAATTTTATTTGGGACAGGATAGATGAGATGGCTCTGGTGAGATTACCAGCCAGTATATTGTTTGTGCTGTGATATACAAGAATGCCCACCAAGTACTGGAAAGAAGTAGGCTGCCACATAAGGGGCACTTTGTTGACCACAAACCCTGGGTCCTGTGCCTCATGCTTAAAAGGATAAAGGCATGGCTTACTCCAGTTCACTTTTAGACCCGGCAACCCTGCAAATCGCTGTAGAGTCTCTGCTATAGTGTCTGGCACATTGTCAATGTCCCTTTCGTATAGTAGTAGGTCATCTGCATGCAAGGACACCACTTAAAGCCCATCTTCCATGCAAATGCCAGGGGTTACATTGCCAGTGATAATACTAAGGGAGAAATGGGATATCGCTATCTGGTTCCTCTGCCTCTTCATAAGCTCTCTGATATGAGTCTCCCCGTAGGAACCCAGATGAGAGGCTACGTATACAGCAGCCTTACCAGATTCAGAAAGGTTGTTCCAAAAACAGAGGTGTGTTGCATATTCTTGGGGTCGAAAGAATCTCTGTACATTGAGGGAGGTGGTACAAGTTGAGATGAAACCATTCTAGTCAGAGTGCACTAGTGACTGTACCAGCAGTGCTAGCGTGCCCGAGATTACGTTAGCTAAAGTTTTATAATCAGTGTTGAGTAGTGCAAGCGGTCTGTAGGATCACAACAGCGATGGATCCCTATTTGGTTTAGGGAGAGATATTAATAACGCTTCAGGTTTCATTGCTGTAAATGTGGAGGTTGACAGTGCAGCATTGTATACTGTTTTTAATTGTCATAGCATTTGCTTTATAGAATTAGGGTGGAAAACCGTCCAGTCCTGGGGACTTACCTGCAGCCAGGGCACGTATGCTGGGAAGATTCCTTCAGGGGTGAACAGTGCTTCCAGCTCCAATCACTGCTCAGGGGTTAGGCTAGGAAGAGCAATTTCTGGGAGGAATTGGCGGATATCCTCAGATGGAGCCATGATGGTGGACCTGTAGAGCTCCGTGTAGTGCTTTGTAAATTCAAAGTGTATTTCTTGTTGTGTGTATAATGGTGCTCCATCTGGAGCTCAGATCACTGTTATGAGCAATCCGAGCGTCCTCTTGTCTGATAAGTCATTCGGTGCTGTGAGTACGTGCTGTGTGTGACACATAGTTGAGGCATCTCAATCTCTCTAGCAACCTAAGATGTTCTGTTTTATTCTCATTGAGTTGTGGTCTCAATAGTGGGTCTTCAATTACTTGTGTTTCAAGGTAGATTAGCCCTTCCTTCCCTATCTTAAAGTCGGTCTCTATAATTTTACGCAGACCTATTTGTGTGTTTAGGCAGTGGCCCTGAATTACCACTTAAAAAGCGTCCCACTCGGTTAGATGCAATGATGCGGTGTTGTTGTTGAAGTAGTTACTGGTTTCTGTGCTGAGCGCTTTGCAAAATGGTTTATATTCCAGTTTCTCAACCTGCAAGCCCCACCTCGGGATGACTGCTGGGGCATTATTCCATGACATTTGCAGAGTTTGGGGATTGTGATTTGATACCCAGATATTTGATCTTAGTCACTGCCGTTACAATCTCTTCCATACAGGGCAGCCTGTCCGATTGTACCTGCAGTCTGTGGGAGCCTGAATAGTAAGAGTATACCCTGTCTGGGGGGTTTCTTTGTCTCCAGACATCTACAATTCTGCCAGTGCGCCATCCAGGCATTTATTGCCTTCATGGCTGTTGTTGTGGGTGTGCCAGAAAGAGGGGGAAAGGACCTGTCAAGAGATATGTCCTATACAAAGTTAAAGTTGCCACCAAGCAGCCAGGGTACACCATGCCAATCAGAGAGTTTGTCAGACAGCATGTTCAGGTATGTTGACTAGTCTATGTTGGGTGCATATATTGAACCCAGAACGATATGTCTGCCATCTCGGTTGCCCTTTACAAGAGCGTACCTCCCGTCTATGTCTATCACTGAATCCTCAACTTGAAAGGGGGTGCCCAGTCTGATCCAGACCATCGCTGAGTATCCGGTGTGAAGAGTTGCCCTCTCCAGCTTCTCTGTAGGTTTACTAATTCAGGAGCAGTAAGGTGTGTCTCCTGCAGGAGAACTACTTGGGCCTGGTGCCTCTTAAGATAGGAGTATATTGAGTATCTATGAGAGGGTGTGTGAATTCCTGGGACATTCCAAGTGCATACCTTCATGACTGTGTAGAAACTAGGGAGCGACCCCACTGCCTAAGAAACAGGGTACCTCAGGTAAGTATAAAAAAGAAATTCTCTTAGGTATCTATATTAACCACCTTTCATCAATTGTATACTATTATGTTATACATACATCTATCACCATTCTTACTAATCAAAGCTGAGGGCACCACACTACCAATCCAGACTCAAGCTCCAATGTGAACCCCAAAGAACAACCACATGTAACAAAATGATCAGAACTTTAAATCATATAATGTATACACAATTTATTAAAAAATATACAATCACATTGACAGTTATCAACAAAGTCATACAATCTCAATGATAAAATACATATAAAAATGTGTATTAATAAAAGAAAAACTAGAGAGCAAAAACATTGCATGAAATCATTACATTCATCGAAGAATGGTTATTTCCAGTAAGAATCAATATACATAGAACCATCAGTCTATTATTTCATAATAAAATTCGGCATGAGGTAGTTCCTGGATCTAACCAATTCTAAAAGCACAAGCGTCGACGCGTTTCGGTGGTGGATGCTTATTGGAATCCCACCTTAATCAGGACAAAAATAATAATATACTCTCTCCATATTTTATGGAAATTTAAAAACCTAATAAAACAAAATAATTGATTAAAACAGCAAACATAAACATCTCTCATAATATTAATAAATGTACACATAATAGGATTCTAAACATCCCCCAGTTACACTATCCAGTATATAATGGAGCATTTCTCGACTTTGGAAACTCCCTGGGGAGTATACCCATATAGGCAATTAAACAAAAGTAACTTGTTATCAAAAAGTCCACACAGTTGTTTGAGGGGTTCCACTAAGCAATCAATTCATTCATGGCCCAATATGACAATCTGACTGTTTTATTAAAAATATATAATATACACACAACCTAATCCATCACTCGAATTGCAAGGTATAAGAGCCCTGCACAAGCCATCTACCATAAATGTGACGGCTCACGGCATTCACTAACATCCTCATATCCTTAAGAGAATAATACTTTTTAATAACAATACATACCACTTATGTAGTTGAAATAAAATCAAGAAGAGTGGCCTTATAGCTAATCCCTGTTCAGAATGTTTTCCAATAGATTAACGTGGTCCGTAAATTCCACTCTCAATGGAGTTACGTTAGCGCATCAAATCCTAATGAAGAACACAGACAGATAATCAGTACTGGACCCAATTCAATATGTGGTAGCCATTAAAGAGATTAAAGCTCTAGGGATTCCCCGCTTACCTTGGCTAGATCATATATATTATTTTTAATGTTGGTCCAACGGAATATGTCCAAGAAAACTCAGGGCAGTATTTAGATATATATTTTTTATCATATCATGGATGGCACGTGGTCAGATCCACCTACAATATCGATAAATCACATGTGTTATTTTCACAATAAACTTCATGTGTAGCATGGTGTAGCAGGCACGGCAACCGGTTCCTGCAGCCGATTGCTTCAATCGGATGCACTTCGTGCACACTCAAATCATTGAAGTGTAGGCCCTCTGCCCCGCGGACTTGTTCGACAGGACCTGGGCCCAGCTCCTCATCCCAGCCGCAGTCTCTCCCAGGGGCAAGCCACTCACAGCAATTTGGCAGTACTGGCCTCTGGTGCAGGCATGGCTAGGCCTCGAGATGCGACTCCCCCAGCAGGATTTACAGGCTTGGATCCTTTGGGCCGCCCAGCGCTCCCAGTCCAAGGTGCTGCAACCTGGCACGGCTCAGTTCAAGCCCTGTCTTCCGCAGTCAGCAGGGCGTTGCTGCGCAGCTGGGATCGGATCACTACCGCTGCCCCAGTTCCGAGCACTCCTCACCTCCACCGTTACTCATGCTGATTAGTTATCCACAGCAGTTCAGCGCAGGAGGTCCCGGGCGTGCACTCAACCTGGCCTCATGACGCGGCCTGCCTCGCCTCTTGTGCAACCTTGGTCTCATTGGTTCCTTCTGCACTCTTCCTCCATGGCGCCCTGTCTCAGTCTAGCCCAGGCTGAGACTCTATCTCTGCGATCTTTGTACGCAGGCAAATCACTGTCGCTCACCAGCTCTCAGGCTATTCACTGCAGTTGCTTGACTGTGCTGCAGTTTCCAGTTCTGCATTTAGTCAGATAAATTTAGGTTTTGAAGGGAATGGATGGCGGAGCTCTAACAAGACGAATCCGCCATCTTAGCCAGCGTAGCCAAGCCTCATCTGGGAAGCCTCTCATGCTCCTCTGGTACATCGAGCTCAAACACCTCCACAGTGGAAACTCTGTAAATCCTGTATGAAAGCTTGGGCCTGATACTGACCCACTTACCTACTCAGAGTAGGGTGCTGTCAGCCCATAGGTTTGCAAATTTTAAAAACAGCTTCAGATTTGAAATCACATTTTGCCAAAATCATCACTAGTGAGGTTTGCACATGCCTACTTACCATTCATTCGCAAGTTAGGTTGGGCTAATGATCAAGAAAGGACATGCCAACTCTGAGGCCCGCCCATGTATATAAAATGTTACCAGTGATGTTGGCATAATACATTTTGCCCATCCCTACTATATATGTGTCAATATCAGCCAATGACTGGGACCACTCAGATAAAGAATGTTTTAAAGAACGGATTCTGAAACAGTGGCCCAGACTTACATAAAAGTCACAGAACGCAGCACAGCAGACAAAAATGCTGTGCTACGTTGTGTGACAGAGAGGGAGCAGGAGAGCACCATATCAACAGAGATATGTCTCTCTCCTCGCCTCTCACTAGCTCCAGCACTGATTTCACTGCCATGTGGCAGGCACACACCTTAGCGTCATATTGCTAAGATGCGTGCCTGAGTCTACCATAGGTTTTGTACAGGAAGGGTACCCGTCCTGTACAAAATACTGTATGTAGACACACTTTAAAACAGTTCCTACATTGCACGTGTGCGGCACAGTGCATCATCAGGACAATTAATAGTTTGCCTGAACCCATATTACATATTCATCAAAGTTAAAAACCTCAATGCAATATTGACTACTTATAGCAACACACACTTGTCTGCACGCCATATCCCTTGAGACAGGTTCCTATTCTGGGCTCTGGAGGCAGTGCTGGATCATACTCACAATCAGGGCATCGTCCTTTTCCCTTAGAAATATTGTTTATTATCAGCTTGCTTCCCTGGTAGGTAGACGCCTACTACGCTCCCTTATTGACCAATTCTTGCCCAGAATTGTCAGGTTACATTGAGGTTTTTAACTTTGATGTATATGTAATATGGGTTCAGGCAAACTATTAATTGTCCTGATGATGATCCTACATTGATAGTGGATCGAAACGTTGTTGACTGAATCACTCTGACCAGCATGTTTATGTTTAATTGGCTCTTTGGGTGCATTAGTGATGGTGGAATATTAAATGTGACACTGTTATTTTATGTAATCTCTTTTGTCACAATTTGTTGTCTGTGTTAAAAAAGCCCTGTTGTTGCCATACCCCCCAAAAGGGAGGTTGTTACCCCTCTAACTTGTTTTTATCTTCCGTTTGAATAAATTACTGATTGAGTACTACTCTTCCTGGGCATTAATTGTATACCCAGTGTATGATTTTTTGTATAGCGCTTCGTGACCGCTTGCTTTGTTTGAAAAGCACACATAGAAAGAGTAAAAAAACGAGGGGAAATAAAAGTATTTCTCCTGGTTGCACCAATTTAACGCCTACCCTGGAAAGGCATTAGTTTTTGGTGCTGCCTCAGATTTAGGAATCCTTGTAAATCAGGAACAGTGTCAAAAAGCCATGGGTGCTGCATACAACACCCACACCAACACCCAAGACATGTCCCTTCGATGTAGAGTACTGCGTGAAAGAGGGCCATATTTAGAAGGCTTGTAAAGTCACGCAAAGGGGCTTTGCATGACCTTGCAAATATGTGCCAGCACACAGTGCCACCAGAGCGTCCAAAAAAGTGATTCTTCAATGGTGCTAGAGGTTTGTAAATATTCCCCAGGGTTTTAGGAATGGGTGATAGCATGGGAACACCCATGTACAACCTATGCAACGCCCCCTTGGAGCTCAGTAACGCAAAGCAGTGCTTCGGGCTCCTTTGCATTAATTTCAGAGTACTTTCCAGAACAAACAAGTTTTGCACCTGAAAGTACATCAGAATAAAAACATTTTGTGCTGGTTACCGTAAGTTCTGTGATGCTAACCCAGTGCACAATGTTAGTAAATCTACCCCAAAGTCTTAACGGATCGAAACAGAGCCAAATTAATTTTGGCTTTAGCATACACAGTTACTCAAAGACAGATTGCAAATAAATTCACGGGTTGGCACTCATAGAGATGTTTCAGAAGGAAGGTTAGAATGACACTGAGGCACACATAGAGAGGCTCAATAAAATCTAGTCTTATGATATTTATGTATGTGATAATCTTCACAATGTACAGGTGCAGGTGACGGATGACGTGGCGCAACAATGGAATTGGAATATGAATAATAATTGGGCATGGGGTTTAGGGATGTACAGATAGGTGATGTATGATTGTGGCCACATGGCAGGCACAGTAAGTAATAGGAGGCGCAGAAATCAATGTAGACAAAGACAGGGATAGAAGCATTTACAGGCTACACATGACAGAGGCACATGGCACAATGATATATGCATAGAAAATACCAGGGCGATCTTGGTGCATGCAGCAGACACAGACCAGGAACCTTGAGGCATAATGTTTCAGTGAGCATAGGACATGGAGTGTATATGTGCAAAGATCTCAGAGGCACATGGCAGGGAAACAAGGATACAAAAGGCATGACATGGTGAAGAATCCAGGCAGCACAGGAATACATGCAGGAGACACAAACAATGTTGATGGACATCCCCTGGCAGGAGGCACAGGGATGCAGGAGACATGAGATGGGGGCCAAAGGATGCATGTGTGTACACAAGAAGAGAAGGCACATGAAAACAGGGGAAACCTGCAAAAGGGCATGTAAATGCAGTGAGCAGTCAGGATAGTGAGTAAAAACATTGAGTTACAGAGTAAATGGCAAAGAACACTAACAAACATACTCCCAGGACCTCTGGTAGGAAACCCTGGAGTTGTTGCATTTCTGCACTGGAAGACTGGTAGAATGAAGGAAAGCATATTGTGTTCCTACCGCTCACATCATGAAAATGTGTCACTGCTCAGTATTGTCTGTTACATAGAGATGATTCTCAGTGAGTGTACGGCCATATTTCTCCTTGAGCCATGTTGACAGTGGTTATATTCGGAGTCCTCTGACTATGGCTTTTATTGCTTTTAAACAAGGCCATTGTTCTTTTTAACTTCACTGAGGAAGATTAATCATTTTCATGGCCAAGGCCTCCCTCCATACTAATATGACAGTTCAAAGTTTTCAAAGTTTTTTATGCAAGTGTTTAGTCTTCTAAAACCACTACATTAAAATGCATTCATTAAATATTTTGGAAAAAACAATTATTTCACAGAAATCTAAATATAGAAATGTAAACATAGACAATTGTGCAAGATAGAGTTTTTTCACAAATACTTTGTATGTCAGGCTTGTCTCTCCTATGGCAGAGCATTATCAATCAATGTCTTTACAAGTTTTCAGCAGAGGTACATGGCAATCAAGATTTTATGTAGGAGATTGTCTTAGGGCTTTTATGCTCCTTCAAAGTTCATATTTCAAACTTTTTGTGTAATAACATCGTACTAAAACCATTAATAAGTCAATCATAAAAGTGTAAAAACATTTGAGTCTTGCAGTTCACTTTTATTATGAGTGAAGTAGCGGTCATAAGTCTGTTAAGTTTGCCTGGCTCGAGCAGTGGTCTTCCACCTAGGTAAGGCCTCAGTGGATATTAATTGATGTAAGTGTTCTTTAGATTTCTTTAAAACTGCTGTACTGTGAAGACAGATTTTCCTTTATAACTGATAACAATCCAAGGATGTATTCTTTTTTAAAGTGTAAGTGCCTTGTGCAAACTGTTATCTTGAGGTTATACTTGCTATGATGGCTCACTCATTACTAAGTTGAATGTTCTCAAATGATCTGTTCCCCGTATGATGATTTTGTGTTGTTAATCCTTAGTTTATTCTATTTATTCAAGGTTCGCTTTCAAATATTTTACATCCCCTACAGACAAGGGGGCTAGAGGAACTACCTAGCTAGGTGATTACCACTGATCTGGTTTTCAGTTTTATAAAAATTGATTTCAGAAGTTTTTTCCTTTCTGTCATGAGCTATGGGCACACGCAAAAAATGTGAGTTTGAGTTTCTTGCTAGTATTTACACATTCGACATTTCTAGGTTTTGCGACTAGTCCTTCCAAGTGGGGATAAGATCTTTTGTTTGCCACATGCCAAAATGGAGTTGCATAAACTGGTGATTTATAGACAATGAGAAATGAGTTGAAAGGTATCCCTGGGGCTGCAATTTTTATATGAATTGGTCACTGTCCAGGCGTGTTGTCTTCATGTGAGGGTACTCTTTCTGTTGAATGAGCCAAATATTTAGTTGTAGCCTTTATTGCTTGAATAAAAAGCACATTTCACAATGCTCACATTCCAGACTACTTGTGCACCTAGTTACTCAATAGCCTGATTTAGATGGAATCCCCAGGAGCCTTTTTTGTTGATCAGTTTTTGCTCCTCAATTTCCTGCCAGCACAAATTATTGATGTATCCTCTGTCAGATGTGTGTAGTCTCCAGCATAGTTTGATGTATGCACTTTTGCAGTGAAGTGTTGGTTTACCAAACCGAACTCTAGTTGAACTTGGGTGGGGGAGGCTGATTTAGGGATGTTAAACACAGATTTGCATACTCTTGTTTGGATCTTGTTTAGGGTGGCTGCTTCATGATCTCGCATCACTTCTGTGTCATACATCACTGTTGGCATTGACTGGGCACCCATGACGGATAGCAAGCAGATGGCCGAATTATGGGCAGCTCAATCTCTTTTTTAGTAGTTTAAAGCCATAGGTTAATGATTGAGCTCTTGTCCGCATTGCTACTAAATACTGTTTTCAATTCATTTGATGTTCCGCGTTTTTTGTATGTGTCGGCGTCCTCAACTTTTTTCCCTTCCAAAAACCAAGAGAATAACTTGTGTTTAGAGTCGACCAACTGTACCACTTTTGTCTTTTTTAATTTAGTTCTAGCCTTTGTTTATCCATGTAACATTTTAGGGCCTTCATGCTACATTGTAACCCTTTTGGCGTTTGGCTTAGTAGAATCATGTCATCTGCATATTGAAGACATCCTATTTCCTCTTGAACCAAGGTTGGCGATGGCATTCGTTCTTCGGGAGTGCATCTACAAGATCTGGAGGTATAAGTTAAACAGGCTTTAGGGCTAAAACGCACCCTTGTTTTAATCCATTTAATGTGCTGATTTTATTTGTCGCTTGAGTTCAATCTCCAACCTGAGCCCAAGTTCCTGTACATAGCTCTATGATTGCCATCAATAGGCTGTTTGGGATTCCCCATTTGGCCATTTTTTGCCATAAGCGTCCTCGAGGCACTCAATGAAATGCAGACTTGAGGTCTACATAGCAAGCAAAAAGCAGAGGTTTCCTATTTTTGGCCTTTTCTGCTAAGAGTGATAGTACTGTTAGATTCATTAGAGTCCCCATACCCGCCCTAAACCCTGTTTAGATCCTAGGTATGATCTTGTTGTCTTCTGTCCATGATTTAAGATGCTCAAGTAAACAGGATGCGTAGCGCTTTGCCTCTGCATCTATCAGTGCTTTGAGCCTGTAGTTTGTTCCTGTTGTCGGATTTCTGCTTTGAAAAATCATTGGAAAATGCTGCCTTTCCAGGAATCTGAGATTTGATTAGTATGATACAGCTCATTAAAAGGTGGTGCAAAATAATTGGCCAAATAAGTTACATCTCCTTTGAAGAGTGCGTTGGGGATTCCATTTGGGCCTGCTACACTTTCTGGTTTCAGTTTCTTTATGATTTTTGTCAATTGTTCTATATCCCCTACTGAAATTGAATTTTTCTTATGTATTCACGCTATCCTTTTCGTAGTCAGCACGGTCTGTCTGCTTTACTAAGGATGGACCTGCACTCATTTTCGTTTCTCCATCTCCACTGTCCTCTTATCATCAGACTCTTATTCTGCACACATTTCACAGCACACATTTCACAGACGTGTGTTTCCCATGAGGCTGCATTAATCCCTGTGTTTGTTGTTTGGTCTTCCCGATTGACAATCCGTTAATCAAGTGCCAAGATTTTTTACTGTTTGGTTGTTTGCTTGATATGAGAAGTTTATTCCACAAGTCGTCGTGGTATCTTGTTTTTGTTTTCCAACAGTTTTTCTTATATTGGGTTCTTAGTTTACATATTCTGCTATTGTCTGGTCTTATCCCTTGTTTTAGCTACGTTGTAAATGTTCTGGTTTCTCGCAATATTTGCATTTTTTTATTTCTTAGCTCGCTGCTGTGCCAAGGTTGAATTCCAGTTCCCTCATTGTGTTGCTGTAATAGTACTTGAGTCACTGATTTTAAGCTGGGATTTTTTTAATGTAGTGTTGTTTAAAGTGTCCCATGCCTTTTGTCACTCTCTTCTGCTAATTGCTCATTTTCCAGTTTTTATAGTTCATTTTTTATTGCATCAATGGTTCCGGCACATTAATAGACCTCAATCGTTAGCTTCTCTATCCCCATTCCCTGCCATTTCAGGCTTATTAAGTTAAATGTTGCAGGGGTCAAGATTAGCTCTTTGGTTGGTGGTATCAAATCAGACTTTTAATTTAATCGAATAATTTGGAGAAAGTGGTTACTCTCCATATGGGGAATTATTTGAAATTGACACACCTGTAACATTGCAAAATCGCTTACTAGCGTGTGAACTATCGTTGAACTTATGCTTCCCCATCAATTAAGTGATGCCGGTGAATCCTCTTTTGTATTCCCATTGAAATACCTTAAACTTAGCTTTTCCAACTGGACTCTGTATATGTTCCCACTGTGGTGAGGGTTCCTCTTTTTTTTTCCACAAATCAGTGTTAAAATCACCTGTGTAAATAAACAGTGCCTGTTTGTGTTGCCTTTGTATTGTTCCTATCATTTTGAGTAGGATTCTCACATACTCCCCTTTTTCTCTCTTTTCTGGGGTGGATATAGACATTTATTAATAAGATTACCGTTGGTGTAGTACTTGCCTTCTGTCTTTCGATCTTAGTTGCTAGAATCCAGTTTAACATAGTCTCCCGTTTTTCTATCTGCCAGTTGAATTTTGTCGAACAGAAAATAGGGAGGCGCCCCTTGGGATGACCAAATTTAGATGACTTAATCGCTGATTCATGATAATCTGTATAGCCTATAATATGTGTTGATTCTAGACAGCATATTCCCTGCATCGGGATTATGTAATAATTCTGAAGGAATACCATGACATCATTATTTTTGTAAAGATTTCTAACCCATGAGTGTTCCAGGAGCAAATGTTGATATTATCGTGATACATGTCTGGTGTTTGTTCCACTTGTCAAGGCTGAGTTATTGCTTGATTATTGTAAAGCCATGATCGTTCCTGATTTTTTGAAGGGCTATTGTTGTAATGCACCTGTGGGACCATGCCCTGAGGGGCCTTTCTTGAGTACTTGACAATCAATAGATGTTTGAAGATTCTCTGATTCAATCCTGCACCTGCTGCTCCTTTTAGGACTGAACGCCTTCTTTCTTTTGAGGGAAGCAGATGTACTGGATAAGGGGGGTGTTTAATCTTGTGTAGCTCTATTGCCCATGCCTTGAAAATTCGATGATTTGTCAGTATTTGATGGACTATCTCCTTTGAGGCCCAGTTTGTCACTGTTGCCTTACTGTTGTTTCCGTAAGGATGAAGTCTAAATTCGACCAATATCAAGTTGGAAGATTTGATATAGTTAAGGTCCCTTATTTCCTTTGTTAGCATTAAAATTATACTTCTGTTTAAGGTATCAAATGGCCCTCTCAACATATAGTTTGGAATTTGTAGGAGCTTATTTACTTGGAAAACCCATTTTGTTTGAGGTCTCTCTGGGTGATTGTTCTGTAATGAGTTGAAATCTTGTTATTGAGTGCACTCCTCTGCTGACGGTTATTTCCCCGTTCTTGATCTATCAGTGAGCTTTCTTTGTATTGTACTTGTATGGCTCTCTGGTTTGCACCTGACTTTTTACTTTCCTTATTCTCCAGGCTCTTTTGTTTATCCTTAAGTTAGATGCTCTAAACATATCTGTTTCTTCCGAACTTTGATGTGGTATGTCAAACTGCTTGTTCTCTTTTTTTGGCTGCATGTTGGTATCGCCCTCCTGTTGTTTCTTTTGCCTCATATTCTTGAACGCTTAGCCTTCTGAGCAGTCTAGCTGCTTGTGAACTTATTTCCATCAATTTATTGGTGAGAATCGATGACAGAATGTGGGGTTTGTCGCCTATGTTTGCGCACTGGCATTGAAACTTGCTGTGTATAATTGTGCTTTTGAGCTCTCCATGTGCTAACTGGCACTTTGTCTGCTGGATCTTGGGTTTCGTTATGTGTTTTGGGAGTGGATAATCTTCTACCTACTGTCACTTGTTCCTCTAACTCTATCTTCCTAGTTAGGCTTGTAGGGGACATATTTCCAAAGATGAATGGATTTTTATCCAATGGGCTGCTTCTGCCTGCCACAAATGGACTTAAGCTGATTGTTGTATTGCCCATCTGTCTCCTAGCCTCTCCCTTAAAGACTAGCAGCGGAACCAATAGGTAATTGATCCGTAATTGACTGGTCTCATGTGTATGCAGTGTTGTTAAAAAAAGTTCAATTAGGGGTTGTTCCTGTGACTCTGGGGGTCCGAATGGTACCTGGTGATTTTCTGTTAGGGCACTCGGGCTCTGCCTGTCCCACCTGATGAGATTGAGAGAAGAGAACGACTCTCTTAAACTTAAGTTGCTCTGCTTGTGTTGTAACTGTCTTAGTTTCACAGTTTTGCGTAATTAAGTCAGCAGACAACTCCTCTTGAACTCGACCACTCGACCAAGAGATACTTTCACTTCCTGCTGCAGACTTGCTTTCTGCCTCTGGTTCTAGAAGTAGCTGCTATTTGTAGTACTTAACTGTACTTTTCATTCTTAGAAAATCAGTTATTTTTCAGAACTGATATTTGAGGGGGATTCCAGCTCTTTTCCACTACCTAGACATACCACTGAGTCCGACATGGAGTCCAGCTTAGGGAACTCTTGCTTTGCTCTCTTTGTTTGTTTTTATTTCCTCTGACCTGGGACCCCTCTACTCTCCTTCCGGAGGGCATTATATTCCTTTTTCCTCACTTCCCAGATTTCAAACTTTTCCTGTGACTGAGCTTCCTCCAATGGGAAGCACTTCTTCCGGAGGAAATTATAATTAATTTGTTTTTGTTGTTTGTTATTTGTTATATTTTGTGAGCTCTTCTTTTATATCATTGTTGTTGTCATTTGTAGGGCCACCCTGCAAGAGTATATTCACTGTCTTTCTTTCAGACTGCCTTCTTCCCAGAGATCATAAATCTTCTACCTACACCACTGTTATTGCCACTTGTCCGTTGTGGTGATTTAAACTGTCTTTTCTTGTGCAGGTTATTTTTTTGGATGCTCTCCACTTGTGCACAGGCCACACTGGCCTAACACTGGCCACTGCCGTGCAGTACTGGATCTTTTGTGGTCAATTGCCACCACAGAATATACCTTAGCCTGTCTTGCCTCTTGGAGAAATGTTCTGGGCAAGACGGGTATGTAGAGTGCTCTCAGGCAGGCAAGTCGGGTGCTCGCTGATTGGACACTCGCGATTTGCTTCAATATACCCCGGTTTACTCTGGGCTGTGGCTGGGGTAGACAGTCAGCTTGGCACTGCATACTCTCCGCTTTTGCTGCTGCTGCTACTGCTTATGCACTGTCAACCCCACCCCCGTTGTGTGTTTCGGGTCTCACTTCTGCCTCAGGGGGATCCTCGAGAAGGGCTGGTCCTCCTGACACCAGATGTTTCTCCTGACCACCGGCTGACACGCTGCACCTGCCGGGCTGACTCAAGCCACGGTCCTGTCATCCAACCAGGAGTGACCGGAGCCTGGGGGTTGGGCTCCTCCTCCTCTGTCGCAAATCTATAGCTCTGTCTCCATGGACCTTCCCGGTGGCGTCTTTCACACAGCAGTCTGCAAGCCGCCTCTCTCCCGTCTCCCGACTCTCTTCTTCACACATCCAGTGTCACCTGACGCCACACACCACGCACCAGACATCTTCCTCCTGTCAGCGGCTGTGGCTGTGGCCCACACCACGGTTGCTCCAAGTAACTCTCCGGTTCCTCGCTCCACCCACTACTGCTACTGCTCCTTTACGCTTTTGCTTTGGACAGTAAGAACCTTTCATTGAATACAAGTTTGATAAGGTTTTAGTCAAATACATTTCTATTGCAGTGATTTACTAACTTTCCTAGTAACGCAGTGCAAATTCCATATTTGCTGTACTGGGCTGCATGAGGGGGAAAACAAAGCACAGAGCCATATCTACTGAGATTTGGGGCAGCTATCGATCAATCAACAGAGGCTTTTCTTTGACTTGTCTCCTGACAACTCCAATATGCCCACGTGTGGGCACCCTGAAGGCACAGAAAACCTACGCATGTATGGTAGGTACTCTCACTCTAAAATGGGGGGTCACACCTTGATAGGGATATGTTTTGCCTTGAGGGAGCCTGAAGAGAATTATCCTTGGGAAGCAGCTACTAAAAATCTGACAAAGGATATGCTCAAAGTGTTCTCCCAGCCAGCCAGTCAGGGCAAGGGATGTCTAACTTGCACCAATTCATTGCTCAGATTTTACAGAAATAGAAACATATATAGTTTTTCTACTTTTCACCTAGTCCTGTGTTTGCTACCTGCCATCAAATGAACATTGCATCCTAAACAGTGATTCTGTTGCAATGTAATGATATGCGCTAATATTACATAATTGATTCTGCAGATTACATTCCCTAGAAAACCCACGCTTATTTGATATTGCTTGACCTAAAAGATTCAAGGCAACCTTTCCTTGGTTATTGTTTTGCGGTTTATGTTTGTCTATTTGAGGAATGCAACAAAATAGCAACAGCAGCAGCAATTTTAACAACAACAAAATTTAAAGGTCTTAAGACTTTTCATTCTATCTTCTGGCTGCAATGAGATATTGATGCAGGGTTTGCACCAATACATCTCCCTGAATGTGTCCAACATAACAAATAGTGTGGTGCACAAAGAGACCACAGTGGTACATGTATTTAAACAATGTAATACCGATTTTTCTTAAAAAAAGAAAAGCTTTGCAACAGAGTTGCACAAACACCCTGGCAATGAGAAGGCTAAGCATGTTTTGGTTATGAACTGTCTGTAACTTCTGATGCAGAGCCAGCCTTCAGTCAAAGTGGGAAAGGCAATCGTTCATGAGGTCCTTGGAGATACTAATCCGTGCTGTCCTCTCCCTCCCCTCTCAGTTATGCTAATAATTATTGACATAATAGCACTTCATTGCCACTCCAATGTGCCACATTACAGCCAGATCGGTTCAATGGAGATTTCTTAACAATTACGTAGCCCTATTCAATCTTTGTTTGTGATTGTATTTGTTGATGTAGAAAGCATTTTTTAACCGAAAAGCTGTAAATAGCAACACAGTGGCAAAAAGAAACTGGCAAATGGTTGCTTATATCGAGATGCAAATGATACATGGTTTACAAACAATGGAGATATACATGAAGACAGACTAATACATAGCAAGAATATTTAAATGATTGTGAACTTACAATATGGGGTACATTAGCCGATTATGAGTAACACTGCAGTGCAGACGTTAGGGCTTAATTTATATGTTGGCGGAGAGGAAACTCTATCAAAATGGCGATGGTATTCCCTCCCCACCAACATAGTGGTCCGCCCATCTCATTCGAATGCGGGCAGGCCATAGGTTTAATCATCACAAAATAAACCTGTCCAACACCTCTGTGGAGTAAGGGCTGTCAGAGGTAGACCTCTAATGTTGATAAGCGGAATTAAAGGTCAGTGTTCACTGACCATCACCATCAGGAAATTCCCAGAGGGAAGTGGCTGAAAAAACTGCTAAATGCTCCTCTCAAGGAGTCCCATGATGAGGGAAGCAGTTTTTTTTTCAAAACCAAAATCCTGCTATGAAGTATCAACCATATTTGGGGTGTAACGACACCACAAAAGCAAAGAACGTCTTCTTGTCATTTAGACAGTTGCACCTTCTTTTCATAAAATTTGATGGTACCTGGAATCAACCAGGTCAAAGATAGCAGGTCCAGTCCTCTTGTGATCTTCGTCCATAGGTCCAGAAAGTGCTCTTAGGAAGGCGTTGTAAAGTTCCCTAGCCTAAGGACGGGTACATTCTAAGACACTCCAAGTCCCTCCCTGACCAATGAAATAAAGGTTCCCAGGCCCTAGCTTACCTACTTTTTCAGTAGTTGCTGTTCGCCTTACTGCAAACAGGTCCAGAATGTCATGTGCTAGTGCAATGTCTAGATTGCTGAAGTCTTCAGCCACACTGAACTTGGGTCCAGAGAGCTGCAAGTGCATATGCAGCGAACTATGGAAATCACAAATGCCCTCCCACATCTAACACTAAAATTCAGTTTGAAGCAGACCATTAACCCACAACAAACAGGATTCAGAAGTCTAGTAGGACAAAGTCACCAACCAGAGAGGGGATACACAAGAATTGTGTTCTGGTCCTGTTTCATTCCTTTCAAGGGTGTAATTGTTTTTCGTGTACCTCAAACAGACTTATCAGGCAGGATCTGACACAGTTGGGCAACCATGATGCCCGCAGCACCCACCCTGAACACTATGCTGAACCCAGAGGAGTTATCCCTGCCCATTTATGTTGACCTGTCAATCAAACTGACCTATTGTGTAGCTAATGAGTAGATGTTCACACCTCAGTCACACCTCAATCAGGTCTAGTACATGCGGACCAGCTGTCAGTTCTAATGCTAATTAGCTACCTAAATGCTCAGAGAGGGAAAACGTAACTTTCTTAAAGTTACATTCCATTAATATTTATTAAAAATCTAACTTTATTATTGACTTGAGTTTTGAATAACTTTTAAAAATAGTGCTTTAATTATTTTGTCTAGCGGGTCCCATCCCGAGATAGCAGTGTTACATTATAATCTGCATTTTGGTTTTCTACATAGGGCAGCTAGGTCAGCCAAAGTGAAAATAGTTTTGGGGCCTTGTCACTGTATGAACATGATAACTTCTATTTTCTACAAGTCTCACTTTTAAATGCCATGCATACTGCCTTGTGAGATACAAGGCCTACTTAGGGGTGAGTTACCAATAATTTAAAAAGAGGTCTTTAGCTGTCCAAAAAGTGTATTTTACTCAGCAGCAATCATGCTATACAGGGTAGGCCTGGAGCCATGTTTTAGTGCCATTATAGTGGATGGCAGAACAAGTGCTACAGTCCACAGGTGGCATTTTATTTTCCATGCCACTGGTGTATTGCTGCACCATATATTATGCCCTTACAGGAAAGTTAAATGTGTCAATCAGGTTTAAGATCAATTTCAACATGTTTTAAGGGTCAGATCACATACACTGAACACTGGATATCAGTGTCCTAGTGTTAGAGTTCTATAATACTGGGAGGTGAGTCCCAAATAAAATGAAAAACTGGAGGTGACTCAGAAAGAATTGGTGCTTTGCAGCACTGGTAATCTTCATTAAGCCAAGTCCACTACTCCTTTTGTATTTCCAGTCCTCAAAACCCACCCACCACTCCATTCCATGGGTGGTGTCAAATTTTTGAGCTTGTAGCATGCTTGTAGAAAACATGACTTTGGTAAGATTAGGCTTGTCAATAGTATAACCTGTAGAAAGGATTCTATCTAGGAACAAATGGGGATTTCAGTTTCAGTGAAGGCTCCTAACTCAGGATGTGGGTGCACCGAGGTAGGGGCTTGAACGGGGTAGAGAAGATCTTTGTGTAATGAATAACAATGATCAGGCACTGAAACAAGTGATAGTCTAACCCTACTGCCTACTGAAACTAAGTGTATTGTATCACCTGCCCAATATCATTTAGTTCCTTAAACACAGTATTTTAGTACTATGGGTGGACTTATCTACTGACCAACTAGCCACAGATTCCAATCAGGTACAAATATACATTAGCAGAAATGGAATGAGAAAAGTTCTCATTTAGCTATTATTAGTCAGCGTGTTTTAAAGATGCTCTAAGAGAGTAGCCACAGCCAACACTCAAGCTATTGCTAGGTCACTGCTTTTATAGTTGTAGGGGTGGGTGTGACTTGCATAATTTGCTGTAGCATAATCACACAAAATTACAGTGAAAGTATGCAAGATTCCTGAGAATTACACGAGGAGCATAACCCAATATTTAGCACCATTTTCTTAGAGCAAAATGCCCTCATGTCCAAAATTAACTTCAGTTTCCAGATACTGAGAATTTTGTTTGTGGATGTAGGGGACATTTATGGATTTTAACTGTCAGGTACAACCATGGTTTACACAGTAGAACCAGATGGAAAAAGCACTGAAGAGAATGGTGTCAGAGCAGCTGCATTTCTTGGACAATTCCCACCTGCTTTGTACCTGCAATTTTCTGATGGAGAGGCTGGTGGTGGCTGTTCCATCAGAAAAACTACTTTTCCAGACGATCAATGCAGGGGTGTAACAGATGCCCCTGCAGCCTCTGTGGTGCAAAGGGTCCCCAACCCACCAGTGGGCCCCAAGTCTTCAAGGGGAGCCATCTAGCCCATGGCCAATGAATATCTGTGAAATATGGAAGACTCAGGCCCCTGATCACATTCTGCAGAGGGGCCCATAATTTTGCATTACACCACTGGATACATTATGTGGATGGACAGGCGAGACATCAATTTTGAATGGCTGCCTCTTTACCACCCACCTCTAAATGAGGCCTTCAATAAAGTTATGAAGTACCTGAGGTGCTGGTATTGCAGTGCCTTCTCTACAAATCCATACGAGATGTCCTTTCAAAATATTAAAATATTTGTACTAGGAATCTCTTCCTTGTACTTGCTGTTTAAGGAATCAAAAGATATTATTTAATTGAATCGTGTGCTTTTTAATCATTGTTACTGAATCAGTAATCCCTTCGCTGCTAGGCCTTTTTCCTCCCCCTGTGTGCTAAGCCTTTTTTTTGGCAATTTGGGGTAGTTGGCGCTTAGGACTCCATAACCTTTTGTCCACTAAGGTATCCATGCCAAGGTTGTGTCCTTTTTTCCCCTCAACATGCCGTGGAAAGGTACCCAGGGTTTGTGGATTTCCCTGGAGTGGACCGAAAATTAACCAAAATATGGCTTAATTTCGTTTTTGGGGGGTACAATGGGGAAAAAGTGCTGCAGAAGAAAGCATCTGATTTTTCTCTGCAAATGGTATCAACAAGGGGCTTGCTGTGATAAACTCACAATCTTCCCAGCTTTCAGGAACAGGCAAAATTTTGTCAGAAAACAAAATATTTCAACACAGTTTGGGCCTTTTACTGGGACATATACCATTTTTCCTATTTTTGGTGCCTCCACCTTCTTCCACTCAGTGGTAAAGGTGGATATGAAACCAGGGGTGGATCACAGACAGCTATATATTTATGAAAAGGAGATAGAATTCTGAAAAAAGCAAGGGGGCATTTGTGTAGATCCTTCAAGGTTTTCCAATAGAAAGCAGCAATTTAAATAAAACCACATTGAAATAGAGTTGAAAAAACTCAACCATTTATGCCTACATTTTCACCTGTAACCTCTTTGTTATATCCTGAGTATTACATTCAATTGTAATCAGCCTAGGTCTTCCTAACTGTTCAGCCAGAGTGACAGATGGTGATGGAATGTTGGTGTGACTGTGATGCGTGGAATGCCTGGGTACCTGAGTGGATGTGTGGATGACAGTTGGAGATGGGCTGAGCAACTAGGCAGGCTGCTCCTGGTGGGGCTGGTGTATGAGCTGGTACATGGCTGCACTAAGACTGATATCATTTGGAACTGGAACCAATAAAGAAGACTTAGCATTTTACAACATGGCTACCAGTGTCTTCATGTACAGAGCCCAACATAATTTTTGGCGACGAGCGGACCTGGAACCAAGTGTGCTTAAGGACAGAACAGAAACCAAGAGACTACTAAAGAAATCTAGTTACCAGCGTGACTACAAGGAAAAAAGCATCTACATGAAGCTGTATGGAGTAAAAAGCAAGGCAAGCCAGCCCCACCAGTGTCCTGTCATCGGACGGCCCCAACCTGTGTCCTGCCTGATCTTGCTCCATGGACTTGTACCATAGGTATTGTCTGTATGTTAGGGTATGTCTGTTCTAAGTTCCACCCTACCACTTCCTTTGGTATCTGCTGTATGGATGTATCTACTGCGCAAAAGAATTGTGGCTGCACATATGTGAGTTATTGACTAACTCAGTGAAACTAATTCACATGTGCCACACAGGAGAGGTGTGGTTCTGCCAGGATTGGTGTCAAGGTGTAACATGGAAAGCACAAATATGGATTTTCTTGTCTGCTGCAGTATGGAGGTGCACAAGTACTGTGTTTGCCCTGGATTGTGGGGTTCTTACTATGTGGAGATGTACAATGCAACAACCAAATGGAGGTCTTATGGAGGTGAACCATACTGCTAATCCACAGAATGGAATCTTGGATTCATATTAGGCTGCCCGGGACACTAGTGCGAAAGGAAGTACAACTATGGTGTATCGCTTGCTTAATATGGGAGAAGAAGTTTCACACACACGATGTTTCAGACGATTGCACTGTGAAGGTATGAAAACCCAGTCACGTAGTCTGCAATCAATCTGCGATACTTTTGAGCTTTGGGAATTGTGCCCTTGTTTCTTTCCTGTGTTGCCGAGTGAAGAACCAGAAACCTTATGGGTCTGGCGGCGCAGGGTACGCCTTAATCTCCTGGGTTCACTTGCTTTATCTAACAGAGACACAGGACACTCTGTTGGGCGTAGAAGATCAGATTTATTAGCTGCAGCTAAGTACAGTTGTCCTAGAAGTACACTCGGTATGTTCTCAGGAGACTGCCACTTCATTCCGTGGCGCACCATCTTTTATAGTACATGGATGACATACAGATTAACCAAGAACACTCCCAATACATACATAAAGAGCCAATAAGAAGAGCTCGAAAACAAAGTTTTACCAATGAAAAGAACTTGAGAAATAAGGTATCGAGTAACTCGAAGAAGCCTCTCCTCCAACTGTGTTTGTCACCCCTCCCCACAGGTTAATTCATTAACGTGTCCGCAACTGACTTGCAGGTGGCAAGGTACATTTGTGTGTTTTGGAGGACAGTTGTGAAACGAGAGAATACGAGCAGAGAACGACGAAGGCCAGAAGATAAGATAAAGTCAGGAAAGAATGGTGCGAACCAACAAATAGTTGAGACAGGGATTAGTCAGACCAGACAGGGATTAGTGGACTCGGCCAGTCCCTGACACCAGTTCGTAAACAGAGGCAGAAGGCTATTTTGACACGATGCCGCAGGAAAAGCAGAAAAGACCTCGTTCGCCGTGCTGCCTGAGTGAGGGCAACACAAAATGGCGGCGGAACACAAAATGGCAGCTCGATATGATCGAGATCGAAAATCGAGTTTCCTCAGACCCTCCTTTTGCCAGAACTCAGGCAAAATGCACAAACTCACGTTAATCTGAGTCGATGTTGATGGCCATGAGGTCATCAAGCTGTTGCTGTAACATCATTTTAATGTTCTCTGTTCTCTGTGACTTAGGTCTTGGGATGCATACAGAAGCACGAAGGCCGCAGATGGCGGGGCCACAGTGCATACAGAGACAACAGGAGAAAATGATGGCCAAAACCATTCCAAGAAATGTTAATACCTTCCATCCCCATTTTGACAGTAGTCCCCAAAACCATCCCAACAACGACCAATCTCCTTCGTTCTGATGAATTGACTCAGAGATTACATGTAATTTAGAGATGGCTTGGTATACCGTCGGAGCATCGTCCGGTATATATATACAGCAACTAGATCCGATCAATGTACAGACTCCACCACGGTCCGCAAGAATAACATCTAAGGCAACTCGGTTCTGTAATGTCATAAGACGATCCACCTGTAGTTCAGCCGTAATATTACTTAAGGCTCCTACAGTGATGTCTATAGTAGTCTCTACAACACAAACCAGTTGTCTCATGTTTCTGCTGTTGGCCATTGGACCCCAAAAAGGAAGAATTCCTTTGAGGAAATCTCCTCCCTCTTGTCCTGCTGTGTCTTTGGAATCAATAATTCCTCTGCCATATCTGTTTCTATGGTGAATTGAAGAGGCAGTGTATGTAGGGGGAAGAAGGAAAGCTATATAGCATGTTCCGGAGAAACCAGTCGGCAACCACGTATAGGCTCAATCGTGACAGATAAAATACGTGCCCTTAGATGGTACTAACGGCGGCGAATTCTGAGACGTGTAAATGTATGTGTGGGAACAAAAGCTCTTTTCTTGTCCAGTGTTAGCAGTCTGACCATTTATCTGCAAACAGAAATTACCTTGATGAGATACAGTCCAAATTGGTGGAGAATTTCCCTGTTTAACTTTATCACTAAGGCTAGTGATGTAATGAGTGACGTTCCAATTAGTGTATGCTTTTCTCTCATCAACAGAAATTTTACTATTCTCCATGATTTTAGCCATAGCTACCATTCCCTTTATCAATGAACTATGACTAAAATCTGGTCCACCAATATATGAACTGACAGGTCATTTAAATCGGCTCTGATATGCGTTAGAGAATATTACAAAATAAGCCCAAGCGGAACCTTCATAAGAGAACAGAAGGACTAAGTATGGCATCCCTTTATCTGTGGTATGAGGCATAAGTCCACACACCCAACAGTCGGTTGTATTAATTACTAATTGGTGCTGGTGTAATAACTGGACAAATGAATTATTGTAGTATTCGGTTCTTCTTATGAATTCATGCTGAGGAAGTGTATGAAATAGATGTGGAGAGACAGTAGAATAAGAAGGCAAAGAGATAGAAGTAGGGACAACTTTTTGCTGTATAGCATAAACAATCCAACCTATACACGCCAATAAGATACACAATAATATAAAAACACATAACGTTACACCACAACGACTGTACATTAATTTACAATACCTTTCTCTCATTTTGTTCTTCTTCTCTCTTTCTCCTAATGTAGTCCCCATCTTCTAAGTGGATGCTCACAGCAATCTTCCTCAATCACTTGGTTATGATTATCTGCCGTCCTATGACACTGCACATCCTGCAGGCCTATTACCACTACTCAGGTCACAATCAAGACTCCTACCGTGACCCTGCAACCGGGATAGAAACTACATGGAAGAGAGAATCTCAAGTTTTCTTAATTAGTCTTGGTCTGACATTATAACGGACTTTATCAGGTACAGTCTGGTCTCGAAACAATGTTTGTGGGTTTGTAGTGTTCAAGCAGAGATGTGGTGGTACAGCTTCTTGAAGAATACCGTCGTCTTCTTTCTCCGACCGAGTTACACTCAGGCGTGCATCGCTAAAAGGTATGAACTGGGGAACCTTTTCGCTCTCAGAGTCGCGTATACCCTTACGGACCCACTGATCAAAGGGCAAAGGCAAAGGCACTTTTTTGCAGTGCACGCCGTGTATCCAGTTTTTCTTTCCTTCAACCTTTAATGCTGTTCGCGTCGCCAGGAGGACCTGGTGAGGTTCCCTCCAACGAGGCTCCAGATTCTTTGTCCTTTGGAAATTCTTCACACAAACCCAGTCACCTGGTTGGATGGAATGACCTGGGTCTGTAGAGGCCTCTGGCAAAGCGTTCTGAACCTGTTGATGGAGACCACGCAATTTAGTTGTAAGGTCGTGCAAATAATCAATCAGCATCGGGTATGGTATGTCAGAATACTTTTTAGGGCGAGGGACTCCCCATACATTAGCTGGGCGCCCAAAAACAACCTTGTATGGGCTGAGTCCCAAACGAGAATGCACAGCTGTTCTGGTGGACAGAAGAGCCAAAGGTAAAGCATCGGGCCAGGCAAGACCTTTGCTGGCTTGTATCTTTGCACATTTTAGTTTGAGAGTTCCATTATAACATTCTACCAAACCCGCTGATTGTGGATGGTTTGCCGCATGGAACTTCTGCTTTATACCAAGACCTGCACAAACTTTTTGCATGACTTGGCCCACGAATTCACTCCCATTGTCACTCCAGACAATGCGGGGTAAACGAAACCTAGGAAAGAACTCTTTCAAAAGAACTTTGGCAGTGGACAAAGCAGTGTTGTCTTTCAGAGGGCAGGCCTCTATCCATCTGGAAAAGGCACATACCACCACTAGAACATATTTGAGATTGTTGCATCGCTCCATATGAATATAGTCGATTTGCAACACCTCAAAAGGATATGTCGGGGGAGCAAAATGACCTGCCAGAGTTGGGGTTCCTTTTCCCGGATTGTACATCAAGCAAATGATACAATGCTTTACCACATTATCTGCACATTTTGGAATCCCTTCGTTCAGCCACACTGGAGCCAGAAGTTTACATATTCCTTTCGCACTGATGTGGGCTGGACCATGCACCATAGTAACGACAGGCAATACATAGGCGTCTTGTAACAGCCAACGCTGGTGTTCTGACAACTCTACCCAACATCCCGTTCCGTCTAACATTCCTGTACTCTCTTTCCACTTTCTCAACTCTTTCTCTGTAGCATCGGCCTGAATCAATCTCACACTTTCTATTGTGTCCTCACACATCCCTTTTTCCCTGACCCAATTCGCAGGGCCCGCAACATACATGCGACTTGTAGCATCTCTGGCTGTCCTTTTTGCTACCTCGTACGCAAAAGCATTTCCGCGACCAACATCGTCAGTAATCTTCTTATGCGCACTACATTTTACAATTGCTATCTGGGTAGGCAGGGCAAGTGACTCAAGAAGGTCAGTTACCAATTGACCATGCTGTATTTTAGTACCGTGGGAGGTAAGGAATCCTCTTTCCTTCCACAAACGACCGAAGCTATGCGCCACACCGAACGCATACTGGCTGTCGGTATACACATTCACTCTCTTTCCTTTAGATAACACACACGCTCTGATCAAAGCTATCAGTTCGGCCGCCTGAGCTAAATTATGTCTGATGCGTGCTGTTTCCACAATTGTATGCAAGGTAGTAACAGCATAAGCTGAAGTTGTCTCACCATTCGGGAGTTTGAAACAAGACCCATCCACCCATAGGATCCCATCTGGATCTGCTAGCGGCGTATCTTTCAAATCAATTCTACCTTTTGTCTCCTCCTCAGTATAGAGAAAACAATCATGTTGTTCTTTAATACCTTTCCCTTACGGAAGAGGTAACAAAGTGGCTGGATTTAAAGCGTTGCATCATTTGATGTGCACGTGACTAGCCAAGAGTGTCAGCTCATATCCAGACAAGCGAGCACTCGTAAGATGCTGCGTTTTCGTCCTATTTAGCAAGGTATCCACTGCATGTGGTACCATAACAATGAGAGTATTATCTAGCACCACTCCAGCAGACTGACAAATAGAAATGGATGCTGCTGCTGTAGCTTTAAGACAACTAGGCAATGCCTTGGCTACTGGATCTAACGTAGCTGAAAAATAGGCACATGGCCGTTGTTTATCCCCAAATCGTTGTGTTAAGACTGACAACGCACAACCCTCTCTTTCATGGACATAGAGCGTGAAGGGCTTACTGTAATCCGGAGTACCCAACACAGGAGCAGAACACAGAGCAGCACGTAAATCAGTAAAACTCTTCTGACATTCGTCAGTCCAAGGAAGAGGTTGGGGTGTGTCTTTCAAAGTGAGTGCTAACAGAGGTTTGGCCAACAAAGAAAAGATCGGGATCCATTGCCTACAATACGAGGTAATGCCCAGAAAGGCACGCACCTCTCTTTGTGTGGCTGGCGCAGACATTTGTGCAATTGCTTGAATTCGTTCTGGGGTTAATCGCCTTCCCTCCTTTGATAAGAGATGACCCAAATAGGTAACCTCTCGACGGACATATTGTAGTTTAGAAGGCGAAACCTTATGATTAAGATCAGACAAGTGATTTAACAATGCAACAGTCACATTCCAGCAGACATCCTCTGAGTTGGCAGCAATTAACAAATCATCCATATATTGGATAAGAGTAGCACCTGGAGGCAAAGGGAAAGCATCAAGCTGACATTTCAGAGCTTGACTATAAATGGAGGGGCTTTCACAATAGCCTTGGGGTGCGCGCTTGAACCGGAAACTTCGGCCTCCTAGAGAAAAACCAAAAATATCCCTACTCTCTTCGGCAATGGGAATGCTGAAGAAAGCATTTTTCAGATCAATAACAGAAAACCAAGCCGCTGAGGCAGGTGTCATAGTTAACAGGGCAGTAATATCTGGGACAACAGGAAACTGTGGTACAACAATTTTATTAACCTCCCGAAGATCAATCACAAAACGATAAACAGGAGGCTTAGAAGGGTCGGTGCGTTTAAGAACAGGAAGAATAGGACTATTACATAAATTTCCTCTCGTTTCCTCAATCACACCCTTCTGAACCAAATCATAAATGATATCCAAAAGCGCTCTTTCACCTTCATTGGAAATTCTGTATTGAGGAATGCGTGGCAATTTAACATTGGGTTTGAGAGTAACAACATAAGGCGGAATCTTAAGACAGCCAACATCATTTGGACCCGTAGCCCAAAGCGTTGCAGGAAGAGAGTGCAATTCAGGTGGGAATTGATCTTTAGACAAATACATTGGAGAAGTCAATTTCTGCCCCAAAGTAAGATGTACACCAGAAGGAGAACAATATATCGTTGCATGCAATCTTTTCAATAGATCCAAACCCAACAGATTCTCGCCGCAACCAGTTGTTAAAAGCTGAGGAGCTTCCAAATCATAAGGGCCAATTGAAATAGACAGAGGGCTAGAGACCGGATTACGAACTGGGGCGCCAGAAAATCCTACTGATACATTCGTTGAGCCAGACAAAGGTGCCCCCTGGAGTTTAGAGTGAATGATAGAACTTCTCATCGCACCAGTATCTAAAAGAAATGGCTCTGAAACACCCATTGTAGTGACATTAACATAAGGTCCACTCTGATCTACTGGAATCGATACAACTCCCTCACTTTGTCTATGGCTGTCCTAGTTAGCGTGAAGGCTTTCATTTTCACCTTCAGCATGATAATCATCATTGTAATACTGTGTAGACTGAGTATTTTGTTGATCAAAGTAGTTCATAGAATTTGGAGGGGGAAGAGAACGCTGTTCTTGGGTCAACACACCTCGACCTCTACCCCTGGGCGCTAACTGATAGATACCTCGACCTCGTGGAGCAGGTGGTTATATTTAATTTCGTATTATCCCCTGCTTTTATCCCGAGCCCACTTACCTGCACCATAATATACCGAAAACCACCGCTGTTGGGCGGGCCCTTTTCCCGGTGCTTCTGAAACCTTGGCGGCCATACTAAGTGTACACAGGGACGCCTGCCGGCGCCATCTTGGAGGTCGGACGTTCTAGTCGTCACAAGGACGCTAGACGTCTACATAAGGGGGGTAAATTAGGCGGAGAGCCCAGCTAGCTGACACAGAGCGTCCAGAGCGCGCTGCGTAATTTGTTGTTTGTTCTTGCCGCCTACTTCTGGCATTTTAAAAATATCCAGTTTTTTATCTTGGTTATATTTAATTTCGTATTATCCCCTGCTTTTATCCCGAGCCCACTTACCTGCACCATAATATACCGAAAACCACCGCTGTTGGGCGGGCCCTTTTCCCGGTGCTTCTGAAACCTTGGCGGCCATACTAAGTGTACACAGGGATGCCTGCCGGCGCCATCTTGGAGGTCGGACGTTCTAGTCGTCACAAGGACGCTAGACGTCTACATAAGGGGGGTAAATTAGGCGGAGAGCCCTGCTAGCTGACACAGAGCGTCCAGAGCGCGCTGCGTAATTTGTTGTTTGTTCTTGCCGCCTACTTCTGGCATTTTAAAAATATCCAGTTTTTTATCTTGGTTATATTTAATTTCGTATTATCCCCTGCTTTTATCCCGAGCCCACTTACCTGCACCATAATATACCGAAAACCACCGCTGTTGGGTGGGCCCTTTTCCCGGTGCTTCGGAAACCTTGGCGGCCATACTAGGTGTACACAGGGACGCCTGCCGGCGCCATCTTGGAGGTCGGACGTTCTAGTCGTCACAAGGACGCTAGACGTACACATAAGGGGGTCATGCTGACGCACAGCGGATACGAGCAGCGGGGATGCCGGATTTCCGCCGGAGTTACGCCTGAGTTCAGCCCGTCCGCGCTGAGGACGGGCTGCGGGACGGGCTGGGCACAGAGGATTTGCAATCTTCTTCTCAGGTAACATGTTTGTACTCCTTCCAGGACATGATTGCTTTAAAGCCGTCTCTATTAGCCTGTCACCACAGCTTTTCGCCTGAGGGCATTCTACGTTCTTCTGTATGCCATACTTGCAACAGTGTTCCATCGCCCTCTTGCTCCCTTAACGGGATAACACAAACCTCTTCTGTTTCACCGAACCATACCCAACTTAGAAAGGGCTTTCTAGTCAATGCTAGGTCACTCATTAAAAATAATGTTGCCTTTCATGATTTTGTGACTGCCAGGGAACCCTCCTGGGTGTTTGTGACACGAACTTGGGCCTCGGACTCGTCTGGTCATGATTTATTGATGGCGATTCCTGAAGGCTATGCGTTGCATAGACTTGACAGAACTAGACGTAGGGGGGGCGGGCTGGCAATTCTTTATAAAGCTTCCTTTGCCTGTAGTATTAAAGCCGTGTCTGAGCCCTCGGACTCCCTTGAGGCTATGTACTTTTCTATTTCCTGTTCCCCTTCGGTATCCTTTACAGGCATCCTTATTTATAGACCTCCTGAACCCAGATCCAACTTCAGCTGTGAGCTCTTTAGAATTTTGGAACCCTTATTTTGGTAAACTCCATCTTACCATACTAGGGGACTTAAATTTTCATCTGGATGACCTGGGGTCTAAAGATACGCTTTCCTTGGTGGACTCGCTGGACGCGTGTGGCTTTACTCAATTGGTGAACAGCCCAACCCATCGGGCTGGCCATATACTAGACGGGTTGTTTACTAACGACCCGAGACTCTTGGTTGGTCCCCCCCTGCCTCTGGTCTGGTCTGACCATTTGGCAGTGCCTCTAGAATTAGCATCTTCCCCTGCAGGTGCACCTAAGCTGAGCTCCATCAACAGAGAACCCAAAAGGAGCTATAGGAATATTACCAACAAATCCCTTGCTCCGTTTATAGGGTGTATCTCGTATTCATCTACCAGGGAAGCTGGTGAGGCAGCACAAGAGCTTGCTAATTCTATCACTAGAGCTGTAGATGTGCTAGCCCCTGCATCCCTTCGGTACTCAGCAAGGCGTAAACCTTCAGCTCCCTGGTTCACTGAGCCGTTAAGGCTCCTGAGGCAGAGCTGCAGGAGACAGGAGAGAAGATGGCGAAAATCCTGGGACCCCACTGAAGGAGAGGCACACAAACGTCTGCTGCGAGAATACAAGGTCAGGGTGATAAAGGAAAAGCAGGAGTTTTTCTCCAACCTTACCACATCCCTCACATCATCTAAGGAACTTTTTAAGATTGTGGACTCCCTATGTTCCCTACAAGTGCCTGATCCAGTTGTGGGCTCACAGGAGTTGTGTAATAAAATCTCAGAGTTTTTCCATAATAAAATTGAGGATATCTATCTTGCTCTGGAAACACAGAGGAGTACCCTGGGGGCTCACTCTCCCTTGGCCCTCGCAAAATTGGAGTCCTGGACCAGAGATCCCACTAAGACCCTCAGCCATTTCCCGCCGCTCTCCCTTGAGGAGCTTGATCTTCTGTTGGACAGGACAAAGTCGGCCTCTCCTTCGGACCCTTGTCCCCTGAAAGTGCTGAAAGCATGTAGTGACACCCTACTACCGCCACTGATGGAGGTGATGAATGGTGCTATGGCACAGGGTACTTTCCCGGCAGCCTGGAAAAAGGCGATAGTGAAGCCCCTGCTTAAAAAGCCCACCCTGGACCCAGAAATGCTCAAAAACTTCAGACCCATATCTCTGCTGCCTGCCCCAGCCAAAATGCTCGAATCCCACCTTAATTTTCATCTGTCTGCTTTCCTGGATTCCTCTGGGTTTCTGGACAACTCCCAGCATGGATTCAGGAAATTCCATAGTACGGAATCTGCACTCACTATGGTGGTGAATAATATTCGAACGTAGGTGGATCAAGGTCAGACCACTCTTTTGGTCCTACTTGATCTAACGGCAGCATTTGATACCCTGTCTCCCTCGACTTTAACATCACGTCTGAGGGAGGTAGGAGTGGGGGGTCCGGCCCTGAGCCTTTTGTCCTCTTTTTTAGATCTAAGAGAGCAGAGGGTCAAGCTTGGGGAGTTCCTCTCCCCTGCCAAATCCTTGCAATGTGGGGCTCCACAGTGGTCGGCCTGGAGCCCAACCCTGTTTAACATTTACGTGGCCCCACTTGCTAGGCTTGTGAAATCGCAGGGGATGGAGGTGGTGTCATACGTCGATGACACCCAAATCATGGTGTCCCTGGCTCACTCGGTTAGTACATCAGCGTTCAACTTTAGGAACTGCATGCAAGCAGTGTCCGAATGGATGATCCAAAACTCCCTAAAGTTGAACGGCGATAAAACCGAGGTCCTGATCTTTGGTAAGAATCAGGATATTTGGTCCAGTGAGTGGTGGCCCCCATCTTTGGGAACCTGCCCTATTCCATCCCACTCTGCCAGGAACCTTGGCGTTATATTTGACACCTCGCTGACTATGACTCTCCAGGTCAATAGAACGGTGGCCACCTGCTGGGGGGTTATCAAGATTCTTAGGAGAATCGTTCACTATCTTTCCCCCCAGTCCCGTAAGCAGATTGTGGTTGCGCTAGTGGGTTCAAGGTTGGACTATTGCAATGCACTATATGCAGATATCAACACGGGTCTCATTCAACGCCTTCAGGCTGTGCAGAACGCTGCAGCAAGATTTGTTCTGGCTGTACCTAATGCTTCCTCGGCTACATTAGCCAGGAAGAGTTTGCACTGGCTTCGAATCCAGCATAGGATCTCGTTCAAACTTCTGTGCTTTGCGTATGGAGCCCTATTGGCCGGATCCTCTGATGCCTTAGGTTCCCTGCTAACCTGCTATATCCCAAGCAGGTGTCTTCGCTCCTCCGAGATGAATCTTCTTGTAGTTCCCCGTTCCAGGAAAGTCAGATGGGGCAGCAGGGCCTTTTCCAACGTGGCCCCTCGATTATGGAATGCCCTCCCCTCGGAGATTAAGGCCCAACCTTCACTAGCCCTCTTTAAAAAAGCGCTCAAAACGTGGTATTTCATCAAGGCCTACCAGTAAGCAAGTGCATTTGATCTAACTAGCATTCTTTGGTTAGGCGCCTTGACGCCCATTGGGCTTAGTAGCGCATTATAAATTGGATTTCATTCATTCATTCATAGTCCTTCATTACGCTGTAATAAAACCGGGCAACTATTCTTAAAATGACCTTCCTCTCTACAATAGGCACATTGGTTAGGACCTAATAAAGGTCGCGGAATAAAAGGCTCAGGCTTTCGATACACCCTCTGGAACTGTGGAGGCTGTTGAAACTGGCGCTGAGCAAGACGAGGAGGATAAGCCTGTTGCAGAAGAACCTTCGTTTTTAATTCCTTAGTCTTTTTCTCTTGCTTATCTTTCTCTTCTGTATCCCTGTTCTCATAATATTGAGCAGTAGCCAATATCTGCGCAGAGGAAGAAACAGCCCATGAACTTTCAGAGTCTTTCAACTTATGTGAGAGCTCAGGAAGCAAATTAAATAAAAATGTATCTACAAATAATCGCTGTCCACCCTCCGTAGTCATATCCTGACCACTGTGATCAATAAACGTCTCCTCAAAACGAGTGAAGAAATCAGAGACACTCTCATCTTTCTTCTGTATACACGCAGCTAGTTTATCCCAATTAACTCGCAAAGCAGGCATCATCGTTTTCATTAAAGTAATAATCCTACCAGGCAATTCTGAAATCAAAGCATCAGGCTTAGCACCACCCACTTGGGCTGCATCTGCGGCAATTATAGCATTCCAATCACCACCTAATGCTTGGGCGTGATCCTCTCTCCGAATTCGAGCCCATAATGCTTGTGGGACTACATTCCCCATTAACATATCAATATCGGCTAAATTCATAATGCAGGCATCAACAGTCTGGGACAACTCTTTATAATAACCAGCAGGGTTTTTACGGGGGTCCGGTAGAGACTGTTTAAGAGCCAAAACTTCAGATCTTTTCCAGGGGACATGTACCCATATTCGCTGGAAGTGCGCGGGAACAGCTTGATTAGCACCTGCTGCTGGAACCTCTTCTCTCCATACTGGAGGAACTTCTCTCATTGGATAATATCTCGATGTCAGCCTAACAGCAGGATCGGAGTCTGCGAGGAAAATAAGGATCTAAAAGAGACAAGTGTTTTTACGGCGTCCTCAATCTTAGGACCCACAATGAGTCCCTTGTCGAAATTAGCCTGAACATCCAACAGACCCTGAGGGACTGAACCCAAATCCATATCCTCCCATCCTTTAACAAGAGTGTCGCACATAACATTAAAAACATATCTCTGCGTGGGCGCTTCCCACTGATGAAAGTTAGCCAAAATATCGTTCACACTATATAAGGGACCTTTCTCGATCCATTTGCGAGCGAGAGAGTCCAATACCACCCGTTCATCGAAGGCTGGAAGCTGACTACGAGACTGTCTTCGAGAAAAAGCCGGAGACATATTAAGAGTCTCAAAGAAAGGAGACAGAAACCCAGAAACAGTATCTGTGATCCGTTTTCGGACAGTTTGAGAATTGGACATAAGGACAGGGGACAAGGTATTGGGCGAACTAATAGGAGAAGAACTGACAGTTATAAGAGGAGCCGAAGGCAAAGGAGATTGTGGCTCAAGAGATGGAGGTAAAGCAACCGGTGGCAAAGGAAGCGGGGGCGGTAATGCTTGAAGGGGCAAATGCGGAAGAACCAGAGCAGGCGGAGGCGCAACTAATGGCTGAACCGGTTGTAATAATGGGGGTGCATTAGCACCTTGTACATAGGGAGGAGGCAATCTCAATAGGTGAGACATCAAAGGGTCTTCCTCCAATTCCTTACTTTTATCAGAAGGGGAAATAGGCAACACCGGATAGCATTTATCTATCGCCATACGATGCTGTCTCTCTGAAATTTCCATTTCACGATCGATCTCATTATCTTTAAACTGCTGGGCAGCCTGTATAATCGTTATACCTTGTGCTTCCTTATCTCGTTTTGCCTTCCTAATTTCTCTCTGTTTGGCTTCCTTATACCAAAGGCGGAAAGAGTCAAACATTGCCGGCCGGGCTTTTCTTTTAAACAAAACTGCTTCCAAATTATTTAATATGTCAGGCTCAAAGCTACCATTCTGTACCCACTGCAAAACACCATCGTTCTTTGTGTATCGGATCCATGCCTCATTAAAGGCAATGGGGTCAACACCATGTTTAGAATAGAGCTCATAAGTGGGAGTTCCAACCGAAGGAATCGGACAAGAGTCCTCCAGCCGGGAGTCCCTATCACAACCAAAACAACAAAGTTTCCTAAACTTAGTCAGACCAGGCATCGTTATTTCCCTGGACTGTTCACAAACATCAAGGGGGTTAAATCAATTAACACAGCACAAATGTACTCACCCCTCGGCTTTGGCTTTTGCAATAGCCGAATCAAAGACCCAAAGGACCAAACAAAATAGTGGGAGCTACCCACCACCAATACTTAACTCAGTGTCTTCTTACGCCAACAAAGACCCGTCTAACGTCTCGCCTTACCATACATCACCAAAGAAAGGGCCAAAGCAAGGCGGCAGTCAGGGCAGCAGTCAGGAAGGAGAAACCGCGCTGAAAGAGACCTTCGGACCACTTCGACATACAGGGGTCGCTTGACGTGGCTCGCGATTCCTCCAGAATTTTCTTGCGGGGCTCCTCACAACCTTCAGGCAGAACCACTACCTCTGAAGCCGCCCCACATTGGGCGCCAGTTGAAGAACCAGAAACCTTATGGGTCTGGCAGCGCAGGGTACGCCTTAATCTCCTGGGCTCACTTGCTTCATCTAACAGAGACACAGGACACTCTGTTGGGCGTAGAAGATCAGATTTATTAGCTGCAGCTAAGTACAGTTGTCCTAGAAGTACACTCGGTATGTTCTCAGGAGACTGCCACTTCATTCCGTGGTGCACAATCTTTTATAGTACATGGATGACATACAGATTAACCAAGAACACTCCCAATACATACATAAAGAGCCAATAAGAAGAGCTCAAAAACAAAGTTTTACCAATGAAAAGAACTTGAGAAATAAGGTATTGAGTAACTCGAAGAAGCCTCTCCTCCAACTGTGTTTGTCACCCCTCCCCACAGGTTAATTCATTAACGTGTCCGCAACTGACTTGCAGGTGGCAAGGTACATTTGTGTGTTTTGGAGGACAGTTGTGAAACGAGAGAATACGAGCAGAGAACGGCGAAAGCCAGAAGATAAGATAAAGTCAGGAAAGAATGGTGCGAACCAACAAATAGTTGAGACAGGGATTAGTCAGACCAGACAGGGATTAGTGGACTCTCCTGACACCAGTTCGTAAACAGAGGCAGAAGGCTATTTTGACACGATGCCGCAGGAAAAGCAGAAAATACCTCGTTCGCCGTGCTGCCTGAGTGAGGGCAACACAAAATGGCGGCGGAACACAAAATGGCGGCTCGATACGATCGAGATCGAAAATCGAGTTTCCTCACGAGGTCTTTTGGGGGTGAGTCTATTTTATTTTGTATTTATTGCTGGCATCCCCTGGACTATTGGCGGTTGGGGTGCAGCGTTTGGATTTATAATCATGGCTCGAGCTTTCAACAGCGCGCTCTCACTCAGCGTTTATTCGACACCGCGCGCACCCTTACCTCCATTCGATTGTCCTGCTATGTCACCATGGAGCCCTCTGATGTCATGACTGTATGTAGTGCGTTCCGGCTTCTGGATGCTGCTTGCACAAACGTGTTGTGAACCCTCCGGCTCCACGTACGCACGTGTCGCCATCTTGTGGTTGGCGGCTGGGATCACTCTGTTCATTCTTCCTTGTCTTCAGCCAACCACGTTGCGGTATTGAAGATCTATTTAAACTGCTCGAAGCAATACGTCTTCAAAGTATTTACGTTTGGAATGAGGAACATAGTTTCGGCGTGGGAGTGTTCTTTCTGGTTAGCAGTGTGTCGGACATTCCCTTTAAAAAAGACAGTGTGGCATGAATGGAGGAATTGTCGTCGAGGGATGTTTCTGGTGAGGTCGTCTTCGAGGGATGTCTCTGGTGAGGTGCTCCGTTTCATGTATGTCGGAGCAAAGCTTACTTTGTACTTGCATGTTGTCCTGCCATATCCACCATGTTTCACACCGGAGCCAGACATTGGTCAATGCATACTGTCGAGGAACAACGGTGACATTTAGTTCGAGCATGTGGAGTCACCATGGAATATTATGCACAGTGATGTTCCTTGTTCTGACTATTTCTATGTGGGGCATATTGTTATGTTGCTGTAAGAAAAAGATTATATGTATATATAAACATAAAAAGTTATGGCATGCAGTTATCCTCTTATGTGGGTTTTATGTTCAGATCACACAGGTTATTGGTACACTTTTAAGAGTGCTGCATGTTTTGGTCAATTATATCTCAAATTACAGAGTTTGTCCAATGCAGCACAACTCGGGTGAGTGGTCGCTCACCGGCGTGGGGCACAGGTCACTAGTGTTCTACTGTTGATGGAATTGTATTAGTAATTTTAAAAGTTTGAATTTCGTGATGCCACAATTTTTACGCTGTTTATGGTTGGGACGTCCTAGTCTCCTAGTGGGTGGACATCACAGTCTATCCCTTACATGAGGGTGGTTCTGGTCTTGGTGGTTGGTTCCCATCTTCTTTGTGTTGTGTGTAAGTCGTTTTACGTTGCACGTTGGTCTGATGTGTCGGTAAGTCGCCTTGTGCTGCACGTCTTGCATCTGTGTATGTGTGTAAGTCACCCTGCGCCTCACATTTTGTCCTGTGTAAGTCACCCTGCGCTTCAGATGCTGTTGTCTGTAAGTCGCCCTGCGCTTCACATGTTGTCCTGTGTAAGTCGCCCTGCACTTCAGATGTTGTTATGTGTACCTCGCCCGGCGCATCATGTGTTATCCTGTGTAAGTCGCCCCGCGCTTCAGATGTGGTTGTGTGTAAGTCGCCCTGCGCTTCACTGTGAGTACCCGCTATGTGGTCCATATTGTGGTACACGTGTATCTGTAGTGTTTGTTCACCCTTGTTGTCTGTTTCTGGCCTAGGGTGTTTGTCGTGGGCTGTGTGCACCCTTCACTACTTTATTTTCAAATGTTCATGGGGAAGGAGGGGGTTATTGCTAGTTTGTTATTTTAAATTGCTTGACAATTTTCATTCCTTCCCAAAAGTACGCAGTGTTAGTCTGCTTCTCTGCGTTTTAACATCGTTTGTGATTTGATAATTTCACGCTTTGGTATGACTTAATCTTCATGAGAGAGGATGGGGGATTTTGATGCATGTTTTTATATGTCGTATTTTGCCCATCTTTTCTTTATTTGCATTGTTCTCTCTTTTGTGATGTTTTACTTTAGTTGCATCCTTGAGTTACGAAAATTACTGCTTCTCTTGTGTATAGTTCTCTGCTTTAGTATTGTAATATTTGTTTTCATTTTAAAAGGAAAGGGATAATGTTATATACTGAGTATTACATTTAATTGTAATCAGCCTAGGTCTTCCTAGCTGCTCAGCCAGAGTGACAGATGGTGACGAAATGTTGGTGTGACTGTGAATCGTGGAATGCCTGGGTGCCTGAGTGGATGTGTGGATGACAGTTGGAGATGGGCTGAGCAGCTAGGCAGGCTGCTCCTGGTGGGGCTGGTGTAGGAGCTGGTACATGGCTGTACTAAGACTGATATCATTCGGAACTGGAACCAATAAAGAACACTTAGCAACTTACAACATGGCTACCAGTGCCTTCATGTACAGAGCACAACACTCTTCTAGCTATGGCCTATTTTTGTAAGCAATAAACTGTTACATTCGCTGGACCCTTCTGGTTGCGGAGATATGTAAGTCTTGTAGGTTCATGAAGAACCCGAAGTATACATTGTGTACCAGGTATAAAGCAATTTATTTGGTAAAATATGAAGAGGGAAAAGTATGCATCAAGGAAATCTATATATATCTGAAATGGGAACAGGATATGTAGTTTAGAAGCAGTGGATATTTGCACATCTTTGAACTTGTGGGTACTCATACTCTCATGTGAATTAGAGGGCATTTTTCAAAATGACTTATTTTTAACACGCTGTCTTACATTTGGAAAGCACAAGTGCAGAAAAAGTCAATTGGTAATAACACGTTTTCTATTATTCTGTGTTCCCATAAGTGTCCCAATAAAAATGGTACCTTACTTGTGTTGGTATGCCCAGTGCCCGAGACAGTAAACGGCCCAAAACACAACCTGGACACATCACATTTTTCGACTGAATACTGACCCCTTTTTTGCAATGTGTTTACCTGTAAATTTTGGGCCCTAGCTCAGCTGGCACCTTCGGAAAACTGGCAAACCTGTACATTTTTAAAAACTATACATCCAGAGAAGTCCAGGATGGATTGACTTATGTGTCTCTCATCAGGTTCTGCTACCCAGAATCCCTTGAAAACCACAAAATGTGTCTAAAAACTCATTTTCCTCAATGGAATGGAACGTTCTGGAATCTGTGAGGATTCACAAACTTCTGTCCACCCAGCATTCCCCAAGTCTCTCTATAAAAATGGCACCTCACTTGTGTGGGTAGGCCAGGTGCTCTCGACAGGGAACAGGCCAAAACATGTTCGGGAGATGTCAGAATTATCTATCACAAAACAACTTGGTTTTGCAAGTGGGTAACCTGAATTTTTGGTCCCAGGCTCGGCGGCCATCTAGGGAAACCTAACAAAGCCAGACGTTTCCAAAAACTAGACATCCCGGAAAGTCCAGAGAGGTGTAGCTTGCGTGGATATCCAAACATTTTCCTACCCAGAATCCCCCGCAAACCTCAAATTTAGATTTTTATAAATCACATTTCCCTCACAATTCTGTGTGGGAAAGGCCAGCAAAAATGTCTTACCACCCAGCATTCTCCCTGGCATCTTGATAAAAATGCTACCTTACTTGTGTGGGTGAGCCTTATGCCTGCGACAGGGGAGGGCCCAAAACGTATTGTGGAGACATCAAAATTATCTATCACAAAACAACCTGATTTTGCAAAGGGGTCACCTGTGTCTTTGTTCCTGGGCTCCACGACCATCTAGTGAAACCAACCAAACCCAGACATTTCTGAAAACTAGGACCCCGAAGGAGTCCAGGGAGGTGTAGCTTGCATGGATCCCCCAAAGTTTTATCCCTGCAAACTGTAAATTTAGTTAAAAACGAGGGGTAAATAATAATTAAAACTCAACGTATCTCCTCACCGCGTCCTCCCACATCGTGTCCCCCTCGTCACCTCTCTCCTCTGGCTGGAACAAGGCACAGAATGCACCTAGGCAAAGGCTCTCCTGAGCCAATCACAATGCTACATTGCAGCGTTGTGATTGGTCTGAGCGCCATCCTACTGCCCTTAGATGGGGACAAGGAGCCTGGGCATGTTCTCCAACAAGGCTGTAATACAGCCTGGGTGAAGAACATGCTAAGTGCGCATGAATGTTTTGCTGGCCCAGAGTGCCAGCCAAACTTTCATGTGCACTTTAGGTAGTGCAAACCACTCCTCTCCTCCCCTGCTCTGTCAGCAGAGCAGCCCCGCCCCAACTGGCAAAGCTGGCATGCCTGCAACAGGAAAAAATTAAATGATAATAACTTTCAGTTATTAGCATTTTATCTTTACTTCCACTGCTGAAAAGCATTGGGGCAACGCTCTTCCGCCGTATCGGAGAAGACATATAAAAAACTACAATCCCTGGTGTCTCTTGGACTTCCGCCCCTAACCCTCGAGATGGTAGATTAATCTAAAAACGTCATCTCTGCCCTCAGGCGGAATTCATAAAGAAAATATCCCCAAGGGGAGCGACCCTTTCCCAGTAGTCAGTATAATAAAAACAATACCGGCCTTTTAGTGGGTTTTGACCCCCCCCCTCCCCCACCCCCCCAAGGAACTGATCAGCCTAAAAAACAGCCGAATCAGTCCCTAGGGGGTAGTCGAAACATGAACTAAATATGCTCCCGGGCAAGCGATCTACCCTTGCCTAAGGAGTTCTCCCCAATAATGCCGAAAAAATAAAGCTTGGTGGTCTAGTAGGTGGACTCATGCTTCATGATCGCATCCCCACCCTCAATCGTGGAGCAGGAATCCACTCTATACAGATGCGGGGGGAAGTTCTTTCCTCATCGTCTGTATTCTTCCGAGATCCACTCTATACAGATGCGGGGGGAAGTTCTTTCCTCATCGTCTATATTCTTCCGAGATCCCCACCCCCCAAGGGTGAAGGACTTATTATAAAGACGTCCTCTACTTGGACGCACTGGAAGCCATTTGCTTCCAGCGTGTCCTCAGCTTCACTGAATGACGTTGCCGTGCAGTGAGCATGCCGTCATCAGATGAACGATGGGGGGGTTGAGGGTGTCAGAGGAAGCGCTTCCACTGCCATCCTTGATGTGAGGGTTTAGAAGGGAGGTCCACTGGAGGAGCAGCAGCGCTTCCCTGTGGGTGGGTGCTGGGATACAACGGTTCCGTCCTCAGCACCGTGGCTGAGTATGGAACCATTCCGTCCCTAGCACCCAAGGGATTAACACATGTAATGTTTTCAATTAGTCATGCATTATAAATTATTATTATCATTATTATAACACATTTGACTGAGAATAATTTGTATCCAACTTGAATTTCTAATTTCAGGAATATGTTGGTTAAATCATCTTTTCCAACCTGTCAGTGCTTAATTTGTAAAAGAATAAGTGCAGGGTGCCCGAAGTGTTTGCTCAGAAAACTGCAGCCGGCGCTACTAAATATTGGTGTGCTGAATACCAACGCTGCATAGTCCTGATTCCACCACCTGGCTCTCCACCTTCTTTCTCCCCTGGAGGGTTTCTCTTTCTCTCTCTCTAGTTCAAAGACTGAAAGCGAAAAATAAGTGTTAGGCCACAAAAATTAGTGCAAGTAGGTACCACCTGCAACCACCAGCTCAAATTAAGCACTTGGGGCCATATTATCAAGAATGGCGATAACATTATCGCCGCTTTAGCGGCAGGAAACTGCCGCTAAAGCGGCGATAAGGGGCTTGATAATATGCCCTTGTGAATTCCAATAGAAGCCCAGGTTTGATGTCCTTCACACCAGAACCTGGGCTTCTATTGGAATTCACAAGCGCATATTATCAAGCCCCTTATCGCCGCTTTAGCGGCAGTTTCCTGCTGATGAAGCTGCGATAATGTTATCGCCATTCTTGATAATATGGCCCCTACTAATTTTAACATAAATGCTATGAAAGCACAAAAATCCTTCTATGCGAGCGTCTGGTGGCTTTATTTATCTCCCGAGAACTAAGACATGCTAAAAAATACGATATATTCCCGCTCAAATGAATAGCATTGAATTATTTTCAAAAACATTTAGGGTCATATTATCAAGCAAGGCGTTACAATTAACGCCGCTTCAGCGGCAGAAAACTGCCGCTAAAGCGGCATGGGCTTGATAATATGCCCTTGAGAATTCCCATAGAAGCCCATGTTCTGGTGTCAACATGGGCTTCTATTGGAATTCTCCAGGGCATATTATCAAGCCCATTATCGTCGCTTTAGCTGCAGTTTTCTGCCACTAAAGCGGTGACAATTCTAACGCCATTTCTTGATAATATGCCCCTAAATTGACTAAGACTCCTGTGTACGAATCGGGGCTTTCATTTGTCAAAGAAACGACGTTTTACAGAACTGCGCGCGTTGGATCGAACCAAATGGGGAACCTCACAAATACGTTGAACGCCTACATATCCTTCCGCGCGAAAGGCTGCGAGTCCACGACATTAGCATCGTGTCTCTCTTGTGGCGTGACTGCCAGCACGTCTTGGCGACGCTCATTGGGGAAATCTAGTTTTTCGAAACGCGTCCATGAATCACACACGTCCAAAAACACAAGAAGGTCACTATTTATACTGATTTGTAAATAATCATAAATGATGCTGGTTGGCACATTTCGGTAATAAAACACGAGAAACAAATTAAAGAGTATATATGCAGTTCTCTCTTAAGTCAGGAAAGAGCGCTGCGAGCTCACGGTTGCAAAATAGTCATTCCCCCTCCTGCACCAGTGACGAATGAAGACATCTCGTGAATATGGTTCGATGTGAAACAAACATGTTTTTTTCATAACTGTTTTTACCCTTGAAATCGAAACCTGGACAATAGGCTACGGTCTGCTGGCGAGCAAAGCACAGGATCGCAATGTTCTACTCGTGAGTAGGAGAGAGAAGTGCTCATTAAAATTGCTCAGAAAAAAATACAGGTGCCAACATCAGACTCAAACGTTGCCACTGGTAGTGCCGTAGGAGGTTTAACAAAACAGAAAAGCTGATTCATATCTAAAAACAAGCGCTTTCCGTGCGAAATCTGGAAACAACACGTAGAAGTCGAGGGCGCTGCTTGCTGCGTCAGCACTTTTGGGACACAAACAGAACTAAACAGTCATCAAGTGTGCGCACGGCAGGTCTGAAAGGAAGCAGCTATAGAAAATATAGAGATGAGACCACACGTGTGTCCTCTCCCGGCTACATTTTTTGGAAGCAAAGTGGGGAAATCAGCACCCCATTTTGCTTCGAATAAATGTAGCCGGGAGTTGACAAACGTCCTAATATAGTTGGCAACATTATCCTGCCAGCGCCATTGACTCTTCACGGTGTAACTGGTAGAAGTAGGCAGTAGGCCAAGGAACTCCTCATTATGCAAATGGTAGGTTTAGCCATCATACCCAGTATTCCCTCGGCTGTAATTGGCAGGCTTGGCCCTCATATTAATGGATACCTCACCGTGTAGCCTCACATTTATGAATACCTCACCGTGTAGCCTCATATTTATGGATACCTCACCGTGTAGCCTCACATTTATGAATACCTCACCGTGTAGCCTCCTATTTATGGATACCTCACAGTGTAACCTCCTATTTATGGATACCTCACAGTGTAGCCTCCTATTTATGGATACCTCACCGTGTAGCCTCATATTTATGGATACTCACAGTGTAGCCTACTATTCATGGATACCTCACTGTGTAACCTCCTATTTATGGATACCTCACTGTGTGCCTTCATATTTATGGATACCTCACAGTGTAGCCTCCTATTTATGGATACCTCACCGTGTAGCCTCATATTTATGGATACTCACAGTGTAGCCTCCTATTCATGGATACCTCACAGTGTAACCTCCTATTTATGGATACCTCACAGTGTAGCCTCATATTTATGGATACTCACAGTGTAGCCTCCTATTCATGGATACCTCACAGTGTAACCTCCTATTTATGGATACTCACAGTGTACCCTCAAATTTATGGATACCTCACCGTGTAGCGTTGGCCACAGATCCATGGACTCCTCATAATGTATCTGGTAGAATAAGCTGCCACACTCACATTCTGCTCTTGATGTAACTGGTGATAGGAATAGCCCTACACACACAGGTGCCTCATAGTGTAAGTGGTAGGGTTGGTCCTCATACGTAGGGACACACTGCCATGTAACTTGTAGGTTTAGCCTTCCTGTTCATGGATACCACCTCGTTTAACTGGTAGCATTAACCCTCTTACCCACGACCCTCCTTGTGAATGCGGTATTATTAATCCTTACACCGCTGGATATCACACTGTGTAACCGGGATGCATACCTCATAGTGTAACTGGTAGAATTAGTCAACAGGCCAATGGACTCCTTAATGAGTAACTGGCAGGTTTTGCCTTTATATCCAAGGATATCTTATGTTGCAACTGGGAAGAAAAGGCCTCATATTAGGGTATGCCACATGATGTACCTTTTAGAATTAGCTGTCAGATCCCTGTACTAATCATAGTGTACCTCTTAGAACTAGCTGTCAAATTAATGTACTGATCGTGACGTAACTGCTAGAATTATCCACATACCCATGGGTACCTCATAGTATAAGTGGTTGGGTTAGCAATCATATGCATGTATACCTCATGGTGTAAATGGTAGGATTATCTGACCTTTCCATTGTTATCTCATGGTGTAAGTGGTAGGATCAGCTCACCTTCCCAAAGTTACCTCCTTTTGTAAGTGTCATTATTTTACTTCATAAATATGGGTACCTCATTGTGCAAGTGATAGGATTAATTCCTGATCGCTGTTAAATATTCAAGCATGTACTACAAAAGTTTACAGTTTATTACTTGAGCTTTGATGTGAAATTTTTAAGATGGACATAGAACATGCTTTGAGATACAGATGTTCCTTTTTTGGTTTGTTTGCTAGGTGGAATGCTATTCCTAATGAAGAAGGGAAGCTTTCCCGACACATAGTGAGTTTTGACTGTAATCATTACTTGAAATTAAACCTGCATTAAAATGAAATGAACTATGTGTATAAATGATGTCACTTAACTGAAATTTTAATTTCACTACTAGGGCACTACACAAATCAGGAAAGATCATCCTTAGAAGTGTTCACACTGTTTGATCCAACATGAGATTTGGATAACGGGATGAGCATTGAATTATACAACCCTTTATTCAATTTGAATTCATGAGCGTGGGTTGAGAATAAAGGCTAGCCCTCATACCCATGCTTACATCTCTAGTTGGACTAGTCCTCATGCACATGAACACCTCACAGTGTAACTTACTGCTTTAGATTTCACACCTATGGATAAAGCATGCTGTACCTGTTACGATTAAAACTCATACATATTGATACCTCCTTATGCAACTGGTAGGGTTAGCCTTCTTAACTAAAGGTTTATCCTGGGATAGCCCTTATGCAGCTGGCGCCTCATAATGTGGCTGGCTGGTTTACCCTCATTCCCATAGCAAGGTGGCCTAAGGATTTGGTGCTACTTTACTACTGTAATTCATAAAGACATTGGAATGTACATCTTGCCCTTAGACATGCATGTTCTTTAACATCTACTCAAACTGTGTGGATGCAGGTACATAATCAATAGATTAATTGATCACTTCATTGATTTATTGGCTGCACCTGTACAGGACACTAAGCCATTGCTAATCTCTAGGCACTGGGGTTGAGCTGCAAGAATGTTAACAAATGCATGTTTCACATCCAAAACACAAGTGTGCTTTATGGATGTTTCCTAAATTGTATATCACAACCATGTTGTGCCTACCACTACTGATCTTGATTTCACGAGCTAAATGACCTATGACCTCTTACTGCCTCGACACATTATAAACATTTGCATATCTGGGCATCCATTTCCCTACTTCTGTCATCTGAAATACCATCATCATGACAAGTCGACTTCCTGTCCTGCAACCCAGCACTCAATGCTTTGACCTCTGCCTCTTAGTCTAGTTGTATGTATTGCCTGATTTAATTTCATATTTGGTATTCTACCGTCGTTTCTGTATTTCTTGCTTTGTGGAACGTTCATTAAGCTGAAACAGAATTTCTTCAATTCTTCCTCTGCTGGCTAAATATCAATTTCTATTCTGTGCTAAAATTGTGCTAAATGAAATCCCTTCCTCAGCATTCCTTTGGGGTCACATTAATTATTGATCAAGTTCCAGTCAAGCACTCTTGGTTATGTGGCATCTACGCTACAACACAGTTAGTTATTTCTGCTGTGCTTGATCTGTCAGTCTAGAACAGCACAAATGAGCCAGTTGCCTGGATTGGCAGAAATCCCGCTTATCAACATTTGTGATGCACTATTCCTTCTGCAAATCATGGCGAATGTCTATAATTGAAAATAAGGAGGCCTGGAAGGGACAGTGGCCCTGCTCACTTTCAAATTTACTGAAAGATGGCACATCATGAAAGTAAAATGGGCGAGGGGGAGCATGCACCCCTTAAACCCATATTTGTAGTTCACGTAATCATATATAACCTTCACACACAGTTTCCAATGCAGTAATGCTACAGAATGTCAAAGACATCCATTCAACGTTCAATGGCTTACTCCCACATTAGAGGTCACAAAGTATTTATATATTACTTTATTAGTTGCAAGGAAAGAGTTGAGCAAGCCTCTTTGCTGTGTCCTGTGCTTTGTGATACACAAAAAAGTATGTGCCTTGCGCACTGCAATGACAGTTGCGACATTAAAAGCATTTTGGTGGGCCACATTTTCATATTTTGCCTCCATAAAGATTGCCACTTACTATACAGAAGGCTTTATAAGGAAAAAACATTTGATATGAAAGCAGGCTTTAGCTGAATGGAAGGGGAGTGCCAAGTTATCCCGCAGTCCTTTGTCTCCAGCATGTAGTTGTCTGGCGCCTCCAAGGGACTGGCTGCCTCCTTTTCCCATTGTGATTTGAAGGAACAGCTTCTTACACATCAAGCGTGGTCCGGGGCCTTGTGCACAAACCTCTACCCACTCAGTGATGGAGTAGGTGTACTGAACCCAAACATCCAGTACTTAGGCCTGAAGCCTGAAGTGGGCAGCAACTGCAAGCACTCATATGCTCTCCATATCTTGTGCGCTCATTCAGGGTTCACAATCCTGGGTGCCGAACTCAAAGTTCAAGGTGCTCCCCCGATTCGCCTGCACAATATCTACCACCCTCCTGGCGACAATCCTCACTTTGTAGATGAATTATCCGACCTTCTTACTCAATCCTCCCTCTCTAAATCCCAAAATCTCTTCCTTGGAGATCTCAATCTCCACTGGAATGAACCAGAGAACCCCAGAGTTAACCTTCTTTCTAATCTCCTAGAGATGAACGACCTCAAACAACTCTGCCTTTCCCTAACTCACTCTAAAGGCGCCATTCTTGATGTCATCATCTCTAACAATGACCTGGCCTCCCTTTCCAACATCATCCCTATTGACTGGTCAGACCACCACCTCATTCTTTTCACAATCTCCCCCTCGGCCCGATCCCCCCAGCTAAAAACACCAAAACTGTGAACTTAACCAGAAACTCTAATCTCTTCCCCCCAGTAGTACTAGAGCCCAAACTCCAAGCTCAACTTCGCCTCACCCCCATTTCTCTTAACGCCAATGAGCTCACCGAGCATTTCAATAAATCGGTCTCTGATGTTCTAGACCATATTGCCCCGCCTAAACTAAAAAGTAAAAAAAATATCCCCTCTAAATCTTGGTTTAACTCGGACCTCAACGCAGAAAGACGTGCTCTCAGAATGTCCGAAAGAACCTGGAGACTACACCCTTCTCCCTCCCATCTTGTCCTCCTCAGAGCTACCAGATTCTCCTACAAGAAACACATCTTTAATCAAAAGGCAGCTTTTTTCCGTTTGCAACTCTCTAGTGCCAAAAATAGACCAAGAGAACTGTTCAACATTGTTAGAAAACAAACCTCCGCCACCCCCCTTAAGCTTACAGCCTCCACTACCAAATGTGAAGAAATTGCTAACTGCTTCTCTGAAAAAATTGCGAAGATTGATCTATCTTTCGCTCAAATTTAGACCCCTGTCAACCGTCAGGGTACCCTGGACGCCACCCCTGTACTTCCCGCCTTATCCATCCTGCCCCCTGTTTCATCCCCACACCTTCCTGCCGCAATCGCACCTGAATCCAACCCCGTCCACCAACAACTTAAAAACAAAGCCTCCTGGCATAATTTCCTCCCTATCTCCGAACTTGAAGTCTATAATATCTTGTCTAAACTAAAACCGTCATCTCACACAAAAGACCCTCTCCCTTCTAACCTTGTCCAAGATCTTAAACATGTCATTGTCCCATACTGGACCAATATCATCAACTCCTCCCTTACCTCAGGTTGTGTCCCTGTCTCCCTCCAACTTGGTCAAATCACCCCCATTCTCAAAAACCCTGAAGCTGATCCTGATGACCCTAACAATCTCCGCCCTATCTCCAACTTCCCCCTCCTCTCCAAAGCCCTTGAAAAATGTGCCCTACTCCAACTGGACACATTGACACTTTCAACCTTCTTGACCCTCTACAATCTGGCTTACGTAAGGGCTGTAGCACTGATACCACATTGCTAATAAAAAGAATCGTCGATGACATCCACCACGCCCTGGATAAGGGTGAGTCCTCACCACTCATTCTCCTTGACCTCTCTGCCGCAATTGACACAGTCAACCACACAACCTTACTTAACACACTCAAATGTCGGTTCGGCCTTAATGGCCCTTGTCTTAACTGGTTAACTTTCTATTTTCAACATAGATCTCAACAAGTCACAATCCAAAATTGTCTCTCAAACCCTTCTCAAGTCTCTCTTGGTGTCCCCGAGGTTCTATTCTCTCTCCAGCACTCTTCAACTTCTTTATGGAACCCCTCACTTCCATTCTAAAACAAGCCGGAATTAACTTCCACCTATACGCCGATGACACTCAACTATACTATAAAATCAAATCCCATTCTGATGTCCTGCACCTAAATAACACAATCCAATCCTGGTTCCACTCCAACCATCTCAAACTCAACCCAAATAAAACTGAAATTATTCTTTTCTCCCCTAAAAACAATTCACTCCCTATCCAATCTTGAATCTCTGACCTCAATGCCCTCAACTGCCTACTCTCCTTATCCAAAACAGTCAAAACTCTGGGCATAACCTTTGACAATAGCCTTACTCTCAATTCCCATATAAAAAACTCAGCTAAAGGAGCACTTTGCACACTCCGCCAGCTCAAAAAAATTAAACCATTCATTCCTGCTGAAGATTTCAAATCAGTAGTCCAATCCCTAGTCCTCTCGAAAATTGACTACGACAATGCTATCCTTTCCGGAACCCACAAAGTCCACCTTGCCCCCCTCAAATCCATACTCCACCTTGCGGCCAGACTTATAACAGACACTAGACGTTTTGACAGCATCTTTCCTGCCCTTAAAGTCCTTAAATAGCTTCATCTCAAAGGCAGATCAGCCTACAAAATTGCCTGCATTACACACAAAGCCCTTCACCTAAAGTCCCTGATCTACCTCTCAATTAAACTCAAAATAGCGGGCTGCTCCTGTCCAATGAGAAGCACCAACACTCTCCTCCTTGTCCCCCCTCTGCAAAAAAAGAAAGCCTCTCAATCTCGTTCCTTCTCTGGTAATGCTCCCAACATATGGAACATTCTCCCTATTGATTTATGCTGCAACCCCTCTTACTTCAGCTTAAAAAAAGACCTCAAACTCTACCTGCTTAATAAATATTGGGGCCCTTAAATCGTCTCTCTTCCCGCGTGCTACTCCTTCTCCCTCTCCCTCCCACCTATCCACCACCCCACCTCCCCCCTTTGACTTTTCTTCTCCTTCTTCCCTACCCTTTCTCCCCTTCCCCCTCTCCCTTACCCCATCCCTCCACGCCTTCACCCCTCCGCTCGCTCCAAACCTGCTCCCTATATACACTGACCATGTAGTTGACCTCTTGCTGCTGGAAAAAATATGTATACTCATTATATCTTAGGGGCATATGTATCAACATCACCATTTGCGATTCTCAAATAGCGATTTTTAAAGAATCGCTATTTGAGAATTGCAAAACGGGATGTATTAAAAAAATTGCAAACTTTTTGCGATTTCTTAAAATTCCTTAATTGCGATTAGCAAATTGCAAAATCGCAATTAAGGAATACCTGCCCATTCATTTCTATGGGCCAGGAGACCCATAGGAATGAATGGAAAGTAATTCTCAAATAGCGAATCGCAATTTGCTAATCGCAATTTGAGAATAATTTCAAAGGTGCAAGGGTGTCATGATGACACCCTGATGCACCCCTGAAATGAGCATGTGTGTGCATATGGCGCACATACATGCCCTAAGGGCATGTATGAGCGCCACATGGCACTTTGTAAAATTCAAAAAAGTGCTTTTGGAAAGGAAATCGCAAATTACCACCAATTGGAAGTTGGTGGTAATTTGCGATTTCTTAAGGATAATTCGCACATCTTGGGTGCTTTTTACATATCATTTAAGAAATCGCAATTTGCGATTTCTTAAATGCTTACGCAAAATTAAGAAATCGCTAAATTAGCAATTCCTTAATTTTACGATGGGATTTTGGCCCATACATCCCGATTACCGATTTTTTAATCGCAAATGCTGTTATTTTGCGAATCGCAGCGTTTGCGATTAAAAAATCGTTAGATACATATGCCCCTTAGTCTGCAATCAATTCCCTCTGTCGCTTATTTACCTCTTATGTTTATTATGTTCCCTATACTGATCTTGTCTGGATACCACTCTTTTTTACTGTATTTTTTACTTTACGATGTGCATTTCTTCTGATACTTTTCGACTGTATTATATTCATACTTTTGTGAAGCTCTCTAATACCCATGGATGTAGCCAGCGCTATATCAAACCTTTCTAAATAAATAAATAAACAATCAGCTTCTTATTTCTATTATTTCAAATTAACCAATTTTATGCCTACAGTCTCAACGTTGTTATGGGGTGTCGCGGTCCATCAACGTGACGGCTATCCCGTCCACTGTATTATAAGTGCCATAGGTTGTAATGCACTTATAATAGGGTGGATGGGATAGCCATCATGTTTGTGATGAAGCATCCTATCTAAACAGCCCTAAATCAGACCCTAAGTTGGTTATTAAACCTGGGGGCCGCCGGGCTGCCCACCATGTCAGCAGAAGACAAGGCAGCGCGCCCTTGAAAGCAGATTGCTCATTGTATTGCGAGATTGTGCCTAATTGATGGGAACTCTACACCTCAGAGAATCTGCTGCAGCAGAATATGGAGCAGGCACCATTTTCTTGCCTGCTCTACCCTTGCATTCTCTTTTGTTCTTCAGCAACAGCCCACCAAAGTGGAGGATTTTTTATATAAAGCAAAAATACAAATATCTCAACATGCAAGATGTTTTCACCCTGGGCATCATTTTCACATTTACCTTCCAGGAACAGCCATGCCACTCATGGACCCATAAAATAAAAGAACAGTAGCTCTACAGGATTATTTACCTAAATGCTTTTAAAAAAAATCAATTTCAAATTCTAATAATCCTGTCGGTATGCAAACCCAGTTATTGATGGGGTGAGTGCTGTTTCAATAAAGTCACGTTGGGGATCCATCTGTTTGTGTGAAACATCATCAGATGTTGTTAGACCTGTCAGCCTTAGGGTAGTCTTCCCCCAAACTTTTTGCCACACCTCCTCCATTTTTGCTGCACTTATCTCTGTTAGCATTTGTAGGAATCTGTGCACTTTACTGTTGCTAAGCAGTGCTAAAGTGCTTGTGCTTCCTCCCCTAAACCACAGTTAAATTGTCTTCCACTCAATTGTCATCTTTAATTTACCTGTAAGCCCCTTGTAGAGTGGTATATCATATATCCAGGAACTGTAAATTAAATGCTGCCAAGGCCACCCACTTAAATAGTACTTTAAAACATACCCCAACTCTGCCTCTGCAGCCTGAATACAGCTTTAAACTGCCATGTCGAATTGGCATTAAAACCTCCTTGCCAAGCCTTAAACTCTCCTTTTATTACATATAGCTCACTTCTAAGGTAGGCACAAGGAAACCCATAGGGCAGGGTGCTCTGTAATTAAAAGGACGAACGTGTACTTTTTTTTTTTTAAAAGATCTTTTTATTAAACATCGTCAACAAAATTCACAATTGTAAATCACAAGCAAGGGCATTACCAATTCCGCACAGTTAATCCGTCACACAATTAATCAAATAGCATTCCACAGTACAATACAATTTAAGGGGTATCAAGAGTCTCAGATTCATGCAGGAGAGTCGGGGGAGCACAGATATCTCCTCTGTAGTGATTCCACGGCCCCCACACTTTACTCCATTTCCCAGGGCACCCTCTTGCAACATAGCCCGCTTTCTCACGAAACATACACCAGTCTAAGTCCTCCTCCCACTTTCCCCTTGTGGGCGGCTGACGGGCCCCCCAGAGCTGTGTGATATTCCTTTTTGCAATCATTAAGGCTAATGTCGCCCACTGCTTGGTGTGAGCAGTGAGATCCGAAGGTTCCCAAACGTTCAGCAGGCACCTACAGGCCTCAGGCTCGACATCAATATTGAGTACCTCCTGTAAAGCGCGATATATTGTTTGCCAATAAGTTTGTATGAGCTCACAAACCCACAGGATATGGATAAATGTGCCGAGCTCCCCGCATCCACGTCTGCACTCCCCACTGTCTGCCCTGCCCATCCGCTACAGGCCCGGCCCAGAGATATAGACCCTGTGTAGAATTTTGAGTTGTATCAAGCGTAACCTTGCCTGGACTGCAACTACTCTCGGGGAGGAGACCGCCTCTCGCCAGTCGTCCTCATCCAGTTCTAAACCATCCCCAACCCACTTCTCCCTCAATGGCAGCAGTGGATCCTCCATGTTATTAATCAACTTTCTGTAGACCAGGGAAATGGCCCTCTCGGGGAGATGGCCATCTAGAAATCTGTCCAGGGAGAGGCCTCCTGTAGTGTGGAGTAGCTGGCGACATTTGTGAGCAAGGCATGCCAAATTTGTAGATACCGATAATATTCAGTGTCCGCCAGGCTGTACTGCTGTTGTAGGGAAGTGAAGGGGAGGATTGTGTCCTTACCCCAGATGTCTTTGATCTGTGATATTCCAATAAGGTCCCATTTGTCAAATCCTTTGCATCGCCACAGACTGCCCAGCTTCTCAGAATTCCATAAGGGCGTCGCACTGGTGAGTCTGCGATCCCAATCAAGCTGCTTGTTAGCAACGTGCCACACCTGGACCGAATGAGCTGTCGGTCCTGTCAGTGGATACCTGCTAGGCCAAGCATATAGCACCCTGCTGTACTCCCCCCTGGCCAGCGTCAATACATCAAAACAAGAGGAGGATATGCGGACGTTTGCGGAGCACGTTGGTGGTAAAAAGAATCTGACCTGAGATTACGAAGAGTTAAACGAAGAAGGTCAGGCCAGCCCTAAACGATGCAAGGATATTGAGGATCTCAATACCGATGAATGGGGCCAGAGAAGAAGCCCACCTGTTCTGAAGCGAGACTAGCTAATTTTCAGATTATATCCCCGTCCTGAGGAAGCCAATAAGAAAGTGGAGGCTGACACATAGACGAAGGAGGAGTCCACCGATTGTTCGAATTAAAACATGAGTTATATGGCATAACAAATTAAGATAGAGTGCTAACACCTTTTTTGCCAATAGGACTACCTTTGAATGTATCACTAGGATCGAGAAGTGTACATTTTTAGGAAATATTTTAGGAGAAAATAGTTTGGATTCAGTTATTTTATACATGAGTATGTATATATGGATTGCTTTGTAATTTATTTTTGTATATTTTTTTGTAAGGAGTGTGTTTAGTTTTGTGCACCATTCGTCTTGATGCTCACTGATGGATATCTGTGCCATAAAAAATAATTATCGAATTTGCCATAAGAAGTAGGCTATTGCCAAGGTAATTAATAAACTCTTGTGCAAAAACAAAATAAAGATCTATCCCTCTATACCATTTGTTTATATATTCTAAGTACTCCCCCCTGGCAGCAACCACCTGTCCATGGCATATCCGGGGTCATCCGGTCGGCCATAGATTCCCTGATTAATAGCTGTCAGATGGGATGCCCAATAATATTTCCTGATGTCAGGGAGGCTGATTCCCCCATCGTACCAATTAAGGGTTAATTTGGTAAGAGCGATTCGGGGCTTGCCATCCCATAGGAGTTCTCTCTGGAGGGTCTCTATATCTTTGAAATAAGAGGGAACTGGGTCCATTGAGTTCTGAAGGGCGTAGAGGAATTGGGGCAACGTCATCATCTTGAACAGGATCGCCCAACCCAACAACGAAAGGGGCAGAGACTTCCAGCGCTTAACGTCGCTTTTCAGTCTCTGCAGTGGTGGTCTCAGGTTACGATGGAAACGGAGCTCCAGGTTTAACGTGATGAAGATGCCAAGGTACCGGAAGCCCTCCGATGCTATCTATATCTGGCAGCCCCTCGGGAGAGTCGGTGGTTCTCCCCGCAGGACATAAATCACTGACTTTGACCAATTGACAGTAAATCCGGAATATCTCCAGAACACCACGAGAATGTCCAGGAGGCCGATCAAGGAGGCCCTCGGGGAGGTCAAGTACAACAGGATATCATCCGCATAGAGCGAAATCTTATCTTACCAGCCCGGGGCCCACCGCATCCCACGAATCACTTGATCCCCATGGATCCACGCCGTCAGTGGCTCCAGTGCCAACGCGAAAAGGAGCGGGGATAAAGGGCACCCCTGACGCGTACCTCGGCTCAGTTGGAAAGTTCGAGACTTACGGTTGTTCACCACAACTTGAGCCCTGGGAGTAGAGTACAACAGGCGGATCCAGCTCTTAAAGTTTGGGCCAAATCCGAACGTATCCAGCACAGTGAAGAGATATGACCACTCAACCATGCAGAATGCCATGGTGGCGTCCAGGGATACCAATATGGCGGGCTCTAGGATGGTAGATACTCTACCCAGAACCCCATGCAATCGATGTAAATTGAGGGCGGTGTTACGATGTGGCATAAAGCCTGACTGGTCGGGGTGCACTAGTGAGTCAATAACTTTAATCAAACATGTGACTAATAATTTAGCCAGGATCTTAGGTTCTGCATTCAGTAACAATATTGGTCTATAGGACGCACAGCTGGTCTTGGGTTTCCCTTCCTTATGTATGACTACAATGTTTGCGACTCTTTGATCAAAGGGGAGTGTACCCTTTCGCTTGCTTTCAATGAACATCGTGCGGAGATACAGGGCAATCCTGTCCGGTCTCAATTCGTACAGTTTAATCTGTATACCATTAGGGCCAGAGGCCTTTCCCGAATTCACCCCCTGAATTGCCTGTGCCACCTCATCGTTTGTGAGATTGGACTTGAGATATTCACAATTTTCATCAGACAAGGTAGGGAGTCTGATATCTCTAAGCAGCTCACTACTGTCATCCTCTGTATAGTCACTGGACGTGCAGTACACCGTTTGATAATAGTGAGCAAACCGGTCAGCAATGTCCTGTGGGTCAGTTATGGTGACCTCATCCTTACCACATAGCTCGGGCACAAGACGGCCGCCCACTCCTTCTAATCCAACCACGCGATGAGCTTCCCCGCCTTGTCACCATGCTCATAAATTCTACTCTGCGTGTCCCTGCCTAGGGCCCTGGCTCTATCTTCTGCAATACTTTTGAAGTCGTCTTGTTTCAGCTTAAGGAGATGTACGTTTTCGGGTGTCATCTCCTGAGCTAGCACCACTTCTACTCTTTGTACTTCTTCTTCCGCACGCACTAAATCTATTTGCTTTTCTTTTTTCTTCCCGGCAATCAGGGACAGAGTCTCTCCACGAATAACTGTCTTTTAGGCTTCCTATAATGTCAGCGCAGACTCAACTGTCCCCTCATTACATTGAAAATAGATGTCCTTGGCTTGACCTACTTTCTTCTGAATTTCGGGGTCACATAGGTTCCAGGCATTAATGAGTGCTATTTTGCCGGCACTCTCTCGACCCAGAACTACCTTCATCCAGACCGGGGAATGGTCCGAGATGCCTCTGCCCAGGTGACGAACCTCTTGAATACTTAAGGCCTGTGCTGCTGGTACTAGGATGTAGTCTATACGAGATAGACTTTGATGGGCTCCCGAAAGGAACGTGTGTTGGATCCTGTCTGGGTTAAGTATCCTCCACCCATCTACCAACCCCATAGTGTCAAGAAAATCCGTCAGCCACTTTTGTGCGGGTCGGAGTTCTCACAGTGGATAGTGGTCAAGTGTCCCGGAAAGCACTGCATTAAAATCTCCTCCTATCACTAGGATCCCTATAGGGAGTGATAAGAGTATAGTACCCAGGTCTTTGAGTGTGTCTTTCTGAAGTCCAGGGGGAACATAAATTGAGACAAACGGGTCGTCCTACCTTCCCAACTACCCGAGATCCCGATGTACCTACCCCTTGCGTCCGACCATGTGGATTGCATGGTGAAGGGGAACGAGTTCTTAATTAATATGCCCACCCCTCTCGACCCGGAGGTAAAGACTGTATGTGCCACCAACCTGTACCCTCCCTTGTTAAGAGCTTGGTAAGAGTTCCCAATGAGGTGTGTTTCCTGCAAGAGGATGACGTCTGAGGTCTGACGCCTGAGGTAATGGTGGACCATGTCCCACTTAACCTTGTCCCCCATTCCATTTACATTCCAGCTGAGTACTCTAGCCCCTATGTCCGTCTCTGTACCCATCTGTCTGACTGCTGAATTTTCCCTGTGCTTGATAACCCTCTTTGGCGTTATCGAAAAATTAAACACTACATGCCTTCCACACTGTGCACATACTACATTGTGTTGATGTCGACAAATTAAAAACTAACCACAAACAATAATACTCAAAACAGATCAACCCTTCCCAACTGCCCCCCTCCCTGCACCCCTGCCCTCTGGGCTCAAAACTGCCCATGATCAAACTTGCAGAGTGCCTGTCACCCACATACACTAACTAAAAGTAGTTAAATGGGATACGTGGTGCCCCCTCCCCCCACCCTCACGTACTAATACCAAAGCTACTGTCCCAATATTCGAACCCACGATCGGCCAGTATTATGTTGAATTCTGTCCGCCAATTGAAGATGCATTACGACCCTGGACAAGTCCCCGTCTCCCCCCCGCAGCCCAACATTTACGGGATGAACCCTGGAGGCCATGACTTCGGCTGACTCGGATATCCCCCTCGCCTTCATATTTTACCCCCAGTCATATGTCTCTAGTCCATCAGTGGGCTTCCAACCATTCCGCGGCCATCTCAGGTTGCTCGAAGAACCATGCTCTGCCGTCTGCTTCCACACAAAGCCTGGCCGGGAACAGCATCGCGTATTTGTAGCCCTTCTCTCGTAGCGTCTTTTTGATCCCAAGGAAGGAACGCCTCTGTCTTTGAACCATCCGAGTGAAGTCTGGAAAAAAAGGTGATTTCTGCGTTGTCATACCGAAGCGGAGGCCCCGCTCTGGAATGTTGGAGGATAACATCCCGATCTCTGAAGTTCAGTACCCTGGAGAGGATGGGCCGCGGAGGGGCTCCCGGCCTCGGACGGCCCCCGGGTACTCTATGAGCTCTCTCAATAACAAAGAACTTTCAGAGTCCCTTAGGCTGTAGATGTTTGAGAATGAGATCCTCCACAAAAAGGTCCGTCGCCTGTCCTTCCGACTTTTCGGGAACTCCTAGGATGCAAACGTTTTTGCGCTCTAGTCTGCCTTCATAGTCACCCATCTTTGCTTCTGCGTCTTTCCGAAAGGCTTGCAGTTCTTTGATATCAGCTTGCACTTGCGATGTATCTTCCACCAGGCTCGCGGTCGTGAGTTCCAATTGCTTGATTTTCTCACCGTGTTTGTTCTGATCCACCCTCAGCAGGTTAACTTCCGCTGAAATTGCATCCATTTTTTGTTCCAGCGATGTCTTGATACCCGCAATTGCTTCCAGCATATCCTTAAGGGTGGGCTCCGGGTCCGGTTCAGAATGTGTTCCACCGCTCTTACCCAAGGGGGAAATCTATTCTACTGCACCGGTTTGCTTCCCCTTGACGATGCCATGGCGTCACTTATGCCTATTTCGCCGCCGCTAACCAGCCCAACTGGCCGCCCGTCAAGTCAACCAGAGACCCCTGAAGGCAACAAGCACCCGGTGCCAAGGACAGCACAGCTAACCCGATATCGCCTGCCAGACTAAGTTGCGTCTGGGGGGCTGGGATGCCCTGAGGGTTGGGTAGTCTGCGTTATGGCGCTAGGTGTTAAGGTCATCTCTCAATCAAACCGCCAAATCTCTTCTCTGGTTAGGACCCCAACCTCGCAGCGCCCCTTTACGATATGCAATCAGCAGATCCCCAGCAATGCGTGAAATGCAGCTGTCCCACACCCCCTCGGGCACGAGCGTTACCCGTTGCCCCGGGCATTCAGCCTTACTTGTAAGGAGCCCACTTCACCCTGCCTCTGTGGTCCACTGAGGGCATCCGCCGTTTTGTCCACTTTAGCTTGATATCAGGGTGCCACCAATGCCCTTTCAAATGCGCTGCCTTCTGTCTCCTTTATTTCATGTCTTTATCCACGGGGAATCACTAAAATGGAGCTGCGCCACCAAGTGTCCCCCGCTGCAGCTTCCAAACTAGGCCAGACTACTTTGATCCCCACCGCCAGACAGGCCCCGCATATATTGTAGCCTGGGATCGCTCTCGCCACTTCAAGCCCCGGGCCGCCGATGCTCCCATAGGTGTTTTCACCGCTGCCCCCTCGTCGCGTGGAGAAATTACTTGCTGCAATACGTGAGGGAGGCAGAAGGGCAGCGGGCAAGGTCTGTGTCAATAGCGCCCCCCTGGGGGCCACAGGAACACTTATCTAGTATTCCCGGAGAAGGTCTGGTCTCTGGTTCCATGGGCACCGGCGTCACTCTACTTCCGAGCCCCAGCAGCCTCCTTTCTCGGCTCCAAGCACCCGTGGCGTCGCAGGGGATCCAGTGCCGATCCTGGCACACAGGGGGGAGTGCAGCCGTTACACGAACACAAGCGTCGGTGTCCTGTCCCCCACCCGTGACCACTGAATGCGAGGCACCCAATCCGCCACTCGCTCTCCCAGCCTAACTATTCACTTCAGGCCCCGGCTTCACCACTCCAGGTTGGCCCAATACTGAGATGTCGCTTACTACGAACCGGCGAAGCTCCAGCAGTCTCTGCCGACACCTAACCAGGTGTCTGGGATATTCCGCTGCACAGGACAGTGCTCTGGCACTCGGATGAGTGTCGCGGATGGACAGGGGGTTGAGAAAGACACGGAGCTCTATGAGATCGCGACCATTGCAACTCGCGGCTTGGCCACGTCCCCGAACATGTACTTTTAATTTTTATTTGTCCTGGTTGTGAAAAACTCCTAAGTTTGTTTTTCACTATAGTGAGGCCTACCCCTTCCACATGATAACATTGGGAATTGGTTCTCACATTTAATAAACCATAATTTCGAATTGGTAGCAAGTAGCTATGTCATGATTGGTGTCTAAGAAATTGTAATGCTAAACCCTCTAATGGTAAAGTAACATTTTTCATTTCAATTTTGGAATGCCACTTTTAGAAAGTTGGAATTTTCCTGTCCTTAGCTGTTTTGTGCCATTAGCATGTCTTGTGTCACATGATAGGGTATAACTGCCAGACTTTGTGTCACATACTGGAGGGATTAGGTGTGCCTGAATGGTCCATCTGCTGGTAGGATGGGAGGCAGAGCTGAGCACAGCCCCATTTGCAACTGAATAGCCTTTGCTCTGCCTTCACAAAAAAGGGCCTGATAACCACACAATGTCACTACAAGCAGCTTGGAACCAGAACAGGAGAGTCTTAAAATTTCATCCACTGCAAAGCCACTGTCTAGAAGCTTCTCCCACCTTCCAGGACCAAGGCATTAGGGTATAAAAATAGAACGCCTAGCACCAACTCTTCAGTACACTTCTGGACATGTGGGTACTCTTCCAGGAAGAAAGACTGCTGTGTTTCTGAAAGGACTTCCACTCTGCTGGAGTGCTGACCTGCTGCTGCCTTGCTGAATTACTGCCGTTTTGCCCTGCTTTCCTGCTGCTCTCTTGCCTGTGGAAGAAGAACTGGACCTGCAACTTCATCTTGAACACAGGACTATGAGAGTGACTCTAGGGGTTACTCTGCTGGCCTCCTGCTCTGAGCCTCAGGGATATAGAAGAGTTCCCAACATCCTGCACCAGCACTTGGACCCAGCTGAAGTGAATTGCTGACCCCAAGTGGTGCCCATCAAATCCTAGACCCTTGGTGTGGCTCAGAGAGCTGTATTCAAGCTTTTGGGTGCCCTGCAACTGCGAACGGGCCCGTTCACACCGAGACTACACTGCTCACACCACAATTTAACGCGAATCTCTGCCAGCCCAACCCTTGGCGCTACACCATTGACCGCTGTGGGGACCACCAATGCAAAGCTCCAGTAACGCCCATCCGCGATGCCTGGCCTGCTCTTCGTGCTACACCAGCAGCTTCCTGTGACTCTCTCCTTGTTCCTCGCAGCCCCCTCCACCATGAATGGGACTCTTGGCACGGATTCGAGAGGTAAATGCTCAGTGGGACTAATTTGATGACTGTATACGACCTGCACTCTATCACAGTCAGCCTGAAATTGTGACTTTGACGCGGTCGTTATCGCTTTGTACTTTGTTGGTGCTATATTTACTAAAATCTTTCAAATTCATAACACTGGTTCTTCTGATTGGAGATTTGTCATTTTTATGACCAAAAAATATTAAAATGTACTTGATTTGGTTGAGATTTTTCTTGTGTTGTGTTTTCACTTTATCACTGTTTGTGTGCTGCATGAGCACTACACATTGCCTCTAAGTTAAGCCAGGCTGATTTTTGTGCCAAGCTACTACCCAGGTTCAAGCACAGGTTAATTTGGTGACTTTTTTATGTTTCGCCCTGCAAAGAATTGTGGCTGTTGCTTGACCAAGGCTCACACCCCAGTCAATGAACAACCCAATTTCTAACAAATGTAAATACATTTTCTCTTACATCATTAAAGTAATGAAATGTGCAAAGTGCTGATGACACAGTGCTTTGTGAAATGTGAACGGGTTAAGAAAACACACAGATTGTTGAACTACGTGCCTGAGCTGTATCAAAACTCCAATGAAGAGTAAAAAAAAGTCAGTTAATTCCTTGGAGCTCTTATCTATTTGGTTTGCCATACAGTACCACAGCAACAATGCCACATGCTGGGCACGGCAGAAAAAATCAGTGACAGATGCTTCTCCTCTAAATAGGGAAGGGTGACTGACATTTTTACATATTGAAAAATGGCGCCCTCCACGAGGAATGAGCGGACTCAATAAGCACTCCTGGCGACGTTGTTGCCGCTTTTCGAATTTTCATCCACTTAAAAAAATAATCAATGTTATTCGGTTCTTCCAAATTCTTTTATTTTATTTTTACATCTTTATTTTATGCTTCTCTTTTCAAAAATTCGATTTATATGATTCCTCTCATATGCATATCAATTGTGAGGTAAGTTATCTCATTACACAGGTACCCCAATGCATTTTGGGCATCAGCCCTTTGACAGAGGGCTAGGTCCTGTCGTAATGTCAATATGCTAATCCTCTTTCCTCTTCACAATAAACCTCTGAGGATTACACAGATTAACTTTCACTAGAAAAACTCATGAAAATAGGGTGTGCAACCGTAATATAGACATTCCATTGTCACATCTTGGTCATGTGGTGGATGGACCAACAGGTCAATGATGCCCGACAGTGGATTCAGCTGAAATTCCGGTGCTGGAAACCCTAGCGTTCCCTTGACTTTAAATGATGTGGGAAACACAGAGTTCTGCAGATTTTCCTCTTCACCTAAGTTTCTCGCTTGTATTAATCAAGTTAATTCCACTGCCTGCCAGCCACATTTTCTTCCCCTCTTGTCCTAACTATCTACCCGTATCACTTTCCATATCTTGCTGCATTCTTCAGTCTATCTCCGTCCATGGCAGCCTTTTCTGACTCATCCACACAAGTGACTATTCTACCATTTGTTTGTTAACCCCTTGTGTGCCCATGACAAGCTGGACTCGTCATGGAGCACAGTCGCGCTGTGCCCATGACGAGGCCAGCTCGTCATGAGGCATTCCCTGGGGAATCCCTCTGGTGCGGGCACCAGAGGGATTCCCTTTTAATGCAAATAGCGTCGGGAGCTGGGGAAGAGCTTCCCCAGCTCCCGAGGCCCCACCCCCTTTCACTGTAATGACGATCGGCGCGCACGTCGCGCCAACGTCATTACAGTGAAAGTGAAACTGAAATGAGCCAAGAGGCTCATATCAGTTTCACTTTCTACGTGCATAGGGGGCTATCTCAGCCCCCTGAGCACGTAGAAAGACGGGAGAGGTATCGTTGGAAAGGGGAGAATCTCCCCTTTCCAATGGTACCCCTCCGCAATAGATCCCTGCTTGGGGATCGCCACAGGAGGGTGATCCCCAAGCAGGGATCCATCCACTAGACACCAGGGAGGGGGGAGCGGCCCCATGGGCAAGGGCCTTTGCCCCCCACAACTGACGTTGGCACCATTTAGTCTTTTTGCCCACTAGACAGCAGGGAATTAAAAATAAAAAAAAATAGGGGTGGGGGCTGCCCAAAACCGGCAGGCCCATGACCCCCCCCTCAATTACTACAGTTTTTCTGCCCCCCCGGGGGCAGATGGGACATTGGCCCCTAATCTGCCCCTTCGGAGGGACAGAAAGCCCACTAAATACCAGGGATTCGTTGTTTTTTTTTAGGGTGGGGGCTGCCCGCAACGGGCACGCCAATGCCCCCACCCACCCGCCACCATTACAGCCTTTCTGCCCCCCCTGGGGGGCAGATGGGGCATCGGCCCCCAATCTGCCCCCCTGGGGGACAAAAAGCCCACTAGACACCAGGGAATAAAAATTAAAAAAAATAGAGGTGGGGGCTGCCCAAAACGGGCAGGCCCATGCCCCCACCCCACCCCCCAATTACTACAGCCTTTCTGCCCCCCCGGGGGGCAGATGGGGCATTGGCCCCTAATCTGCCCCTTTGGGGGGGGCAGAAATCCCACTAAATACCAGGGATTAGTTTTTAGTTTTTTATTACGGTGGGGGCTGCCCGAAACGGGCACGCCAATGCCCCCACCCACCCGCCATCATTACAGCCTTTCTACCCCCCCTGGGAGGCAGATGGGGCATTGGCCACTAATCTGCCCCTTCGGGGGGGGGGCGGAAAGCCCACTTGACGGCAGGGATTTTTTTAGGGCAATTTTATTTAGGGTGATGGATTTTATTTAGGGTGGAGAATGCCCGAAACGGGCACACCAATGCCCCCACCCCCACCACCATTACAGCCTTTCTGCCCCCAATCTGCCCCCCCCGAGGGGCAGAAAGCCCACTATCCACCAGGTATTTTTTTTGGGAAATTGTTTTTAGGGTGTGGGCTGCCCGAAATGGGCACGCCAATGCCCCCACCCTCTCCCCCACAAAAATGACAGTCTTTCTGCCACCAGGAGGCAGATGGGAGCTGTAGCCCCCAATCTGCCCCCCCGGGGGCGCAGAAAGCCCACTAGAAACCATGGATTTTTTTGGTTTATTAGTGTAGGGGTAGGGGCTCCCCAAAATGGGCATGACAATACCCCCACCCCACCCCCAGAGAAACTCCAGTCTTTCCGCCCCCCTGGAAGGTTAGTTGGCGGCAGCGGCCCCTGATCTGCCCCCTGCAGAAAGCCCACTAGGCGCCAGCGAGTACGCAGGCTTTTTTTATGTGTGGGGGCTGCCCAAAATGGTCATACCAATGCCCCCACCCCCACAAAAAATAGCCACAGTCTTTCTGCCCCTTTAGGGGCTTATCGGGATGAAACCCCCTTCCTCGATTCCCCCCCAGGGTAGCAGAAAGCCCACTGGGCTCCGGCTTTTTTTTAGCAATGTGCATACCTGTGGATTTTGGGCCCTAGCGCAGTTGGCACGTAGACAAACCTAGCAAAGCTGTACATTTTTTAAAACTAGACACCGAGGGGAATCCAGGATGGGGTGACTTGACTGGCTCTCACCAGGTTCTGTTACCCAGAATCCATTGCAAACCTAATAATGTGTCCAAAATAACAAATTTTCCTCACATTTCTGTGGTGGAAAGTTCTGGAATCTGCGTGGGTCCACAAAATTCCACCCACCCCGCATTCCCCAAAGTCTTCCGAGAAAAATGGTACCTCACTTGCGTGGGTAGGCCTAGTGCCCGCGTCAGGCAAGGGCCCAAAACCAATTGAGGAGACATCAAAATTCCGTATCACAAAACAACCTGGTTTTGCAAAGGGGGTCCCATGAGTTTTTGACACCGGGCTTGGCGGCTATCTAGGGAAACCTACCAAACCAACACATTTCTGAAAACTAGACACCCGGGGGATTCCAGGGAGGTATGGCTTCCGTGGATCCTCCAACGGTTCCTTACCCAGAATGCCCTACAAACCTCACATTTAGCTGTAAAAATCACCTTTTTCACAAATTTTTGTGCGCCTCAACAGGCAAGGGTCCTAAACGTAGTGCGCCTCACTACGTTTTGGACCCTTGCCCATGGTGGGTCCTTAGGCCTCCCACACGAGTGAGGCACCGTTTTTATCGGGAGACCCGGGGGAACGCTGGGTGGTAGGAAATGTGTGTCAGCCCGGTGATGCCACAACTTTCCCACACAAAAATGTGTGAAAAAGGTGATTTTTTCAGCTAAATTTGAGGTTTGCAGGGCATTCTGGGTAAGGAAACGTTGGGAGATCCACGCAAGCCATACCTCCCTGGAATCCCCCAAGTGTCTAGTTTTCAGAAATGTGTGGGTTTGGTAGGTTTCCCTAGGTGGCCACCGAGCACCAGCCCAAAAACCCAAGTGACCCCCCTTGCAAAACCAGGTCGTTTTGAGATAGGCAATTTTCATGTCGCCTCACTACGTTGTGGGCCCTTGCCTGTCGCGGGTACTTGGGCCTCCCACACGAGTGAGGCACCATTTTTATCGGGAGACCCGGGGGAACGCTGGGTGGTAGGAAATTTGTGTCAGCCCAGTGATGCCACAACTTTCCCACACAAAAATATGTGAAAAAAGTGATTTTTTCAGCTAAATTTGAGGTTTGCAGAGCATTCTGGGTAAGGAAACGTTGGGGGATCCACGCAAGCCATACCTCTCTGGAATCCCCAGGGTGTCTAGTTTTCAGAAATGTGTGGGTTTGGTAGGTTTCCCTAGGTGGCCGCTGAGCACCGGGCCAAAAACCCAAGTGACCCCCTTGCAAAACCAGGTCGTTTTGAGATAGGCAATTTTCATGTCGCCTCCCTACGTTGTGGGCCCTTGCCTGTCGCAGGTACTTGGGCCTCCCACACGAGTGAGGCACCGTTTTTATTGAGAGACCCGGGGAAACGCTGGGTGGTAGGAAATTTGTGTCAGCCCGGTGATGCCACAACTTTCCCACACAAAAATGTGTGAAAAAAGTGATTTTTTCAGCTAAATTTGAGGTTTGCAGGGCATTCTGGGTAATGAAACGTTGGGGAATCCACGCAAGCCATACCTCCCTGGAATCCTCCAGGTGTCTAGTTTTCAGAAATGTGTGGGTTTGGTAGGTTTCCCTAGGTGGCCGCCGAGCACCGGGCCAAAAACCCAAGTGACCCCCTTACAAAACCAGGTTGTTTTGAAATAGGCAATTTTCATGTCGCCTCACTACGTTGTGGGCCCTTGCCTGTCGCGGGTATTTGGGCCTCCCACACGAGTGAGGCACCGTTTTTATTGGGAGACCCGGGGGAACGCTGGGTGGTGGGAAATTTGTGTCAGCCCGGTGATGCCATAACTTTCCCACACAAAAATGTGTGAAAAAAGTGATTGATTTTTTCAGCTAAATTTGAGGTTTGCAGGGCATTCTGGGTAAGGAAACGTTGGGGTATCCACACAAGCCATACCTCCCTGGATTCCCCTGGGTGTCTAGTTTTCAAAAATGTATAGGTTTGCTAGGTTTCCCTAGGTGCTATGGTTAAAAAACTACAGCTAGGCACTTTGCCAAAAAAGGGTAATTTTTCGCTACGAAATTGAGGTGTGTCCACGTTATGTTTTGCGCCGTTTCCTGTCGCGGGCACTAGGCTGACCCACACAAGTGAGGTACCATTTTTCTCGGAAGACTTTGGGGAATGCGGGGTGGGTGGAAATTTGTGGATTCACGCAGATTCCAGAACTTTCCACCAGAGAAATGTAGGGAAAATGCGTTTTTTTGGCAATGTTTTAGGTTTGCAAGGGATTGTGGCTAACAGAACCTGGTGGGAGGCAGTCAAGTCACCCCATCCTGGATTCCCCTGGGTGTCTAGTTTTCAAAAATGTATAGGTTTGCTAGGTTTCCCTAGGTGCCGGCAGAGCTATGGTTCAAAAACTACAGCTAGGCACTTTGCCAAAAAAGGGTCATTTTTCACAGCGAAATTGAGGTGTGTCCACGTTACGTTTTGCGCCGTTTCCTGTCGCGGGCACTAGGCCGACTCACACAAGTGAGGTACCATTTTTCTCAGAAGACTTTGGGGAACGCGGGGTGGGTGGAAATTTGTGGATTCATGCAGATTCCAGAACTTTCCACCAGAGAAAAGTGGGGAAAATGTGGTTTTTTTGGCAATTTTTTAAGTTTGCAAGGGATTCTGGGTAACAGAACCTGGTGGGAGGCAGTCAGGTCACCCCATCCTGGCTTCCCCTGGGTGTCTAGTTTTCAAAAATGTATAGGTTTGCTAGGTTTCCCTAGGTGCCGGCAGAGCTATGGTTCAAAAACTACAGCTAGGCACTTTGCTAAAAAAGGGTAATTTTGCATTGTGATAATGTGGTGTGTTCACGTTGGGTTTTGAGCCATTTCCTGTCGTGGACACTATGCCTACCCCTACAAGTGAGGTACTATTTTTATCGGAAAACTTAGGGTAATTCAGATTTGTAAATGAACTGTTATTACCTATTGACTTTCGATGCATTTCTGCCTTCCAAATGAAAGACATTGTGTAAAAAAGAAGTCATTCTAAAAAATGACTGATAATTCTCATGCTAGTATGAGTATTCCCAATTTCGGAAATGTGCAAATATCTACTGTTTCTAAGCTCTATATTTTTTTCCCATTTCAGAAATACATAGGTGTCTTTCATACTGATTTTTCCATGTACACATTTTTACAGAATAATTACTATATACCCGGTACATAATAAAAAACCATTGCAAGTTGCTGCTAAGTTTTTGGATCTGGGTTCGTCGGGTTCTAGGTGAACCTACAAGTCCTATATATCCCCACAACCAGTAATGTCCAGCGGATGTAACGGTATATTGCTTTCAAAGAGCTGTCATAATTAGTAGAAGTTACAGGTGAAAACGTTGACACAAAAGTCTTTTTTATTCAACAAATTTTCAATTTATCCTATATTTAACTGTTAGTTTCTATAAAAAAACCTTGATGGATCTACACAATGACCCCTTGCTGAATTCAGAATTTCGTCTACTTCTCTAAAATGTAAGGCTTTCCAGGATCTATTATTGCTTTTGTACCCATTTCTACCATTAACTGGAAGGAGGTCGAAAGCACAATGAATAGCAAAAATAGGCTATGTCCCAGAAAAATGCCAAAACTGTGTAAAACATTTTGGGTTTCTGACAAAAGTCTGGTATTCCCTAAAAGCTGGGAAAATTGTGATTTCAGCCCCACAAACCCTTTTTTGATAACACTTGCAGAGAAAAACTCAGAAGCTTTCATTTGCAGCCCGATTTTCCCATTTTCCCAAAAAAAACTAAATGTTGCTGTATTTTGGCTAATTTCTGTGACCCCTCCAGGGAAATCAACAAACCCTGAGTACCTTCAGAATCCCCATGATGTTGGAAGAAAAGGACGCAAATTTGGTGTGAATACCTTATGTGGTCAAAAAGTTACAGGGGCCTCAGCACGTACTACCCCAAATAGCCAAAAAAGGGCGTGGCACAGGAGGGGAAAAGGCCTGGCAGCGAAGGGGTTAAACCATGTTGACCTATCTACCCCTACTAATGTTTGTCATCTTCCTTTTGTCCCTAACTCATTGAATCTCCAGAACATGTTGTTAACAGTGAATATTCTTTGTAAGACTACCTCGCTCTACCAGCTCTACCTTCTAGCGGTTTCCTGGTCATTCCAGAGGAATATCACTTCTCACTCTTTGTAATTCCCTTCGTTTCGTTTATCTTTCTAAAACACCCATGTTACTAACTTTTTTTGACGCAATGAACGGATTTGATATTTTCCATCACTCTAGTCGTTCTTTAATTCTTTTCATTCTGGAAATCTCCGCCTTCTCACTTCGGTGGTTTCTTTCCTAACTTCTTATTCACAGATATTAAGAAACCTTGAAGCACCATCGTAGTCCATTTGATGGGTCCTGACACCCCTAAACCAATCGGGAAAACCTCTTTCCCCTCAGTCACTGACTAAGGGGCACTCTTCTGGGCCTTTAGGCCTTATGACACATTCTTCTGGGTGGGGGCTACACCCTCAAAAGCAGGCACTCTCTGTCGACTCACACTTTTTTAATAGTAAAATGTTCTGTTTGCAAAACAAATATAAAGTCACTTGCAATGACCTTAAAAAGACAGAAGCTAAAAGAATGAGGTTCGTCACAAAAGCGTGAACCCATTAATCAACCAGATTGACGGTTGAATATGATACCGACTTTTATTAACAAATAAACACTGTTAAAACACACAAACATCTGAAAGCAACCATTCAATTCTGGATCGTCTCCTGTCATACATGTGACAACTGGTTCATTGCACTCTTTCATTTCTTTATAGGTAAACAATGGTTTCAGATTACACTGGCGCATGGTGGCCAGTGCGGGACAAAGAGACAGATACATTGGTCAAGAGATTCTAGCAGATTCTGTGCAGCATTGTGCATCGTCGTTGGCTTTCCAACTTGCACCTAACTCTTGGAGGAGATAATAGGACTAAATGTTGGCACTGGTCAGTGCCATGTCAACATTTAGTCCTATTTTCATGTCAATGGCTGTCTTGTTTTCTTGTCCTGAAAATCTTGTCACCATAACATTAGCACAAGTTGTAATTGGGCCGCACAGCATTGCTTTGTTTTTATTCTCTGCTGGCATAAGTAACAACCGGGTATGGATTCGGCAACCTTCTTCTTCACTGGGTCGCAGCAGAAGGGGGCAGAGTGATCGTGGAAAGATTTAGAGGAAGGATGCCTCTACCTGAGCGACAGACAATTTCATGCTTGCTTCTCAAGTGAGATAGTAAATCCCTAAGAAAAAAGCCACACAACCAAATGCATATACTCCCAAGATGAATATAAGAACGTTAAATTGTGTATATAGCTACAGAGTTGTCAAGTCATGCTATTCGAAATTAAATGAAAATTTATATTTTGAAAAACTATATTTAAGCTGCACTTTTTATACGTGGGCTGCAATGTTTATAAAAAGAACCCACAAGGCTTTATAATACATGTTTTGCTACTTTTCGTGCAATTAATAATAGTTGTTACTGCTCCATAGCTGATTGACATGATTTTATCATTAGGTTTCAAAGAGATGTTCATGTAAAGCCCATGTCAGTCCCATTCTCATTGGGTGCTCCCATCATGCTCCGCGTCTACGGAGCTGCTTTCAGGAAAGCCGACGAGTTGCAGGGAATGGTGTTTGACGGCACCCGAGGCAGAGAACTGGTAGAACCTCTAAGGTCAGGCCCTAAGGCTTGGCTGTCTGAGTCGAAAGAACGTCGAAAATTGATATTGGGAGGTGAGCAGTCAGTCTTCAAGCAGCAGAAGTTGGCAAAGGGCAGTGGGTGTTCCCTCGCGGTGGCTATCTCGGGGGATTTCATTGGGCATCCCCCTCGGAGGGTGGTGAGCGCTAGGTAGTAAGGGCCGGACTGGCTGTAGCGGGCACCGGGCAATCCCCCGGTGCGCCACACGGGTGGGGGCCGGTTTTGGGCCCCTGGGGGCCGTTTTTGTTACAGGGCCGTTTTTACAGCATTGCTGCAAAATCGGCCGAAAACCGGCCCTGGCAAGGAGCTCGGCGGCACCCCGAACCCCCCGCGGGGGAGGGGGGGCAGCACTTTGCCAGGGCCGGTTTTAGTTCCCAGTCCGGCCCTGTAGGTAGTCCGTGGAACTGGCTCGCCTAGGTGTGAGCTCGGTTTGTGGCGACTCGTGTGCTCTCGTAATTGTAACCTGCTACATCCTGCCATAACGCATGAGACAAAATCGCAGATTTGGAACTGGCACCATAGGAGGAGTGAAGGGAAGAAAGATCTGTGTGCAGTTTCTAATTTTAAAAGACACTGCATTATGAAGAAGAGCAGTAGAAGTATCAACATCAATAATATGAGCAGCTATCAGTGCAGCATTTGTTTAAGGAAGGTGAATCCCGCATTGCAGGAACAATCAACCACGTCGTCTCTTGGTGTATTATGGCCAATGAAGCAGGCTACAGTGCACGAAACAGCTGGCCGAGGGTGCACTCCTGCGAAAACCTAATTGGACAAAATGTTGACAGCCTGTCAGAAACCTCTTGATGGTTTGCAATTGAAAGACTGTTGATTTGATAAATAAATTAAAGGCACCTCTACGTCAGTCAAGCACACAGAAGGTGAGCAACCTTAATAATGGCTCAAGTGGAGCCGGACTGTCTGTTGAAATACAGGGTTCATAGGGCACTCAAGAAAGTCATGAGGATAAATAGTCTGCTGGTTTCTCGGATGCACTATCACCTCAAGGGGTGGTTCCCTCTGATGGAGCGACCGCTACAAGACACTCTTAATTGCACGACTCCTAGTTCGGCCCAAGATATGACAAGCAGCCTTAGTCCTAGGGTGGCTCAGGACCTGTAGAACATTCCTAAAAAACCTCTATACCCCCCGTTTGGCTAAAAAATATTGTGTCCACCATTCACGGGGGAAAAGACAAACTCTTCTCTGAAGGAACCAGAAGGGAGTAGAAAGGAGTACATGATCTCAGGCCTTCATATTGATAAATCTAATGATCAATCTTGCAAGAAGGTTGAGGCACGCAAAGCGATGGGGGCCACGATGTGTTGCTTCTTCAGTGGGTGTTGTTAGTACTGAGCTCTTGAACAGCTTTGTCTCATAGTGCTCCAAGAGTATCAGTAGAGGGCACCCAACTAGGGGCCTTGTTTCAGCAGATTCTGGAACAGTTAAGGGAGATGAGAAGTACTCACGCAATAGCTCACCTTGACAACCAGACTCAGCGAAGAAATGATAATCAGTCAATTCCAGGCTATTCCAAGTCAATTCCAGACTATTGCAAGCAGAACAATGTATATCCTGCTTAGAGGATTATCAGAATTGTTCGGAATCCCATATAGTTAAATCAAAACGGGAAGTGTGTGAGTTGCAGCTGAAGGTGGATGAGCTAGAAAATATATCTAGGCACTCAAATCTGCACTTCATATGGATTCCAGAAGGATGCAAAGCTGGTCAGGACCTAATCAACTTCATTTTGAGTTTGATCCATCACAACGCAATGGGGGGCACGATGTGTCACTTCTTCAGCGGGTGTTGTAAGTACTCAGCTCTCGAATAGCTTTTTCTAATAGTGCTCCAAGAGTATCAGTAGAGTGCACCCAGCTAGGGGCCTTGTTTCAGCAGATTCTGGAAGAGTTAAGGGAGATGAGAAGTGCTAAAAAAATAGCTCACTTTGACCACCAGACTCAATCAATCAATCAATCAATCAATCAAATAATTTGTAAAGCGCACTACATACCCGCAAGGGTTTCAAGGCGCTGATTCAGCGAAGCAATATTAATCAGAGCTTACTCCAAGTCAATTTCGCAAGCAGAACAACGTATATATTGCTTAGAGGATTTTCAGAATTGTTCAGAATCCCATATAGTTAAATCAAAACGAGAAGTGTGTGAGTTGCAAATGAAGGTGAATGAGCTAGAAAATATATCTAGGCACTTAAATCTGCACTTCATCGGGATTCCAGAAGAATGCGAAGCTGGTCAGGACCTAATCAACTTCATTTTGAGTTTGATCCATCAATATGTTCTTCCAGACAGCTCTGTTAAGCCGGAAGATCTTTCCAAGCTCATCCATTCCCCTTTGTTCAATCCCCAAATGCAAGATTTCTGTGCATTTATGGTTAACTTTGGGGATTTTCAGGTAGAAGAGAAGATTCTGTCTGAGGCTATACGATCAAAGGGATTTCAGATGATGGATAAGGGGCGCTTCAACATCTTTACGGACAAGTCTGCAATTGCAGTTCGCTATAGGCAAGAATTTAAGCTGACGATTGAACCCCTTAAGAAGCAAGAGATTCAGGTCACCCTGGTGCAACAATCTAGGGTAAAGGTTCTGGTAGAGGGTCAATTTCATGTTTTGGGCTGATTGAGCAAGCCAATGAACTTCTACAACAGAGGAAAGGATTTTCTAACTAAATAGGTGGTCAGGACGCAGTGCTAGATCTTTGCATACAGAGAGAATTCTAACTCCTATGCTATGGATATAATGGGTTGAGCAAATCTCTGCCTATGCTTTTTGTGTTTTCAGAATCAGGGCTACCCCAGAGGATGGCTTCTGGGTGCCACTCCAAGGCACTTGCCAAAAGGTAGGGTGGGAGGACGAAGAGGCAGGCAGGCTCCATTTGGGAACACAGGAGGGGGTGGGCTCTCTGGGATGCACTGATTGGTGGGAGGAGATGGGGAGTTGAGTTGGGGGGCATGAGGGCAGAACCGGACTGGGCTGGGAACCAAAACCGACCCTGGCAAAGTGCTCGGCCGCCCACCCCCCCTCCTCGCGGGGTTGGGGGAGCCGCCGAGCTCTTTCCAGGGCCGGTTTTCGGCCGATTTTGTTACAAGGCCGATTTTGCAGATATGCTGCAAAAACGGCCCTGTAACAAAAACGGCCCCCAGGGGCCCAAAACCGGCCCCCACCCATGCGGCGCACCGGGGGATTGCCCGGTGCCCGCTACGGCCAGTCCGGCCCTGCATGAGGGAAGGGGGGTGTGGGAAGGGCAACAACTTAAAAAAGGCAGCAGCACAGCTAGGTTAAAGGGCTCATTTTCATGCAAAAGTGTGGTTTAATTTTTTCTGTTTTATCTATGACCCCTGACAGTTGAAAATTCTTTCATATAACGTCAATGGCTTCCATAATAGAATAAAGCAAGGATCAATGCTTGCATGGTTCAAATCTCTTCAGGAGATTATAATTTTATACAAGAAACACATTATAAAAATGGGGCTCCTCCGGAGAAAGTTCCTGAGTGTATTCAATGTGATATTTATGCTTCATCGAATTCTGCCATCAGGGGAGTTGCCATTCTGGTGGTAGAAGATGTTCAATGTGAAATAGTAAAAGTACCTAGGGATTGAAGTGCGAGATGGATTTGGGTTCAAATGAGGATTCTTTTCCAGCTGATAAGCCTTGTGAGTTTTTATGGTCTGATAGAAGATTCCCCTGAGGCTCTACAGTCTCTTTATAATTTTGATAGGAATGAGGCTGGTCTCATTGTAATGGGAGGTGTTTTAATATCCCCCCTGATCCGACTGTAGATTCCTCTTAGGGTACATATTCTGATGCAAATATACATTTTTCTGCTTTCACATGCTCTTTTAAGAGTTAAATCGGAAATAATAGCAAATCCTTTCTCAGATCGCACCATCATTACAGTAAGTCTACTTTTTTCTGATCAGCAACATGATCGGGCAAGATGGACTGTCGATAAATCTTTAATTATTAATAACCAATAGATATCTCAAATGCTCCTAACGTTAGAAGAATTTTTAGAACGTGATATGGGTACGGCCACTGTGTTTATGGTATGGGGTGTGCTGAAAAGCCTTTGTTAGGAGAGAGGTGATAGCCTTTCAGTCTAATGTGAGGTAGTGGGAAAAAAATGAAAGGCAACAACTACGATCAGCAACAGCAAGCTATCTACTGTCTCCTACGAGAGAGGCCAAGCTTAATCTGACCAAAGCTAAATGCAATCTGCAGGATCACTTTACTTCCACAGAGATAATAAATCATAATTCAGTCCTTCAGAAAAGATACGAGGAGAATGAACATATAGGCAATGAAGCAGAAATCTAATGCAAATTCTGTTAAGCTGATTTTTGACTCCACCTCGGTCAAAATTGTATGTCATCCACAAGAAATAGCGGATGTATTTCTCAACCATTATGCAAGACTTTATTCGGACTTACAAAATGCACCGAGTGAGATGGTTGAAGATGGTTAGGAGGGCAAAACATTCGTACGATAACAGCTGAGCGGGTGACACATTGATCCCTCCAATTACTTTAGTACGCTTGTAGTTGACCTATATAATATATTCTGGAAGGGAGTGATATTCCTGACTCTTTTATTGAATCTGCGGTGGTGAGTTTCTTAAGAAAAGGTAAACCATGTGAATTCATATCGTTTTATAAGCTTACTCAATTCCGACTATAACATTTTTATGAAGATTATGGCAAATAGACTACACTATACAAGGATCAGAATGGATTCCTTCGAGGAAGGAGTATGTCTATTAGCACACATTATTTATTTCAGGCAATTGACTATTTTACAGTGAATAAGATCAAAGCAGCAATCATAATGATAGATGCAGAGAAAGCATTCAACATGGTTCCGTGGAACGTTCTTTTCTCTGTGTTCACCAAATTTGCTTTCCCTCTCAAGTTTATAAAGGCAATTAAAAATGTATATGTTAATGCCAAGGTGTCCATTATAGGTAATGAAGAGTTAGCAAGGGTAATTTCTTTCAGTTGCAGGACTCCAGGACTGTGCTCTGTCTCCAATTCTATTTTTAATATTCATAGAACCCCTGGCCTGTGCTATCAGACAAGAAAAGACCATTCGACCCCCGATAGTGGGAGCAGCAAGATTGACATTTTTGGCGGAAGACATGGCTCTTTATTTGGCGCCAGACAGCGATAATATCACACACACTTTTGCTAAAATTAGTGAATACATGCAAATTGGAGGGTATAAGATAAATCACTTAAAAACAGAAAGTTTGCTTTTCAATTGCTCCCCAGAGTTACTACCTGTATCTATTCAGGCGCATTATTCTTACACCACACCATTAACATATTTAGGTATTGCTGTGAGTTCCAAAATACATGATTCATCCAACCTTTGAAGCGACATTGTATAAAGTGTGTAAACTTCTAAATCAATGGCAGAATCTTCCTCTGTCTATTTTGAGCCGCGTGGCTCCTATTAAAATGTGTATACTTCCCTTATTTCTATTTATTTTTTTGAATATTTTGATTAAGGTTCCTCAGACTTTTTTTTGACTCCGCTAACATGGAAATTAGACAATTCTTATGGCAGGGGAAAAAGCCTATACTGAAAATCCAAGCCCTACATCTAGACTCGGAAGAGGGGGGTTTAGCTCTGCCAAACAAAAAAATTATTATTAAGCATCTTTACTTGCGTGGCTTTCTAAATCCTCCTAATCGAGTTCACAGGAAGCCAATTTCTATTCACAATTTATGATGAAAGAGTCAGAGATAGGCATAGCCCCCTTTCTAAAGATCCCCAGGCTACCCAAGAAATCCAGATTTAAAACTCACCGTGCTATTCTATATCGGTTCCTTAAAAATGGGACGAATACAATTCCTGGTACACACCCAGCTGAAATTAGCAAAACGTATCCCTTTGGATCTACATATATTTGTGGGTACATGCTCTCGGTGGTCACACCTGGGGCTGCGTAGACTGACAGACTTTTTTTTTATAAAAGAGAATTTGTGCAATGGCAGAGACTGGTAAAATCAAAAGACAATCTTGATGCTTTCCTGGTTTTTGAGTTGTGTTCAAATTAAACATTTCTGTTTGGGCTATGTAATGGAAAGTTAAATTCTAGTGGTTGCATTGATTACAGTTTATTCCGCTTAGAAAGTACATGGGATGGGGAATGGGTATAGATTATTGCACCCTAAAAACAACAAGGCCTTAGTGGCAGACCTTTTACGGTCAATGGTAGCTTCTACTGGCTGTCGTTTGGATTTTGCCCGGTGGATGCTTTATAATCGAGTGAGCTATAAGGTTGTCAGAGCGGCAAACCTTAGAAGGATGATGTTTTGCAGCAAATGGATGCGATATTACAAAGTATACAGACAAAATATTGGAATAAAAATATAGTTGTTCCAAAATATCATGTCCAAAATATTGTGACATGAAAATATCGTCTGCAAGAATATCTTTGTCAAGAATATTGAATTTAAGGTAAGCAACATTTATTTTTAAAATATCAAAGTCATCAATATAATTTACAAAAATATAGTTGTTTATAATATTTGTTTTTAAATTATTGTTATGTGTTTTAGAATATATTTTAAATATAAATGATATATATTTTGTGCATGCTTATTGCTCATATTTTAATATAGTTGTTAAATTTTTAGTACTCAATAAATTAAATGTAATTAATTTTTGTAATTTTTAGTACCATAGCGGTTTATTTCATTATAATAAATGATTAATAATTTGTTTCCAATATTATTCATTTAATTGATAATTAAGTATGTTAATTGTGCAATTAAACATTTATTTATTTAAATTTGAGGTGTGGGTTGTGGGATTTATATGGGTACAGGGTGGGAAGTAATTTAATTTTAATTAATTAATAATTAGTTGTTAATTAATATTATTTATTTAATTGATCATTAATTATGTTAATTGTGTAAATAATTTATGTTTAATTTGAAGTGCGGTTTTGGGGTATAAAGGGGTACAGGGTGGAAAGTAAATTAATTCTAACTAATTAATAATTAGTTATTCATTGATATTAATCATTTAATTGATAAGTAATTATGTGCATTATATAAATAATTTTTTGAGTTTTCATTTTAGGTGCTAGTTGTTGGGTTTGTAGAGTTACAGGGTGGGAAGTAATTTAATTCTGACTAATTATTAAATAGTTGTTAAATAATATTAATTATTTATTTGATAAGTAATCATGTTAATTGTGTATTTTTTAAATTTTAATTCTAGGTGTGGGGTTAAGAGGGTTAGAGGATGAGACGTAAATTAATTATAAGTAATTGATATTTAGGGGTCAATTAGAATGTCGGGCGGATCGCCATGGCCCGCATGGCGTGGCGATCTGCCCGACATTCTCTCCCGCCCACATGCCATTCCCCCCCCGCCATATTACTATGGCGGGTGGTACCCCGGCGGACGGAAAGACTGTCCGCCGGTTTTCCTCCTGGTCAATGAGTCGACCGGGTGGAAAAGGTTTTAATATGGTGGGGTGTCTGTTAGACGCCGCCATCCATATTAGGATACATGCGGGGATTTTGCCTTTCCGTGGCGGCTTGCCATTGGGGGCCGTAGCAGGCCCCCAGGATTTTTGGGGGATGGGTGATGCACATGGGAGGTACCTATGGTACCCCCCTGCATTTGCATGCACAACATGGCAGGCACCACGTGGTGCCTGCCACGTTGTGCATGCAAAAGCACAACATGCATTTTTGGCATTGCGGCGTTTGGTGCTGGAAGCACTGCCCGCCGCAATGTCAAATATGCAGGATGTGCCCCCCAGTGTGGCGGGCGCATCCTAATCTCCCCAACGGGACCGCCACACTTATGGCGGGCGGTCCCTTTTCACGTTGGGATGGCGGGCGGACAAAGTCCGCCCGCCATCCCAATGATGCCCTTAGTGTTTAGTTGCTAATTATTTAATTGATATATAATTATGTTAATTGTGCAATAAATTGTTAAATGTTAGTTGGGGTTGTAGGTTTTGTAGGGGTATAGGGTTTGAAGTAAATTGATTTTAATTAGGCCATAATTAATTTTGTAATTTATATTAATTAAATGATTGATAATTAGTTACGTTAATTGTTTAATTCATTTTTTGTTAAGTTAAATTTTAGGCGTGTGTTGTGTTTTTTGTGGGGGTATATTCTGGGATGTATATTACTTATAATTAAGTCATAATTAATTTCAATTAATGATAATTAGTTTTTCAATAAATATGTCAATAGTTTAAATAATTTGTGTTTTGAAAATTAAGTTTTCGGTGTGGGTTGTGAGTTTGTTAGGAGTATAGGGTGGGAAGTTACTAAAATAAAATATTTTAATACATATTTTTTGTTCAATATATGTTAAATAAAATTATTTATTTAATTGGAAAATATTTTTGTATTTTAATTATAATAATATTTGTAGTTATTTCTGATATGTATTTAACATTGTAATATATATTTACTTTATTTAAATTTTAAGATAAAATATATTTGTATTTTTTTCATATTTATATTTGTTTTCTATGTTTTTGAAATTATTTTATTGTGTTAAATAGAATTTGTCTGTTTCTAATGTTGCATTGACTGGAGTTGGAATTGTAAATCTAACCCCTCCACAATCCAACACTTTCTCGACTGTAGCACTGACTGGAGTCGGAATAGTAAATTGTACTTCTCCGCAATCCAACACTTTCCCAGACGCTTGTTCACCTTGTATACCTATTATGCTTAGCAGTCCCGGGGCCCTATAGTCACATATGACCCGGGCCACCGCGACCACTGCCGCGTCCTTCTGATATGTTACCATGAGGTGACGCCACCACATCACAACAACCTTTTGCATGGATGATTATTGTACGCTGGGGCACTGTATCACTGAGCAACCCTGTATCTTGTATCTGCACAATGTCCACCCCGCATCCATACGGTGGCATCTTCACTTTCTCCGGTCCCCCATAATTCACCTTCCATGACCATTAGGTCATTTGATTACCTTTTAGCATGACTCCAGTGGGCCCCTTTTGACTTGTTACCTCTACCTAGGTAACTAGATCTGTAGCCCTGTGGATACTACTGTTTAACTTACACTGCCCCTTTTCTCTCCCCCCCTCTTTTTGTTTTCTCCTCTCTTGTCTCTACTAGGTTCTACGCATGGGACATGAATAAGACGTGCCTCATTATTAAAGTTATCATTTGGGATTATAGGGTGTTTCCCTCCCTGAGTCCCTCTTTGTCCTTCTCTCTTTTTATGAAGGTCCTGACGAAGCGCTAAGGGATCCATTAGGGACCACGGGCAGTGCGAAACATGTCGACCACCCACGATTCACCTTCTCTCTCACCTTAAATACTCACACACGGGTTGAGAGCAGCGGGATTACAAGAAAACATTTTTTTCCCCTACTCATTCAAGCGTTATTTACGCATCATTCTCCGTTTCATTTTTACTAGACCTCGAGGACTCACGAATAAAACTATTGGGGTTCCTGTGGAAATGTGGATTTCCCTGATCAGTTATGTCCCCTATCTTGGACCCCAACGGTTCTATGTGCATGTTACAAATACATGTATGTTCCCTTCAGTTCCAGTTTCGAAGACGCAAACACATGTGCGTCCACCGTTAACATGTCCTCTGTCAGATCCGCCATGAATGGGCTGGATATTCGATTCCTAAGTATGAAAGGCCACCGACTTTATATGGCTAAGTTACTCCATTTTTACAGTTCAGGCAAGTAGGCCCGATTCTGTCCTCAAAGCCTTTCCCTGCTCTCTGCCTCTGACAGCTTCAGCTTGAGCCTGCATCTGTGACCATGAACTTTGTCTCATTCTCTGTGCGGCCCACGAAGCCTGACATCAGCCTATTCTCTGCCAAGAGCTGTATTTCACCTTCGAATTATCTGCTTCCCCCTCAGCCGATGCATTCCTGCCTAGTAGCTTAAGTAAACATTCCTCCAGTTACCAAGCAAAAGGCCCGGTTTCTCTGCCCTCATGCAAGTAATTCATAGCCCTGTCATCATGGAATATTCCCATCCCCTCGCATTCAGTGTAGACACTTAGACGCTTGTACACGCACACACAGTCAGTATAGAATAGATTCTGTCCGAGAGCCCTTCCCTTGTGGATAACATAGTTCTTTAAACATAGGATATTAGATATGATTTGGGATTAGGTTGACATAACCCCAGACTTTTGTCTCCACATGTAGAGCTAAATGTCAAGTCCCCTTCACCCCCTAGTTGCACGTCAATTACACGTCATGCTGCTGAGCGCGCATCTCTGCCAAGTATTTCTGCTGACATTGCGAAATCATCTCCAGGTATCCACCCACACATGACAATTTACCCCTTATCATCAAGTGGACGCCCACATGGACGCCCACCTTCACGCCTACTTACACGCCCACATGCTCTTATCTCATTCTCTCTTGCTCTCTTGCTTACGTACAATTGAGAAATGTATATATACTGTACTCTGTGAATAATGTTTTGAGAATATTGAGAATACTTTTCAGCCCCGTCCAGATCCTTTTTGGTGATGGAGATATTCTCCCTTTGACTCGAGTTATTGGAATAAAGCCCTTTATGAATCTGATACCACAGACTCAGCCTCTTGCTTTATGCATGATCCTATTGTTAATATTTAAAAGTCTGAGAGCGTGATATTTTATTTACCACAGAATGGCGCCCGAACAGTTTAATCTCTTTCCCCACACGCCGGAGATGAAGGTCCTGTTTTGCCCCCTTCCATAGCCGTGATGGACTTCAAGCGTGCACGTCGCGGGTTTTTCCCGCCAACTCCCTCAGGCCACCGAAGGGGACAGACTGCGACAAGGCATCCATACGAGGCGGTGAGGAACGCAGATTGTCTACTCAGAGCCCACCTGCGAGAGAGCTGCGTCTGAGGTATACAGAGGCCCACCAGGTTTTCAAAGTCCCGATGTCCAGAGGGTCCGATGTCCGCAGTCGTCGAGTCCAGTCCATTCTCTGAGGCCTTCCGTTTCAAGGAGCTACTCGGTGAGTACCATCGCCGGGGAGGCGTGTTGACGCGCACATAGGTTGTGCCGGTCAAGACGGATTTGGGTACACAAATCCGGTCTGCACTGTTTAGCAGTGTATATGTACTGTTTAGCAGTATATCAAGTATTCCGAAGTATTCAGTTATTGTCAAGAATTCAGCGTGGTGATTAGTTAGGCAGACTGTCATCATTGTCGGTCGTTGTTAAAATGTTTAATGTTTAATGTTTAAAGTGTTCAAATATTGTGGTATGAATGATTGTTCATTGTTCACTGTTCATTATTGTGTTTTTTTCGTATTAAGTGAGTTCAAGAGTAAGTATCAGATCAGTTGTCAATATGCCGCTCTTCTCGAAGTTAAGACAGATTACTACCAGAAAAGGGGTGCTTGAAGAAGCAGTTCCTATTCCTCCTAGGGACACTACAGGACATTTTATTTTTCACAAGCATGGCTTAGACGCCATATTATTCCTTGATCTATGGGTGGACTACACCAAAGAGTTACCAGAAAGTCAGAGATGGCCCGTAGCTGGGACCTGGGATGCCGAATGTATCATGAAAGTCGAAGAAGAGTTGTGGAAGAGGAAAGCTAGACAGTCACAGAAAGACGCTGTTGAATTATGGCGTAAAGAATAGCATAGACGCACAGAGTAAGCGCTCAGAAAAGAAGAGAAAAGTAGGGAGGATTCAGACAAAGCCCGAGAAAACGTGTTAGTTGAGGAAGGTATACGAGTAAAAGATGGACAACGAAACACTCTTATGAAAGAGAAAATGTAGACCAGCTTGGAAGGATGCCATTGAGTTTTTGGCGCAAGGAGTGACATAGAAGGACAGAGTAAGTGTTTCACGAAGCAGAGAGAAGTGGACTGGTGTCTGGAAAAGCCAAGGATGAGATGTTACAGGAGGAATTTGAGCTGGTAAAATGAGCGTAGGCTGACAGAAAAAGAAATACTGACGTTGCTGGTATTTATCCCGTCCTTTCAGAGGACCTAGCAAGAGTGGCCCCAGTAAAAAGACCAGTTCTAATACATATATTAATTACATAGTAGCCCAAAGGTTCTTGAGCCCCCCACCAAATGAACAGCGCATAGCTGGTTTTTACATGGTCCAACATTTGACTACATTGTCAATAGGAAATTGAGAGGGGTGCAGCTAGAGAAGGAGCAACTCCTGTGATTTGATGACACCCCTAATGTACAAAGTGTTAACGAAAAATAATTAGTGACAAGTTTAGCTTGGAAAAAGAATTGTGGGTATTTCGAATTTGCAAATTTTTCATGAATACAGGTTTGTGTTCTTGATGGTCCAGTGAGCCAATGTGCAGGGTCAAGTCGGTAAGATTATGACCCCCTGAGTGCAAATTGTATGTAAAAATAATTTTTCAATTGAGCGAATTATTGCAGTTTTTATGGAATTGAGTAGTCTTTTTGTCTTTGACAGCTTCAGAGTGAGGAGAAGGTGGGGGCCGTGTAGAGCAGAATGTGATACAGAAATCGGAGACAGATTCTGACCTTGTAGCCAGTGTAGGTGGGGGCCGATGAGAGGAGCAGAACAGGGCACTGCTTAGAAGGCTTCTCTGACATCGCATCTGTGTAATGCCTGCAGCTGGAGAGCCTTGGGGCCAGGAGTAGGAAAAACAAACAAAAGATGGCTGGCAGCCCAGGCTCAGGCCGCGCTGAGGGGCTATTTTTAACTTCTCTGATAAGACAGGGCAGCTGAGAAATGTAAGTCGAGAAAGATTCCCTTGTTCTATTCTGTGCAAAACAAGTGCCCCGAGGAAATGTCTATGGAGAAGATTTGTTTTATTTTTTAGCAATTGTTATATTGCTTCTGGTCAGAAAGTAAAATGTTGCTCTTGCTTGGAATTTTAAGGGCTATGTGCCTATATAAAAACGATTTTCAAATTCAGACATTTTTGAATTGTGGCCACAAGCTGCCACCAGTTGCATTGGATAAATGATCCAGTGGTTACGGGTCTGTGAGGAAAGATGTGAGATGCATCTTCGACTAGGACATGAGGGTACATTGTGTACAAAGAAGCATAGCACATTTTTATAAAAAAAAAAAAAAAAAAAAAAAAAAAGAGACAGGTTCGTGTGTTCGTCATTTTTTGATTATTGTTGCTGATCCTGTGTGTCAGACTTGACGCGGTCATCATTGGGATGACCCACTGCCAGATGGGGTTGTATAGGGCAGGTAAATAAGTTATTGATTATAAGCCTGACAAATTAAGCAGGCCAGAATGTTCGCATCTGAGCTGTAGGTACTGTAATTACGCATCGCTGCTCATTTATATATGTTAGTGTAATTATCCATGCTTTCTGTGCCCGGTATACTGATGGCTTGGCACAATTACTAAATTTCACAGACATGATATTACCATTATCATGCTGTCAAAATAGCAGACAACACGTTATCAGTGTATGTCTAATTGGTGTTGGAGATGAATGAAACAAAAGAAAAAGGCTATGCAAGACTAAAATATTTTTTCACATAACTGCCTTTCTCTTATAGACAGGCAGCCTCGGTCATATGTTTCCAGATTGGACATTAAGGAACAATTATGATCTGTGCACTCGCATTTTAACTCTTGAAAGGCCTGTTTTAAATAGGGACTGCCACCACAGAGGGACATATGAGGCCCGGTATTTAGGGTAATGAGAAAATATCTGACAGGATTTCCTTTTTAAAGTTTGCTTTAGTAAGCTCATTCTTGTGAGTGGTGGCCCCAAAAGTTGACTTGTTTTTGAATTAGGCTATTTATTGTATAGGTGGAAATTATTGCACATTGACTGATTTCTTTAGCAGGCCCCTGAGGAGGTTCGCTTCCCGCTAGCCCCTTAAGAAATTAAGCCCCTTAGAAATTAGCCCCCTTAGAAATTAAGCCAAGGAAATAGGTATGGTGTTTTCCCCTTTTTCTCATGTTTTATTGTGATCTTTCAGGGGAATTAGTCCAAGCCCCTAATACAGCTTCTACTAAAGTCCTCTCTTGGACACAAGAACACACTGTGGCATTTGAAGAATTAAAGAGAGCTTTATGTCAAGCACCAGTTTTAGCAAACCCTGATTACAACAAATCGTTTATGCTTTTTGTGACAGAGCGGGATGGAACAGCACTATCTGTCCTAACACAAGATCATGCAGGAAAACACGAGCCCTGTGCTTATCTTTCTAGTACATTAGACCCAGTAGCACAGGCTTTGCCTGCGTGCCTAAAATCAGTTGCAGCAACGGCCTTAGCCATAAGACAAAGTGACTCGATAGTGCTGGGCCACCCTCTGACAGTACAAGTACCACACGCAGTAGAGGTTCTCTTGAACCGGACACAAACACAACACCTGACTGTAGCTAGACTGACAGATTATGAGCTGACGTTATTTCAACCACACATAGAGATCAGACGATGCAACATACTGAATCCCGCTACCCTTTTGCCCTCCAGTACAGAAAGCGTTTCACCACACAACTGTGTTGAAGTAATACATACCGTGACTAAACCAAGACAAGACTTGACAGATGTTGCACTCCCAGACCCCGACCTAACACTATATGTTGACGGCTCATGCATGAGGACAGGGGCGGGAGAATTAGTGGCAGCATATGCAGTGACTGCTGATACTGTAATAATAGAGACTAAAAGAATAGACATATTGTCAGCACAAGCAGCAGAGCTCATCGCCCTGACACAAGCGTGCATAAGAGCTAAGCACCTGAGAGTAAACATTTACACCGATTTTCTGGCGAGAAAGAGGTTTCTTGACCTCTCATGGGGCCAAGATACAGCATGGCCCCCTTATTCAAGCCCTACTGGAAGCAATACATTTACCAACAGCCATAGCTATCCTAAAATGTAAAGCACATACTAGAGCCACAGATACCATTTCCCAAGGCAATGATCTGGCAGACCGAACTGCTAAACAGACAGCTCAGACCCCACTAGACATGACAAAATCACAGATACTATCACTGTCCAAAGCCATGACAGTTAGGGATCCTTCCAGGGATGTACAAGACATTCAGACACATGCTACTGTAGACGAATTAAAGAAATGATCGGAACAAGGAGGGGTACTGACTGATCAAGGTTGGATGACAAAGGGCAAATCCACATGGTTTCTTCCTGATACCATGGTACAAGTGATTATAAATACCGCACATAGTCCTGCACACTTAGGAGAGAAAGCAATGATAGATAGCTTACAGAATATATGGTTCAACAAGCACCTGCGTGCAGCAGCGAAACAAAAGGTCAGAACATGTATGATCTGTTGCCAATTCAATGCAGGTAAAGGCATTCCGATGGAACAAGGTGGATTCCATCCACCTGACCACCCTTTTGAAGTGCTCCAAATGGATTATATCCAAATAAACAGATGTAGAGGTTACAAATATGTCCTGGTACTAATGAAGCAGGTGTCCCTTCTGTTAGGGTATACCTGGAAATTCCATTGTGTGCGACATCCTGAAGCAGCAGGCCTTGTAGAAAGACATAATCAGACATTAAAATTTTGCGCAGACAAAGGTATAGACTGGATGGTAGCCCTGCCGGTTGCCCTCTTTTACATGCGAATTGTAGCTCATTCTAGAACAGGCTTATCTCCCTATGAAGTGGTCTTTGGTAGACCACCAAAATATGTGGGCACTACAATGCCTAAAAGATTACTTATGTTGACAGTAACATGCTGACAGATTACCTGGCTTCCTTGATGTCTGCACTACTCTCTTGTTGTTCGCAGGTTGCTGCCGCCTTCCCTGACAACACCCAGGTCAAAGAATACTCCATCGCTCCTGGATGACAGGCGCCGAAGTCAGTGCTCTGGACCACGGGGACGGCCGTTAAAGTCAAAGTGCACCTTCACCACTCTTTTACAAAGGAAAAAAAAACTTTGAACTTGGATTTTGAACAACATTTTCTAGAGGAGAATGCCCAGAAGTTTCCACAAAGCTAAACCTTGATTCAAAAAGTCAGAACCCGTTTGATCAATTAAGTCCACTAGGTGGTGAAGCGGTTGAACATGTATTCTGGCTCGCATAAGATCTTGGACAATAACATAAAGCAAAAATAAGAGAGTTAGATAAGAAGCAAATAGATGTATAGTGACTGTAATTTTTCAATATCTTAAGAGCATCACGATAATATGTATCAGCTTAATACTACATGCTATTTTTCCTCCTATTGCCTCACTTTTACACTCCTCCACTAATGATACCATAAAGCACACATTTAGTGATCTGCCATCCTATGAGCTATCATATCGACTTGCCTTACGCAACAATACCTTTATTCAGATGCTGCACCATTCACATCAGACTAGCAATGCTACAGACTGCTGGGTCTGTGGCCGACTCCCCCCCTATCAGAACTATAAGGGAGTTTTGCCCCTTTATTCTCTATCCGTTCACACACAATGGCTCCTGTGGAGCATGGTTTAGTTTGATTAATTCCCTAGATTCGAATTCCGCAGTTTATCAAGACAACTGGGTATGGGGAAACCTGAATTTAGTTTTTGCTTAAAGTCTGCTACCCTAACAAGGAGGGACTTCCCAAAAGAACAGGAACTGATCTAAGAAATGAAGTATATGGATTAGGTAATTTTACACTTAACCTCATGATCCTGAACGTTGAATCTGAAGCTACACCAATCTTGCCCACCATGTCCGTATTCCCAGTAAAAGAGGAATTATGTATAAGAAAGAATGGCTCCATACACATGGGCCATAGTAAATGCACCACTGTAATAAAATTCAGTGATCAAGGCAAGTCTACATTTAGAGCTTCTCGTCATTCCTACTTTATATGTGGCCAGACCGCATATATACGCTTACCTCTAGATTGGGATGGTACCTGTTACATAGCATTCATCCTATCACCTGTTTTCCTAGCTCCTCCTGATTCTCATAGAAATACTCATTTAGTACACAATAGACAGCAGAGAGATCTCCCAATTGTCAATTACACTGAAACAGCATGGGAAAAATACACAGATTTCAATAAAGGTTTCTTTCCCTATATAGGTACAGTTACCAATAGTAAGCTGATACGTAGATTAACCAGAACCCTTGAAGCAGTAGTGAACGAAACTATTTCCGCCTTAGGCAATTTAACAGAAGAGCAGTCTGCTATGCGGATTGTTGTGCTTCAAAATAGTCTTGTCCTTGACGTTATCCTGGCCGATAGGGGCGGAGCTTGTAGGGTCATCGGATCAAGCCATTGCATTTTTCATACCAGAAAATTCGCCATCTGTATATAAAGCCATAACTCGCCTTCATAAGATTGTAAGCCAGATACACCAGAATCCAGGCACCTGGACTTGGTCCGGTTGGTTTTGGAGTGTATTATCTACCTTTGGATGGAGGGTCCTATCCTTCCTAGGTATTGGCCTTCTCATACTATTCAGTTGCTGTCTATGTCTACAATGTGGACCAGCGATCTGTGGTCTGTGTGCCACATCGTGTATTCCACCACCAAGATTTCATTCAAGATCACGGAAGAAGAAAGAAGAACAAATGATGCTATATGAACAGATCAATGGATTGATGAAGATTGATATCTCTTGAAGGGCAAGTAGGGGACAAGGAGGGAATGTGGAAATGTGGATTTCCCTGATCAGTTATGTCCCCTATCTTGGACCCCAACGGTTCTATGTGCATGTTACAAATACATGTATGTTCCCTTCAGTTCCAGTTTCGAAGACGCAAACACATGTGCGTCCACCGTTAACATGTCCTCTGTCAGATCCGCCATGAATGGGCTGGATATTCGATTCCTAAGTATGAAAGGCCACCGACTTTATATGGCTAAGTTACTCCATTTTTACAGTTCAGGCAAGTAGGCCCGATTCTGTCCTCAAAGCCTTTCCCTGCTCTCTGCCTCTGACAGCTTCAGCTTGAGCCTGCATCTGTGACCATGAACTTTGTCTCATTCTCTGTGCGGCCCACGAAGCCTGACATCAGCCTATTCTCTGCCAAGAGCTGTATTTCACCTTCGAATTATCTGCTTCCCCCTCAGCCGATGCATTCCTGCCTAGTAGCTTAAGTAAACATTCCTCCAGTTACCAAGCAAAAGGCCCGGTTTCTCTGCCCTCATGCAAGTAATTCATAGCCCTGTCATCATGGAATATTCCCATCCCCTCGCATTCAGTGTAGACACTTAGACGCTTGTACACGCACACACAGTCAGTATAGAATAGATTCTGTCCGAGAGCCCTTCCCTTGTGGATAACATAGTTCTTTAAACATAGGATATTAGATATGATTTGGGATTAGGTTGACATAACCCCAGACTTTTGTCTCCACATGTAGAGCTAAATGTCAAGTCCCCTTCACCCCCTAGTTGCACGTCAATTACACGTCATGCTGCTGAGCGCGCATCTCTGCCAAGTATTTCTGCTGACATTGCGAAATCATCTCCAGGTATCCACCCACACATGACAATTTACCCCTTATCATCAAGTGGACGCCCACATGGACGCCCACCTTCACGCCTACTTACACGCCCACATGCTCTTATCTCATTCTCTCTTGCTCTCTTGCTTACGTACAATTGAGAAATGTATATATACTGTACTCTGTGAATAATGTTTTGAGAATATTGAGAATACTTTTCAGCCCCATCCAGATCCTTTTTGGTGATGGAGATATTCTCCCTTTGACTCGAGTTATTGGAATAAAGCCCTTTATGAATCTGATACCACAGACTCAGCCTCTTGCTTTATGCATGATCCTATTGTTAATATTTAAAAGTCTGAGAGCGTGATATTTTATTTACCACATTCCAAAGGGTCTTTTTAGCTTCACCACCTCCCACATCATCCCCACACACCCGCACGCACAACTGCGGCTACTCCTAAAAAGATCTTCAACAGAGTGCCCTCTTTGAGGGCCCGTGAGGGACTGCAGCGCCACCCCCACGAGGAGCTTTGCCCTATGATGATTCTTTGCACCCGCAAGGGTGTGTGAGGGCACTTCCAGCACCCGCCTAGGAGTATCTGGACTTCAACTCACGAACACTCTAGAACCTTATTTTCGAGACCTCTCTCTCCTATGTAGCAGATCATACTTGGACTGCTATTCTCTCTGTTCTCTTAGGAACTGATACCAAACTGTGTTTAAGCATGTATATAGTCACAGAGTTGTCAAAAGTCATACTATTCAAAATTAAACAAAAAATTATATTTTGGAGTCAGTACACCATCCTAGTATGGTGGCACATGCACAAAGCTACTGTTGACCAATGGAACAGCTTGCCTCTGCTACTCAGCCTTATTAGTACCATCTTACACTGATCCCAAACAGGGCCAGTATGGTGGTAAGAGGAAAACAGGATAAGCCCTGCAGAATCTCCAGGGTAGCTGCTGATTTGGGAGCCCTCCTCTAGGACCTTATGGCAACTCATCAGAGGAAGTGATAGCAACAGAAGGGCCTGGGGCAACAAATGGTTGACAATGATCAAGTGCACATTCTTCCAATGGACCACTCCCCTGCTCTGCCTGACTAGCCATTTAGGAGGAATGTTCCCTGTCACAAGCTGGTTACAGTCTTGTTTCAATGGTGACTGAAACTATTCTGCTGTGGTTTTGTGCTCGTGGGTCTGACTTGAGAGCAGGTCAGATACTGCTTATGTGCAGAAAGAAATATATGATATTTTACTCTATGTATCAGGGCCACACTCAGTCTCTAGCCTCAGCACTTGTACTGCACACAATAGCTCTTTGAAGGGTTGATGTGCAGTCCGATGTGGTGATGGCTAAAGACAGACTCCTTTGTCTGTCGATGCTCACCTCTTCACTATGTGGAAGCAGAAGTAAAGAAGCAAATTGCCATCACTTATAATGACTGACTCTGCAAGTACTCAATGGTGGAAATTAGACTTTACTACGCAGCCTTTACCATGCATATCGGATCCACAAGCACAAAAACTACAGCAGAATAGTTTCAGTCACCTTTGATTTATATATAGATATACGTTATAGTTAGACTCAGATTTTGCACAAAACCGTAGAAATTTAGCAGTTATAGTTACCTGAGCTAACTATAATATACATCCCCGCACTCCACTGCTGATGACCTCGCATATTACATCACTTATGACATGATCAGTGACATCACTGATGGAATCTCAAATGCAGCCACGGTCCATGCAGGTAACAGCGGTGGGGCCGCGTGGGGGGGATTTCAAGAGACGATGCCAAGGGAAAATTAAATAAATAATACATTTTCCCTCAGCATTGTCCCTCGAAATCCCCCCCCAACGCAGCTTCCCCACCCCACCACTGTTACCTGCCCGGACCACAGATGTTCAAATAGATCACTGATGACATCACAAATGGCATCATCCAGTGCTTGTGAGTGTTTTCTGAAACGTTCTGAGTATTAACCTATATACTAAGGTACCACAAAAGATACCTTTGTTTTTTCCAGTGAATTACTAAGGTTTTTCAAATTCTATTTCTAAAGTATTATGTCCCTGTAATGTTTAGTTTTGTGAGTTAATTTTTATGGTTTATTTTTAGTACTAAGTATATTACAATGTATTTTGCTTATTAATTTACACATTTTTTTTCAAAACTGTAGGCATTTAAAAAAAAATAGTTTGTATATATTTTAAAAGGTATAAATCAGATATGTCTAAGGGGCTTATTATGATGTCGGCGGAAAGCATTTGCCCGACAGTCACAACCTTTGCTACATGGAAAGGCTGCCTGAAAGTGACTATGGGGGACCCTGGAGGGCCCTTGCACACCACACCCTACAGCTCATGGCAGAGGGGGTACCTAAGGTACCCCCCATAAAACCCTGCACTGGTGTGACATGGTGCAGGGTTTTACAATTACATCTCATTTCCCCATAGGAGCCTGTGTTATGGCCGGTTCTCGGGCGTAACACCAAGTCCCATAGGAAACAATTGGAACCCGACCGAACAGTGTTCGGTCGCATCTTAATCCGCAAGTTGGTTCCAAATCTGAGGCGGTGTCAGTTGGAGGCTTTCCACCTGACATCATAATGAGCCTCTCGATGTAAAATATATAAAGTTTTTGGTAAATGTAAGGTGCCTCCGTGAGTCCAAAAATATAGACTGGATCATAAGTACTCTATGGTTCTTAATTCCAATCACGTCTATTCAGAAATGAATCGGCGAAGTTGGACCCACATATTCACAAAACATTTTAAAGAATATTTCACATATATGCCTCCCTCTATGTCAACTAATGACATCAGTGTGACCATGTATACAAGTAAATATATGGTTCCCTATATCTGCTTTTCAAGAAAGTTACTCGAGTTTCTTGAACCTGCGAATCAATGGACCGGATTTGCAAATTAACTTGATGACACACCCAATCCTTGCCTTTTAATTGGGTGCATAAGGATCCCACCCATGCACATGTAAAACTTGGGTACATAAGGATCCCACCCATGCACATGTAAAACCACACCCAAAACCAGTTAATTCTCCAGCGAACTCTGCAGATAAAGGATTGAGAACTAGTAGTGCTCTACTTTCATAAAATGGCTGAAGCTTCATCGTCTGTCCAGGATGAACATCCAGAACCTGTTGAGGATGAAGAGGAAGATACTCCACCTCCAAGAAAACAAAGTGATGTCTGGATGTATTTTATGATTACGTCTGGGCAAAAGAAGGATACGGCTAAATATGTGCAATTAAATATTTGCAGGGTACAATTACCCAGAGGCACCGCCAAGAAGTATTTGCATGGGGCAAGTTCCATGTGGAAGCACTTAAAAATAATTAGGTGCAGCAGGATAGTCCATCCCTACAGCACTCTGGGGAGAACCATCATCAGCTGCAATCATTACAATAACAGCTGCCTGCAAAGTTGTGAGTGAGATGGCTATTCACTGCGCAATATGCCACATGCTTGTTGCTGTAAAAATGTCTTCTGTAGGTGCATTTTCCCTTTTTTACCATTCTCAGGTTTTATACTCATACACCATATATGATGAAATGTTGAAAGAATCATCATTGAATAGTGGGTAAAATGCTACGGTAAAGATTGCAGAAAAAAACCCAGCACACTATGGGCTCAATTACGAGTTTTGGTGGTGCGAGGGCAGGCTGTACCCCGTCCCGTGCCCCCACGCTTCAGAGATTTGCCACCTCCCATTTGCCATATAACATTTATTTGTCATCTGGCGGGTGGAGTGGCGTTCCCAGGCGGGTGCCTCTTTCAAAGCCCACGGTGCAGCACAAAGGGAAAACCTCACAAGGTTCCTGCACAGTATGGACTGAAAAGAGAATGCCGTGCAGGAACACACAAAGGGGAGCACATGTTATGCCCCCCATGTGCATGCACAAGCGGAGGAGTCACTAGGGCCCTCTAGGGTCCCTTTATTTCCTCTCTGCCAGGGTTGACATGGAGGAGGAACATCCATGTCACCACCGGCAGAGAGGAAATTCATAATATGCTTGGTGGGACTGGTGCGGTACTGCCAAGCATATTGCGCCCTCTGACTGCCACACCATCTCCAGGGAACGGCAGTTCCCAGGTGGCGGCAGCGGTCCCAGGGCAGTTTGAACACTCAAATCTTAATGAGGCAGTCAGACCGCCGTTGCGGTAATGGCTTGACCACCACAGCCACGCCACCACAAATCTGGCATTCCTTAGACTGCCGACTCGTAATTAGGCCCTATCTGTATATCAGTAATTGTTTGCATGTGTAAATGGGTTTGAGCCTGACTGTATTGGTTTTTGAGTGAATGTGTGAGTGTATGTGTTGGTGTGTTAGTACCTGCTGAAGGACTCTATAGGTGTGTGAGTTCATGTGCAAGTACCTGTATGAGTGTGTTTGTGACCCATAAATAGATTAGTAATATTCAGTCAGTCATAGTAACTTTATTTCGCCATTACAATTTGCATAAAAAGTATTCTACAACAATCAATCAATGATATTAAGAGCATTATAAATGCAGATAAGTATGAACAAAATAAATTCATACAAAAATACAATTATTCATATCACAGAACAGACAGTTTATATACTTATATGAACGTTACTCCTCTTGCTGTATGTGTGGACCCCTCTATGGAGTTATTTTTCTCTTTCTTATAGCAGTGAGAAGGAAAAGGGCTACACAATAGCAGACAAAGGGATTAGGTAATAGTTGGAGATAATAAAAAGCTGGGTGATATTGTCTCAAATTAAGCTTATGCATAAGCGGTAAGATATATTTTTTCCTTTCCTTAGCATATAAGTTACAGACCAATAAGAGATGAAAGTCAGTCTGAAGGGATTGTCCATCACACGGGCAAGATGGCAGGACATCAATAGAATATGTCTTGGCAGGATACCCTAGCATTAGAGGGATGTATTTCAAGCGGAATCACAATAGTACATATCTATGATGAAGATTAAAGACAAATGGCAGGTATGAAGGCGCAGTATAGTGTATGCCAGGATTTAAAGAATAATATTTAACCATGAACTTGTTACAATTGCTCTCCCATCTGTTTCTGTCTAGTTTATCCAGTAATCTGGCTTTCAGATCACTCCTTAAAAACGTCAAGCAGAAGTTGGGCTCTTTAAACAATATTCCAAGCCCAATTACTTCCAATTTGGGCTCGATAAATTTTAGCCATCTTATGTTAGATACCCCATCTAATTTCATGCAATCTTTTGATATATCTCTTGTTAAGAATAGTGTTTCTTTCTTCCAGATTGAATGCCACAGTAAAATGGGTGCAATATGGACCTGGTCCGTAATGTAAGGGAGGTTGAATTCAGAGTGGCAATTGTAAGTAGCACAGGTTTGCGGTAGGCAGCCTAGTCTCTTCATGAACCCATCCTCTATGCCTTGAAGTTTGGATATGTCAGTTAGGCCCCATACAGCTGCCTCATAGGTTGCAATAGAGACTACCTTTACCTGATAGATCTTTATTGTAGTGTCTATTGTTTTGGATCCTAATTTTTTTATAAAACTAAAAAGCCCACCATTGTTTTTTTCCATTTGCAACCCCCTATTTCTCACCATACTTTGCCGAGTGTTGCCAGTGCTTGCCAGCACCACTGCATCGTCTGCATAAAGGAGTATCGGGACGGGAGATTAATTAATCAGGGGAACATCTTTAGTAGATGTCTCCAAGGCCTGCTCCGTAGTGTTGGTGTATAACACAATTAGAAAGGGGGCAAGGATACAGCCCTGCCACACTCCACTGGTGATACTAAAGTTTCTTGTGCACTCGCCCTCTCTGCTATAACGGACACAAGCCGTTGCATCAGTATACATCCCACAAATATAGTTGATAATCAAGGTATCAACTCCCATTTTTTCCATAATTAACCACAGCTTAGAATGAACTACACAGTCAAGCAATGATCAGGTTTAGGCTTAAGCACTGATCTGTTGTCCCTTTTCCTTTCCTAAAGCCGTATTGCACGGGGTTTATTATATTCCTTTCAGTGGCCCAGTCCTCCAATCTGTTTAAATGTAGCCTGCCCATTAATTGAGCTGTGCTATTCAGTAAAGAGATCGGTCTATAGTTTTTTGGGTTGGCCTTGTCCCCTTTTTTATAAATAGGGATTATAAATGTTTTTTTCCAAGATGATACAGCCCCGTATGTGCTATAGCATTAAAAACATTAGCAAGAAGTGGGGCCCAAAGTTCCTGAATATCTAAAGAGAAATCTATCTGGACCTGGTGCTTTAAATCTACTACACTGATTCAGTGCGTACTTCATTTCTTCCAAGTTAGACGGTATGAGATCTCCTACGTTGGACACTGGTAGATCTATAGACAGCCTTGATTGCTCTACTGATTTCCCAAATACTTGTTCGAAGTGAGCCACCCATGCCTCCTCCATGACACATGAATCTAAAGTAATCTCTGTGTCTTCTTTTAAGAAGGGGGCATTGACTATACTCCAGAAGCCTTTACTATCTCTCAGTGCTGTTGCACTTTGCAATTTTTCCCATGCATCCTCTTTCTGCACCCTCAATCTTGCTAATCTCGTTAGTTTATAAGTGTGATGGAGTGGTCTCCCCAAGGTAATATCTCGCAGGGTTGATCTTAAGGCTGTGTGAAGTGTTCCTAGGTCTTTGGAGCAGGCGTCATCGAACCACCGCACCTCCCTATGTTTTTATGCGAATTTGGGCAGAGTAAATTCTCTGTGATTTCCAGTAAAATATGATCAAAAGCTAGTGGGATAGAATTATCAGTTGAGTTTTGGAAAAGGCATTTATCAATTTTTTGCTTCATTTTAGTCACAACCCCGATCAGTTTTTGGGTGTTAACCCTTTCCCATTTCAAAGTAACAAAATTTTTCCTTCCAATGTAAGGTTTTTGTCCTTGTCAACACTGCATGTGGCAAGTGATTGCCATATGATAATGAAAGGCATTAAAAGTTGGCAACAGAGTTTTGGCTAAATAAAAAGGGTTTTTTTTTTTTTTTTTTTTGAAACCGTTTATTACAAAACTCAAAAAAATATACAAAGATGGGCCTACAACCTTCCGGCCGGCCGCTAGCAGACAAAAGGAGCATATGATACACATTGTAGAGCGTGTGTTGCGGATGAGGAAGATGCACAGGAGTTAGCAGCGTTGATAGCCACACCATCCAGACCCCACTGTACGGTTTCATTTTAAACTGAAAGAACAACCAGAAAAACAAACCCACAAGGCAATCCACAATCAGAAATAGCAGCATGTGCTCCCCTGAGAGGGGGACCCTACCAGTCCATAGGAGTATCAAGAAGGGGAAGAGATCAGGACTAGGGCTGGGTAAACTCAATGCCCGGAACAAGGAAGATGGGTCGGCTAAGGTGATGGGGCAGGCGAAGGATCGGGCAATAACGGCGGAGCACAGATTCCCCCGCGGTAGGCGTTCCAGGGGCCCCACACTTTCACCCATGTCCCAGGCGAAATAAAAAGGGTTAACAGTAGTCACTAATTGATCTACTTGATCTAATGCTTCATCTTAAGACGGGCAGTTAGGGTAATACAAAAAAGTTTTTTGAAAACTGTACATAAAAATATCCACTTCTAGGCTAAAGGATATTGTATCACAAGTAGCTTATGAAATTTCAAGATGGCGCACATAGATATGGCAAACAACAAATAAAAGATAGTAATAAGTTAAGAAATGGATCCAACACGTAATGTAGGGGCGGTCAGTCAGGACAATAAAATAAGCTTCTCGAGAATTGAAAATAACAATCTCCACCTTTAGGCTAAGCTGTTCTGTAATACAAGTAGCTCAGGGATCTTTAAAGATGGCGCCCGTAGAAATGTGTATTATGACCTGCTTCATCATTAGGTCGATAGGTGCATCGCCAGTATTCAAAAGGCAGAACCACTTCCATGGCGTCTATGGTGCTGTGGAGGCGGTTAAAGTAAAGCGCACGACATTACCGGTGAGCGTGACATCAGTGTACCTACCATGCAAATATATCGATACAGGGGACAAGATACACCATTTTTGTATTCTCTAGGTGTTATTTTCATGCGATTATCATGAGCCATGCACTTGAATAGGAAGAGCAGGTGTCAGCTGTCAGACAGCGTGTTCATTAATATGCATTGTAGAGCATGTTAGTGATCATGCACGAGAAACAGACAGAGTTCGATAGTGGTCCTTCACTTACGTTTTGTAATCGTCACGCTGTATGGTTAGAAATGTGCATTAGAAATACGATTAGATCAATATGACCTTATACAGAGAAAGACTCACATCGTCATAACGCTGTGTACCATAAAATGCACATACTTGATTTATTCAGATATACAACTGACTAAGCGCTTGCGAGAAAACTTTCCTCTCTTGATTACAGACCCTACAGAGGACCCTAAAATAGATAGAGGATACTCCTTGAACAAGTTATATTCAATCAGATGCAGTGTATGGACATGGTGTAATACGACACTGCATATCAAATGGTTAGTATAACAGAAACTATTTTTCTCATCTTCAATTTAGAAGTAGGCATATCTGTATGGTCAACTAATACATTGATATCTACTATATCCTTGCCCGCCCTGGGACACATGTAACAAATGTATTGATATTTATACTGCCATCAGAAAGGAATATACCAACTTCCTATTGGGAGGTAAATACTTCATGCTTTCTAGGATTGTCCTAATGCACAACGTGTGTACATATAGGTGGCTCATTTAAAATAGATTGTACATATTTATTTTCATATTTTCCTTCCTTTTCATTATTTTTTTGCTCACAATATTAGAATTAGTGATTCAAAACTCACCACTACAATACTGCTGTGGTTGACACATACAAGAATATATAGAAAACTACCTATCTGCATTGAGAAAGCGCTAGTTTGCAAGGCACCATAAAAAAAAATATATATCAAAAAACTAAAACACGTGTTCATTAGGGAAAAAACTAGTCATTTAAATATGACAGAAATCTTTTGGTGTTAAAATATTGCTCTTTCTTTACTTATATAGTCAGCATACGACTGAGATAGGAAGACCACAAGCCACATTTTACTCTGGATTGTTGGTGATAATAGACACCTACGAGGTATGCTGATGCATAATATGGCTCTATATTTTTTACTTATAACAACGTAATAAGACAGGTTTAGGCAATGATAAAAAGATAAGGTCTTTACCAAGATAGCTTCACTTGTATAGTTTGATATGAGACATATACAAGTCTCACATCTCCAATCTCTTTACACTGGAATCTTTGGGTCTGTCCCTTAATAACTCTATTAGCTGTCACTCTTACTTTTCTTGGCACAGCTTTTTAACTTTTGATACTGGCTCAATGTGAGACACCATAGATTTTATCTCTTGAAGAATAGGGTATCTGTTAGTTTAGTATTTTTATCATATCTTATCTAGCAGACACACAAACTCTAGACCATAATGTTGTCTATTTTCTATTTAGTAACCACTGTGAGGAATCCTGAAGAAGGCCTAGCCGAAACGCGGTGTTTGTCAATAAGCCACCAGTCTCTGCACATCATTGTTTTTGATTAATGTTTTTAATATTGACTTTTTCTATTAAATTAAATGTTATAATATTTGTAAATCAGCATTGAATTGAAAATATAACAATGTTGCTATTCTGTATATTGAACAACTAGGAAATCAGAGTTGTTAATATTGTATGTGACTTCTTAACAAATATCGACATTACAAGATATTCATTTTGTTTTGTAATTTAAAAAAAAAGAATATAAGAAGAAAAATGATCAAATAAATTAAGTGAAAATATCAATTGGTAATGAAGTGTTTGTACATGAATGTGTATATATACATAGTCTAGAGCGCCTGTGTCTGTGATATGTAAAATTCACCTTTCCCAGGTCCTTCTTTCCCAAAGTAGTATTTTCCCTGTCAGGGTACGTTCATCCTACATTTAGGGGCCCTGTTCCTTTTTCAAAAAATGTAAAGTTGTTTTTACAGTAGAAAAATGGGCTTTAATAGATTCTGAGACCAATATATAGTCCAGCACTGAGTAATACGACCTGGTGAAAAAGGTGGGATCGATCTGGCCCGTACTACTATTACAAGAGTTGAATATCTCGAGACAGAAGGTCATCTATTCAGAATATTCCCATAATAACTATGCTGGAAGTGAGGGAGACAGTCCCCATTACCATTATTCACATTACAGACAGAAGCAGCCATCCTCCTGCAGTTATGGGATTTAAAGTCACCCACCCAGACTACGTCAAGGCATTTATGGTAAAAATACATGAACTGCCTAATGTCCCTTTCCAGATGATCTAGTATTGTCACCATATTGCCACCAAAATTAATATTATAAAAATTTATAAGGATCCAGTCCCGCCCTTTGTGCCCTATATGACCCTCACATAACAGGATGTGATCATAAGTTGAGGTAGCTACAAACCTTTTGATCTTAATCCTGACAATATTGGATACTAAAATTATGAACTCCTCGCTATGACTTCCAGCAGAAGAGCGCACAGCATGTGTCTGATAAGAAGAGTACCCATCTATAAATTTGATATCTGTTTCCCATGTTTCTGTCATAGTGTGTCACGAGATGTAAAATGTAATGTAAATGTCCAGTATTTGTAAAGTGCGAACAATTACCCGAAGGTGTCAAGGCCCTAGGGGCCGTTGGGAAGATTAAGTGAGCTTTTGCCTAGAGTCAGATGGTTCTGGGCTGATCTACCACCGGCACCGGGGATCAAACCGTGAGCCCCAGGGTTCTGAAATCAGTTGCCCTGGCCCCTGCGCCACACCTCTTCCCAGGGCTAACCAGTCTGAATTATTTATTTTCTGCTTGTAGCCCGCTATGTTCCAAGGCATGATTTTTAGGAGATCAAAATACCCTTTGATTAGGATGGGGTTCTCTATTACAGAAGTCTACCTCAATGTAGAAGTGTGGCTCAATGGTTAGAGTGGCAGACCCTGATGCAGAGGTCTGGCCCGAGACCAGGGTTCAATTCCCGCTTCGGCGGGTCTTGGGCTTAACTTCCTCAGACCTGATATTTCTCGCCTCGGTGCCTATTCTAATCATGGGTCCCGCTCTGCAACTCTGGGCAATAGCTTGCTTAATCTCCACAACAGCCCCAACAGCGCAGGGGATGCCTGGCTGCACCTTGGGGGTACCCAGGAGGGGACACTTCACAGGGAAAGCCAGGATGGGTTCCTCTGCGGTATAAGTACAGCGCTGGGACACCTCCGTTGGTAGGTAGCTGCGCGCTTTACAAATGCCAGATTATTATTATTATTATTACCTACTTGTTCTATGTGAATTTGTTGGAATCTTACAGAGTCAGTCACAAGACTCAAGGTCACAAATCTATTACTGAGTGGTATTGCGGGGTTCATTTAGACAGAGCCGTGATTGGAGAGAGTATTGAAATTAGGAAGAAATTAAAAGCTTTCACTGTAGGATATGCAGGTGTGATAATGCTATGGGGTTTGTAGAAGAAGCCTGGTGGGAGAGCGAAAATCTCAAATTCAAACAATGGCATATTGGGCGATATCCTTAATAATTCACCCACCCACCAAATACTGATCATTAAAAGTTATGACAATACAGCCTCCTCCTATTGTTTTTGTTGAGACCCCCACCCAATTTACTATCCTTGCCATAATAAAGTGTTGGCATATGTTAATCCTGCCAGTGTAAAATCCAGACACGCAATGTAAGACCTTATGCATCAGTTTCTCTGTCGATTCTTGCTGGATAGGTTTCAAGGTCAGTATATTGGCTAAAATAATTACAAAGGGGCATGCAGCAAGGGGGAGGTCCAGAGTTTCTCCATGTTTCAGCGGCTCGCTTGACTGGTTGGTCATATGCCCATGGTTATTTGCAGTGCCTCCATCTCTGTGCTCATTATACCCAGTAGGGGCTATAACTCTGTCCAACCTTCCAGGCCCTCTCTCTTGACACCCTTCTCCCACTGCAGGTATATTGGGATATAATGGTTTGGGATGTAGGGAACCCCTAGGTTCTCTTCCCTCAGTCACATAGTTTACTGATTGGGCGCTAGAGTGATCTTCCAGAATGTTAGCCTTTAATACTGGTAGATTGCCCTGTGGCACCAAAGCAGAGACAACAGGGGAAAGAGGATGGGGAGGTGGCACTTGGGATTGCGTGAAACTACCCTGATTTCCCCCCCAAAACCAGAGCTGGTGTCCCTCATGGAAAGCAACATTAGAGTCTCTTCTATTTTAGTCAATCAAGCTATGATTGGTTGAAAGTAATTTGAGACAATTAGATAGATCCAGTTTTTGGGAGAGTTTGTCAATGGGAGGTGGTAAGACAGTTCTAAAGGTGGTAGTTGGATCTGTGACTATAGTTGTGACCGGATGACTAGATCCAATGATAGTGACAGTCTTTGCAGTTTTTTAGTTGGTGATTCTGCATCTGGGCTCGAGTCCTTTACAGGGTCTTAGAAAAGCCGGGTGAAACAATAGCAGGGGGGGAGATAGTTAAGTTACCGTCATTCGGAACCATAACAGTTCCTACCTATTCTAGTGAGAGGCACGGCTCCATCAACTCTATCTCCTTTGAGAGCACATCCACTGCTCTAGTCAGGAAAGGGTCCAGTGTATTGGTTATTTCCCCTCCCACATCTGTTGTTTTAGGCTTCCTCCTGGCCATGTTGCGTCTCAATATACCATCAAAAAGAGGGGGGGAGACCAAGGAGCCGGTTAATGGTCCAGTGTCCATGCTCCCAAAGGTTATATTACCACAAACAAAGGTTGGACACTGTTCCAAGGATAGGGTCCAGAGGTTGACCCATATGTCTTGTAAAAAAGACAAAAAGAAAAGAGGGGAAGTCCTGGGTTAGGCAGACCCACCACAAGGGGGAAAGCACATATGTTGCCTCTTGTTGCCCTCACACACCCCGAAGGGTGTCATGCTTCATCATCGGGCTATGCTCCTCGTCGGGCCGGTGCTGCAATTCCCAACGGGCCCCCGAAGGGTCACTTTCTCGGAGATCTTTTTGAGGCATGCCGGAAGGTGTATGAGGGTGTGTGGGGTGTGGGTTCTAAAGAGGGTAGCTAAAATGTGTGCAATGTGAATTAAAAATGATTGGGGGTTATGTTGGTTTAATTACCCTCCTGTCAACAAAAAACTCTCATTTTGAGTATGGTCCCCAAGGACACATTGTGCCTCGGTGTCATTAAAACGGTCAACATGTTTCGCGCCTCTGTCGCTGCTAGAGTCGTTGGCGCTTCATCAGGACCAAAGAAGTGCAAAGAGTAGTGAAATGCACGTGAGTGTGTACGTGAATATAAAAATATATAAATAAATACCCACAATATATGTCAGGGCGGGCCAATTGTACTGCTCCTGAACATGACCCACAATATATGTCAGGGCGGGCCAACTGTACTGCTCCTGAACATGACCTCCCAAAGAACAGGGCTCACTTCAATGGCTGTTGGCGTTAAGTCGCCCGCACCGTATCGGGTTGTGTAGATGGCAGGTGCCTGCACTCTTGAACCTACGCGTCCGACCGCCAAGCCAGCTGGCTTGGCGGTCGGACGCGTAGGTTCAAGACTTAACGCCAACAGCCATTGAAGTGAGCCCTGTTCTTTGGGAGGTCATGTTCAGGAGCAGTACAATTGGCCCGCCCTGACATATATTGTGGGTCATGTTCAGGAGCAGTACAATTGGCCCGCCCTGACATATATTGTGGGTATTTATTTATATATTTTTATATTCACGTACACACTCACGTGCATTTCACTACTCTTTGCACTTCTTTGGTCCTGATGAAGCGCCAACGACTCTAGCAGCGACAGAGGCGCGAAACATGTTGACCGTTTTAATGACACCGAGGCACAATGTGTCCTTGGGGACCATACTCAAAATGAGAGTTTTTTGTTGACAGGAGGGTAATTAAACCAACATAACCCCCAATCACTTTTAATTCACATTGCACACATTTTAGCTACCCTCTTTAGAACCCACACCCCACACACCCTCATACACCTTCCGGCATGCCTCAAAAAGATCTCCGAGAAAGTGACCCTTCGGGGGCCCGTTGGGAATTGCAGCGCCGGCCCGACGAGGAGCATAGCCCGATGATGAAGCATGACACCCTTCGGGGGGGTGTGAGGGCAACAAGAGGCAACATATGTGCTTTCCCCCTTGTGGTGGGTCTGCCTAACCCAGGACTTCCCCTCTTTTCTTTTTGTCTTTTTTACAAGACATATGGGTCAACCTCTGGACCCTATCCTTGGAACAGTGTCCAACCTTTGTTTGTGGCGTCTCAATATACTCCATAATTTGGAAGTCAGAATTACCCTGCAAGCAGCACACCCAACGTCTGCTTAACAAGAAGTTAGAGGGTTGGCCCAGCCTAGCCTCCTCCGGCGATGGAAACGAAGGGGGTGAAGGGAAACATAGTCCCCCCTTGTGGTGTTCAACAATGGTATTTCTTCCTTGCTGGGGCAGCGAAAAGACAGGAACGTTGGCGGCTACAAAGGCCGTGGGCCGGAATCACGCTCAAAAGCGCTCAGGTAATGCAGGTGTGATGGGAAATGTAGTCCACCTGCAGCGTCCAACAATGGTATTTCTCCCCTCCTGGGGCAGCGAAAAAGCAGGAACGTTGGCGTAATGTTAATTTTTATAACTTTACAAATACATTTCATTAACACATTACAATATAATTTAAACTATAATGAACTATTAACAAATAACATAACTTATGTAACCATTTACAAATGCTGAAACACACCCAAACATGAACCTCTAATCAACTAAATTAAAGACCCCACCCACGTACTTGCAGTGCTGCTGTCTATTTATTTTACCCCTCCAAATGTGTAAAATTGGATGGCATGCAAACGTGGGACCAATGAGTACTGGGATCATTGTCATGGTGAGCTCAAGTACATGTTCTGAAATTTTCTAACCCTTAGTTGTGCAGAATATCCATGGGATAACTTACATGACTTTTTGAGAGAAACAAACTTTAACGTTAAAGGCATCAAATTCAAGACACCAGGAGAATTTAAAGATAGAGTTGCGTATTTGCCAAGTTTGTGCAGTCTAACATCGGCAGCGGCTGCCAGTAGAGGGCACAAGAGCGCCACCCACAAAGATTTGCAAGTTATCCGGATGGTACTGCCAAGAGCAATTACCATCCACTTAAGTAATTTTTGTATTAAATAAGGGCTTTAAGTCCATGCTGAGGGCTGCCCTCATTGCCTGGCTGCCTCTTGTCCTTGTGAGATGAGAGTCAAGCAGTCAAGCACTCCCGACAGGGACACAGGCTGCAGTGAACATGTGCCAAACAGCAGTATCTTTTTTTGAAAATCACTAAGCAAGGTAAGGGCTGATCTCATATTTGCAAGCAGTCCCGGGCATCTAGGGCATAAGCCAGGTATTCCTGGGACTGGCTGCCAATCACTTAAGAGGCTGCAAGCAACACCCTTTCCTTGATCGTCACACAGCAGGGAATGGGTGTTGCTTGCAGCCTCTGAAGTGATTGTGGTCATGTGACCTAACTCTGTGACTTCATAAATGCCAGAGCTCCCAAAGTAATTAGTTGCCAAAACGCCACCACAGCAGTACCAAGGTATGGACCTCCGAACACTCTCGGTTTAAACCTCCCGCTTTCACCAGAATGGGACTTTATATGCTGTTTGGAAGCGAAGGCTGGGGCCTAACATTTACTTTTAACCAATAATGTGACGTTCCATGTCTGCAAAAAAAAGAAAAAGTGGAGGTGGGTATTAAGGGCAATCAGTAAGGGTGGATTGGAAGAGACTGCTCAAGGTCTTCATACAGAGAGTACCTCTGGAGCTTTGGCGCAGTGAAAAGGTCAGAAATGTTCAGCGTTCTTGTGGGGGGCGGAGGGGGGTGTAGAATAAACTTTCATTGATGCATGCAGAAGTTCTGTGAATTTCCATGCATATTTGTCCGCTTTATAAATGCTTTTGTTGTGCCCAGAGAGCAAACCAACCTGGTGTAGTGAGAGGGAAGGGAAGCAGATGGGTGCCTGGTGAGGATGAAGAGAGTTTGTTTTTCTTCAGGAACCATAAGGTGCAAGCTGGAATGTGCTTGTCTTGATGACTGGTGCCTGCTGGAATGTGAAGAGAGAAATTAAACCTAAAGCACAATTCCAGTTTCACACAGTCATGAAGAAGGGAAATCTGGTTGTGGATTTTAGACAGTGACATTCACATTTTTTAAACCAGTTTGCCTTATGTGTGTTTCTTATTGTTGAATATTCTTTGCAGTGGCACATCTGAACACAATGGTAGGTTTTGCCCCTCAGTGATTTGACAGTGAGTTAAACCGGCAATTCAAAACTGCCAGGTTTTCAGACTGCTTATGCGTGGCATTTCCATAGTTTCAGCGAACTTACGACTGACACGCTACAGCTATATGTAACGCTTTTACCATATGTAATAAAATTGTTATGTAATGACTGCCATATTGTACACTCAAGTTGTTAGTCCCTCCTGTTGCAACCAAGATTAAATTCTGTTTCTCTATGATTACACCCTAATGTCTTCAGTAATTCCTTTACAAATTGACGTAAAGGAATCTATTTCTCCCTGATTACTTTCATTTAAATGTATCATTAATTTAAAATTCTTTCATAAGCAGTTAACTTTGCATACCACAAAAAATATATATTGTTCAAACACTTGCTTTATACTAAATAAAAAATCTCTTTACTTTTTTTGTGGCAACCAGTCTTATACTGAGTGCATAACAATTTTAAAATAATAACTTGCATATTAACAGTACCTTCTCAATTTCAAGCTGTGACCTTGTAGCACTATAAACGCACAAGTGATAATTTCGCAATGCGCCAACCATGATTTAATTCTGTTCTCTCTGGCCTCACATATTTTCTTACATTTGCTTTAAAATGAACCATTTACCACTCATTGTTTTTCAAAATGTTCTCTAGTGAACCCTCTTAAACAACCCTTAAGTCAGTTGGGGCGTAACACTCATCCTCAACATTTGTGCCCCATCACTTTGATATGTCACCAGCTGCCACTGATCGGCAGTAAGAAATTATCAAGAGAGACTGGTAAAAAATATTCTTATAGGACAAGTTCCATGTGAAAGCATGTTGAAACCATCCACAAAAGGACATAAAATCAAGGCAACTGAAGGAGAAGCACGCTCACCATCTGCAGTAGTCCTGGGGGAACCTTCCAATGTTCAACAAATAAAAGTACCAGCTTACTGTAATAAGCTAAGTTATCAGAGATGGTAGCATTATACAATTTAAACCAGACAATAAACAAATAAACATAACATAACTTATGTAACCATTTACAAATACACTTTTGACCAGCAAGGACAAACTGACCCTGTACTGCATAAGCAGGAAGAGATGCCACCCCTGAAAAAGGTAATGTTTGGAAACATTTCAGTGTTGCTTCGTGAGAGAAAAGGTTAGTACCAAGTGTGTCCACTGCAATGTCTGCAGCAAGCAATTGTTGAGACAGGCTGGAAAGAAGTAATCCCATGAGACAAGTTCAATGTGGAAGTACATCAAAAACTATCCATCAATGCATGTAGCATCGCATAATGTGGGTCAAGTCAGGTTCAGCAGAAGAACAATCATTATCTGCAGAAGCCTTAGGGGAATCATTGTCACTGGCTTCATAACTGCTCCAGCTGTTTCTGATAAGTTTTCTGAGATAGCAACCCACTGTAGCAAATGCCAGATGCCTGTGGCTCAAAAGATGTTGTCCTTGTCTGCATACCTGGATACAGTGAAGAATGTTATTTTTTTGCTCACTGTTGAATCTTCATGCTGTTCACAGCACAGCAGTCAGTTGCTTTTCCCCAGCTGCCTTGCATTACCCCTTTTAATACCTTGTTTATTTTCTTCCTAAGAATAAATGAGAAAAATATAGAAACTCTTAGGGGCCGATTCACAGAACTAGCTTAAGACAAAATCCTAAACTTACTACTTTTGGTATTCACAGAAGTTAGGATTTTGTCTTAAGTTTGTCTTAAGACAAACTTAAGACAGACTTAAGACAGACTTAAGACAGACTTAAGACAAACTTAAGACAGACTTAAGACAGACTTAAGATAGACTTAAGACAGACTTAAGACAAAATCCTAACTTAAGTCTGTTTTAAGTCTGTCTTAAGTTTGTTTTAAGTCTGTCTTAAGTCTGTCTTAAAGTCTGTCTTAAAGTCTGTCTTAAGTTTGTCTTAAGACAAAATTAAGACAAAATCCTAACTTCTGTGAATACCAAAAGTAGTAAGTTTAGGATTTTGTCTTAGGTTAGTTCTGTGAATTGGGCCCTTAGTGCTGCAGAACCACTACTAGCAATTAATTTACAGGCCATGGGCACAAGTAGTGCTAGAGACTTACATATAGATTAAATATCTTAACTGTGGTTAAGTCAATCAAGCTATGTTTAGGGGAGTAGCTCATATACTTTACCACTATCTAGCAGTGGTAAACTGCTCACGTTCCTGAGGCGAGTATATCACTGAGTGTCTTAGTGACTGTTTGGGTGTTCAAAAGGGTATGTAGGTGACTGTTTGGATCGATAACTGACTGTGTTAGTGGGTGTTTGAATATGTAACGCGGTGTGCAAGTGGTTCTATTAGCAGTAGATACATAAGTACTGTGTGAGTAAAATTTTGTCTAAGTGTCCAATATCATGTACAAAGCTTGCATCAAATTTTGAAAAAACAAAAATGATAAAGGTGTTTCTTTAAATTTCTTAAACAACAACATTACATACATAGGCATTTCACATTAGAAAATATTGCTTTTAAGAGAAATTTGAAAATACATGAGTCCATAGCAAATGTAAACAGACAATTCAAAAGAAAACAAGTTAAAAAGAAGCTTACTTTCGATTCCAGCGACAACAGTATTGACTTGCTTCATGGTCAAGTAGCAACAGCAAAGATAAGACTTGGATGATTGGGTGCATGATGGAAACGGAAGTGGAAAAAAAAATGGTAAGGTTCTACCTTATATACTTTCAAAACCACAAACTCCAGTGTGAAGGTATAACTTCCACAGTTACTTTGAAGGGAAAGCACATCTTGATGGTCTCAGTGGAAAAATTGCCTGTGCTCCCTCCGGCAGCCACTTTTGCCTATGGCATTGCCGAAGTGGGAGGAAAATTCTGGCTGAGATGGCAGCATTCCGACAGACTATTTTCCATAGACCCCCCCGGCATCTAAATTGAGCAGGTGAACTGCCTTGTAGGCGGACAGAGATGCAGACAGAAAAAGTAAGTCAGGACCAGATCCCCTAAGATCTAAATCGAGGCCTAAAATGTAAAAGTACATGTCTTACCTTTTAACTACAGAGCAACCTGCACTTTGGGCTACGCAGGACATACCTTAGGGGTGACTTATGCGTAAAAAAAGGAGAGTTTAAACATTGACAAAGGGTATTAAATGCCAAATCGAAAAGGCAGTAAAGTGCACACACAGGCTCAGTAGCAGCCGGGCTCAGTCAGTTTTAAAGGGATACTTGCATGGATGACTCAATTAGAGCTGCAGGCAAACTACTCACATTTAATTTACAGGCCCTGGGCATAGGTACTGTACTCTAAATACACCAATTGTGGATAAGTCAATAAAACCATGTTTAGGTGAGAAGCACATAAACTCCACCACTGTATACCAGTGCCAAACTGTTCAGATTCCTTTTGTGAACTGTGTGTCTCAGTATGTGACTGGGTGTGTTAGTGTCTGTATAAGTGTCAAAATGGGCTGGGTGTGTTAGCGACCGTAATGACTGTCTAAATGGGCATTTATGTGGCTGTATGGATTAATAACTGGCTGTGTTATTGCCTGACTGGATTTGGCAGTGGCTATATGGTTTTCAAAATAGTTATGTTTTGGCTGCTGAATAGATGTGTTACTGGATGTATAACTGGGTGAATGGGTCTGTAAGTGTGTGTGTAAGTGTCTGAAAATTAAAAGTACATGTCTTACATTTTAATTACAGAGCACCCTGCCCATTAGGCTACCTAGGGATGACTTATGTATAAAAAAATGAGAGTTTAAACATTGGTAAGTGGCATTAAATGCTAAGTCAGAATGGCAGTAAAGTTCACACACAAGCTCGGTATTTGCAGGCCTCAGTCAGGTTTAAAGGGCTACTTATATGGGTTACTCAATTAGTACTGCAAGCCAACTACTAGCATTTAATTTACAAGCCCTGGGCATAGGCAGTGCATGCTAGTAGGGGCCTACAGAGCCATTAAATATAGCAATTGTAGATAAGTAAATGAAACCATGTTTAGGTGAGAAACACATACACTTTATCACTATTTAGCAGTAGTAAACTGCTGCGATTCCTTAGGTAAACTGGGTGTGTCTGTATGTGACTGGATGTGTTAGTGACTGTACCACTGTCTAAATGGGCATATAAGTGGCTCTATGGATCAGTAACTGGGTGTGTCAGTTAGTGTTTGGCTGTGTAACTGTGTGTGCAAGTGGGTCTATTAGTAGTGCATACATAACTACTCTGTGAGTGTGTGAGTGGATGTGTAACTGATTCTGTCATTGTCTGACTGGATTTGACAGTGGCTATATGGTTTTCTAAATAGGTATATTTCTGAGTGTACAGGTGGGTGAATGGCTGTATAATTGGGTGTTTGGGTCTGTAATTGTATGTGTAAGTTAACTGAAACTTAAAAGTACATGTCTTACCTTTTAATTGCAGCGCACTCTGCCCATCAGCCAACTGGGGCAATCCTTAGGGGTGACTTGTGTGAAAAAAGGAGAGTTTAATCATTTCATCAGCCAGGGATATTAAATGGCAAGTGGCTGTAAGGATTACTAACTGACTATGTTAGTCAGTGTTTGGCTGTGTAACTGTGTGTGCAAGTGCCTCTCATAGAAGTGGATACATAAGTACTGTATGAGTGGATGTGTAAGTGATTCTGTCATTGTCTGACTGGATGTGACAGTGGCTATTAAACAGGTATGTTACTGAGTAGGAGGGTGTCTGGCTGTATAAATGGGTGTATAGGTCTGTAAGTGTGTGTGTTAGTGACCGAAACGTAAAAGTACGTCTTACCTTTTAACCACAGAGCACCCTGCCCATTCGGCTACCTACGTCTTACGTTAGAGGTGAAATGTAAAAAAAAAGGAGAGTTTAAACATTGGTAAGTGGGTTTAATTGCTAAGTCAGAGTGGCAGTAAAGTGCAGACACAGGCTCAGCAGTGCCAGGTCTCAGTCAGGTGTAAAGGGTTACTTGTATGGGTGACTCAATTAGTACTGCAGGCCCATTAACAACATTTAATTTACAGGCCTTGGGCATAGGCAGTGCACTCTACTAGGGTCTTACTAGTAAATTAAATAAAGCAGTTGTGGATAAGTAAATCAATCTTAACAAAGAAAGAATATGCAGTTCCTTGGGGAAGGAAAGGGGGAAATAGGTCAGAGGAGGAGGACCCAAAGGTGGAGGGACAGTGCCTTTAGGATCTTGGGTCCTCACACACCTAGATGGGTGTCATGCATCATTATAGGGCTTTGCTCCTCATTACGCCGGTGCTGTAATACCTGACAGTCACTCTCAAGGATGCTTTTTACTATGATCTTTTGTCCCAATGCCATATGTGAAGTGCAAGTATAAGGCCCAGGATGTAGATTGGTGAATTGTAGTGTATCTGTATGAAAAGATGTGACTTAAAATGGACTAAGCAATTCTCTAGACAGGAGTCTAATTAGTGAGTATGCTTGTCCAATTAAAATGGTGGTGGCTCCCAGCAGAGACGATGATCTCTAGGTGCCAAAAATGTTTTAAAAGGTTGACATGTTTCTTGGCTCAAAAAAGTCAATTATGATCAAGGGGCAATTCATCAGGACCAGAGGATTCTAATCTATACATTCTCCATTGCTCCAACATGGTACTGACACACTCCGCCTGCTCTGAGGACCCTTCTCTGTTACTACCTGCATTCAATTAAGGGCAACATAGTTCTTAAGCCTCCGAGCCCCTTGGTTCCTTCAGTCACAAGATGCTGCAGACATCATAGGTCGTTCGATGCAATATCTCTTTGACTCTGTGAGTATTTCACCAACTTTGTCCTGTGCTTTTGAATACAATTCTCCTCAGAACATGTGTTCATGAGACCTCCTATTGTACTTATTAATGTTCTTTCAGCATGCTAAATTAGCGTGGTCTTAGTGGTATCTTGAAGGGTTGCCAGCTTGTATAAGTTATGCATGCTATACTATTGGTTTATAATGTTTGAACTGACAAAGAGGGCACAATTCTGTTGTACTCATGTTCCACTGTTTTGTTCTGCTTTTCAGGTCAGCCCTTTAGGCACCTTTTAGTAGATACGTGTCACGATTCCTGCCACAGCACCCCTATCTTGACTATCACAATATATCGGCATGACTCGACTCATATCATTCCTACCAACACTTATGAATGACCGAAAGTCTTGTACCCTAACATATGACCATAATACATGCTGTTGGTAATAGCTAGTTGCAGCTGGTGCTCCTGTGTTTGTTTGAAAAGGCTTAATGGCTTTTACAAATGTTTTACCATGCATATGCAAAGTCAGGTTTCATGCGCCATGGAAACATCCAGAAAATCCACCAGAATAAGCATCAAGCAACCAGCATAGATGACCTCAGCTTGAACCTTCCAGAACACAACCATCATCAAATTAATCCCCTGCACATGTTCCTTCCTATAAGTAATTACAATGTGAGCTTTGTGAACCTTCCAAAGCACCTTCTAAAAGGCAGCTTCATCAAGTTAATTATCTGTACCTGTTCATTGTTACAAACAATTGGAATGTGACCTTTATAAGCGTTCTAAAGCAGTCCTATTTAAAGACTGTTCACACTCTTCCCTTTGCTTAGCCTCTTTGCCTGCCACTTTCCTGTTTCCCGGCTTCCAGGAGTATGACTTGCCAGCTCCCTTGTTCCTCCCACCTATAACTCAACGCAAGTAATGTCCCGCATTAGTCTTGCACCTGGATGGAAAAAAGAACAAGAAGAAAAGGAGTGATGCATTAACAGGCTTGATTTTACTGTGCTCTGAGCTCAGTTTTAACATCTGCTGCAATCAAAGGTAACAAGTGTTATTGTTCAACTTGTTCATACTGTTCGCAGGCCTCTACCAAAAATGACTGGGGGAAATTAATCCCCGTCCAAATTTGCTTGTGGGTTTGATGCTGAAATCATACTCACTACAGTTTTGAGAAGAACTTTGATGAAAGGGCCTCTAAGACAACCTAAATGAAAACAAAACAACAACAAAACTAAAGGTTGGTTGAGGTTTGTAAAGCTTAATGAGGTGATACCTTAAGATATAGAGTGAATACTAGACTAAAGCCTTATTATTTTTTGTTTATAGGTACCATATCTGCCGGTACCATTCATCAGACTGGTGTGAATGCCTGCTGTAGTGTTGCTTTTGAGTAGAGAAGCAACAGCATCTTTGACTCTACATGCTCACGTCATCTCAACCCCTTTGCCCCAGGGATTTGCCACCAGAACAGTGTCTATTCCTGTAAACCAAGGGCAAGTCTCAAGAGGATTTGGGAACTAGCTTTGTCGCCCTATTGGAATCATCTGGGATCCAGGTAGGTGGCTTATGACAGTACGCTTAGGGTATATAGTGTTTTTTATTGCCTTAGATTCCTTCACAGGTTCCAAACACTGTGTAGATTAAAATCCTCTGGTCCTTATGAATTGCACTTTGATCATTATTGACTTTTTTTGAGGCAAGAAACATGTCGACCTTTTAAAACATTTTTGGCATCCAGAGATCATTGTCTCTACTGGGCGCTACCACCTTTTTAATTGAACAAGCATACTCACTGATTAAAATCCTATCTAGAGAATTGCATAGTCTATTTTAAATCACAGTTTTTTATGCACGCACACTACAATTCACCAATCTACACTCTCTGGCTTATGCTTCACTTCACATATGGCTTTGGGAAAAAAGATCTACGGTAAAGAGCCCCCTTGAGGGTCCATGTCAGGTATTGCAGTGCCGGTCTGACAAGGAGCAAACCCTATGCTGAAGCATGATGTCCATCTGGGTGTGTGAGGGCCCAAGTTCCTAAAGGTAACTGTTCCCTCACCTTCGGTTCCTCCTCCTCTGACCTGACTCTTTCCCCCTTTTCTTCCCCAGGAAATGCATACCCTTTACTGTAAGGATTTAACTTGGAGCACATATGCTTTACCTACAAGTGCTCCTGGTCAACCCCCCCCCCCTTTTTGTGGTAGCTAAGTAAATGAAACAATGCTTAGGTGAGAAGAACGGACACTCCACGACTATCTAGCAGTGGTGAGCTGCTCAGGTTCCTTTGGCGAATTAGGTGCCTCAGTATGTGACTGGGTATGTTAGTGACTGTATGGGTGTCTAAATAGGCTTGGTGTGTTTGTGACTGTACTGATGTCTAAGTGGGCATAATAGTGGCTGGATGGATTTGTAACTACCTGTGTTAGTCAGTGTTTGGCTGTGTAACTGTGTGTGCAAGTGGCCCTATTAGAAGTGAATACATAAGTACTGTGTGAGTATATGAGAGGACGTGCAAGTGATTCTGTCATTGTCTGACTGGATGTGACATTGGCTATATGGTTTTCTAAATAGGTATGTTTGTGGCTATATAGGTGGGTGACTGGCTGTATAACTAGGTTTGTGGGTAAGTAGGTGTGTGTGTAAGTCACCAAAACTTAAAGGTACATGTTTTACCTTTTAATTACAGAGCACCCTGTCCATTGAGCTACCTAGGCCATACCTTAGGGGTGACTTATGTGTGAAAAAATGTAGATCTAAGCATTGGCAAATGGTATTAAATGCCAAGTCAAAGTGGCAGTAAAGTGCACACACAGGCTCAGCAGTGGCAGGTTTAAGGGCTACTTATCTAGATGGGTGATTAGGAGTGTCAATTCTTGAGTACATATCTGAATGAGTGTATCATTCCCTCTGTTGGTGTGGCATTGGATATGTAAGTAACTAGGTGATCATGTGACTGCCTCTTAGTAAATCTATGGGTCTGTAATTTGGTTTGTAAGTTGCTGTATAGATTGCCTACTGTCTCTGTTACTGCTGGATATATAAGTGCTATGTGAGTGAATCTATAACTGCCTCTCTCGCCGGCTGACTGGGTGTGTTGGAGGCTTTATGCTTTTGTACATAGGTATATGAATCACAGTATGGGTGGGGCACTAGATGTATAACTGGGCATATAGTCTCTAAGTTCACATGTAACTCACTGAAACTTCAACGTACATGTCTCACCTTTTAAGCACATAGCACCCTGCTCTATGACTTACCTACGGTCTACCTTAGGGGTAACTTAGATGTACTAGAAAGGGAGTTTAAGGCTTGGCAAGGGATTTTCAATGCCAAGTCAACACAACATGGCAGTAAGAACTGCACACAGAGACTGCAGTAGCATGCATGAGGCATGTTTAAGGGCTACTTGTCTGGACAGGTGGCCTGGAGAGTCAGTACTTGCGTACCTATCTGAGTGATCTTATGTGGGTGTGTCACTGTATGTGTCACTGTATGTGTAAGTGACTATGTCACTATATGACTGCCTCTCTTAGTAAACATATTAGTCTGTAAATGTGTATGTAAGTGGCTGTATGGAGTGCTTACTGTGTTAGTGAATTTTGGGTTATGTAATTGTGTGTGCAACTAACTCAGTTACTACTAAATACATAAGTGCTGTGTAGTTGTGTGACTATTTGTCTCAGTTCCTCTGTTGCTCTCTCACTGGCTGTGTGAGTGGCTGTATAGTTTTGTAAATACCTATGTGAGTAGCTGTATGGGTGGATGAGTAGGTTATGGTTGTGTGAGTACATGTGTAACTGAATGTCTGAGTGCTGGGTACATGTATGCCTGTACATGTGTGTGAGTGGGTGTGCCAGTGCCTGTATGAGTCTGTAAATATTTAAATAAGTCAATGTATAGGTGAGTAAATGGGTGTGTGAATAGTTTTATGGGTGTTTGACTGAGTGCAGCAGCCGCTGTGTAGCTATATGAGTGGTGGGTACATAACAGCTTTCATGGGATTGTAACTGGGTCTGTAAGCGCCTGACTGACTATGTGAATGAGTGAAAATTACTTAAAATTAATACTATAAGCAAACACCCACATCTAATTGCAAACACATTCATTCATACTGGCCTAATAAAATTACAATAATTTCATTATACCAATTCCTCTTTCTCCTTTGCTACTCACTATTATTTTGTTAATGTTCTCATCTGAGCTACCTTCTGTTTTGCCTTCTAGTATGGTGTCAAGATGCTAAATATTTTCTTTCATGTACATACACTCACAATGTTTTATCTAAATAGACTTTTTTATACTGCAACCTAATTAACATACCTGTAAAAGCTTTTTGCTTGTCTCCAACTTTAATTTCTGTTAACATCTGTTTTCTATGGAAATCTGTATTCGGAGTCACGGCAACACTCCTCCACTCTCAAGCCAAAAATATCTAAAAGGACTACCCTTCAGAATGTGCTCTTACTTATACTCCTGTAGTTAACAAACCACAGGCTCCCTTTTATCTTTTATTTTTTTTACACCACTTCTAAATGGTCAGTATTTTATTTAACCCTTTCCATGTTTTTTGGGAAGTAGCTCAATTTGGATGTGTTTTTATGTGAATCTGCAGATTCCACACAACGCTCAGAGCGCCCCCGTGTAATTTTGCGTTGGACACGCGGATTCCCAAGGAAGCCCATAGAAGCATTTCACAATCTGCAATTAATAGTTTGTATTTATGTTTTACTTTGTAAAAACTACTCAATTAAAAGCCAAACAAAGACTCCCTAATTAACACCACTGTTTTTGAGTTTCAAAGCGCACTACTTTTTCTACCCCCTCTTATTCTTTTAGCTCCATGTCCATGGTGACTATGTTAGCAGCACGCTTTACCTACCACTAGGTCAAAAGTACACATTACTTTCTGTAAGCAGTATACTAGCTTCAAATTGAACGGTATCAGGTGTGGTTGACAGGGTGCAATTTCAAGCATATTCCTAACAAAGTATTTTTTTTATTTTTCAAAACCAATCACAGATATAGATTCTTTTTTCTTGAAACCATTGCCTAATTTTAGTTCAATGCACATCTCAACTATCCAAGCAAATATGTTCTTTTATATTCTACTTGCTGTCCTCTTTCATCTTTAAAACCACCTCATTCTACTGCAGCCTTCTCCTCTGTGCTCCTCCTCCTTCCGTCCAAAATGGTCATAGTGTGGATCATGGATCATAGTTTAGTGTTTTGAGCATTGGGGATCTAAAACCAAAAGCACACATTTACCACATAATAACAAAATGTTATCCTCAACTAGGACCATTTGTGTAAAAGAACAACACATTTATTAGAGTAGGTGGATAACTGACCATATGGGTATCTGAGAGATTGTGGGATTGACTCTATAGATCTATGAGTAGGTGTGTCGGTGGTTTTGATGTTGTGTGAGTAGATGTTTAAGAGGGTGTAGGTTCTCTCTAACTGGGTGTTTGAGTGGTGGTATTGGTCGCTGAGTGAGTTTGTGAGTGTGTGACTGGGTGAGGGAGTAGGTGTTTGGCTTTGTGGGTACATGAGTAGGTGTTTCACAGACTAGATACGTGTGTGATAGGTTGTTTGAGTGTATGACTGGGTATGTCAATGACTGTGAGAGTGTTAATATGAATATATGAGTCACTGTGTGAGTGGCAGTATGGATGAGCAAGTGGATGTGTGAGTGGTGCTATAAGTCTGTGAGGGAGTGCATGAGTGGTGCTATGGGTTGGTAAGTGGGTGTGTGAGTGTCTGTTTGGGTCTGTGAGTGGTTATCTGAGTGAGTGTGTGGGTCAGTGATTTGGTTTGTGACTGTGTGAATGGGCCTGAGAGTACATGTGTGAGTGTCTGTGTGGGTATGTGAGTAGGTGTGAGAGTGTCTGAGTGGGTCTGCTAATGGGTGAGTAAATGTCTGAGTGGGTCTATGAGTGAGTGTGTGATTGCCTATGTGAGTCTGTGAGTGGGTGTTTCAGTGACTGAATAGTTCTGTGAGCAGGGGTGTGTGTCTGATTGGGTGTCTCAGTGTCTGAATGGGTCTGTGAGTGGGTGTGTGAGTGAGTGGTTCTGTGATTGGGTATCTGAGTGGGTCTGTGAGTAGCTGTATGAATGTCTGAATGGGTCTGTGAGTGGGCATGTGAGTGTCTATGTTCCTCTGTCAATGGGTGTATGAGTGCCTTATGTATGTCTGGGAGTACACTTGAGAGTACTTGCATGGCTCTGTGAGTGAGTAAGTGACTGTTTATGTGGGTCTGTAAGTAGGTGTGAGCGTACCTGTGTGGGTATCTGAGAGAGTCTGAAAGTGTTTTCTCAAATTGCATCAAGATTCGTAAATCCGTTATGGATTTAAACAGGGGGCCATGCTGTGCCTCACAAGGAATCTGCAGTTTCCTGAAGTGGGAAAAAAATCTTTGGGACTCAATTTAGTACACAACATAGGTCACCCTGACACTAGTCTAACACTTCCCTATCACACCCATGACCCCATTAATCATTTTGCAGACATTTTTTGAGCCCTGTGACCATTCTCCAATGCTTAAAATGGCAGCAGCAAACTCCTGGTGTAGGTTGTGGCCAGCTAATCACAGCACTGCGGGTTGCACATGACTTTGTGGATCCACCGCTGGGGACCTGCAGAGGATCAGCATAGCCAGATATCTATATATTTGTTTCTTTAATAACTCTGCAACTACTGAACATATTTATACCAAATCACAAAAGGGCTCTTTCTGGACCATCAACTACCTCTCTGCCAAGTTTGGTGTAGTTCCATCTGACATTTCGGGCTGTAGTCATGTTCAAAATCCCTACGAGAAATTGCATGGGAAACACACATTTTTTTAAGCCCCCCCTTTTTCTCATCCCACGGCTGACAGATCACTATGAAACATTCCCTGAAGAACTAGAAATAGTGGGCACATGTATTTGGAAAATTTTGTCAAGATTTGTCAAATAACGGCAAAGGGATAAGCATGACGAGCGCTTTTCCTATGGAAACTAGGTATTAACTCTAACTAGCTACAGCCAAGCACTAGTGAATATATATATATATATATATATATATATATATATATATATATATATATATATATATATATATATATATATATATATTTTTGCACACAAATGACCCAGATTCCCGAAATTCGTGTCCCGTAGGCAGGTGGCGAGTAAATACCGAGCAGGTCTCCCGGCAGTCAATATACACACAGAATCTTCTGATAGAAGGACTCGCACTCGGAAGGATACACACGAAGTTTTAATTAACACTCGTGTTAATTAAAACTTCATGTGTATCCTTCCGAGTGCGAGTCCTTCTATCAGAAGATTCTGTGTGTATATATATATATATATATATATATATAGTCATAGTTAGTTGGCCATTTCACTCATACAAAACCAGTGAAATTCCCCCGTTATAGTTAGTTCAGCTAACTATAACTCGTGCCCCCGCAATGCACTGTTGATGATGTCACATATTACATCATTCACGACATGGTCAGGGACATCACTGATGACATCTCAAATGACATCACTGATGACATCATCAAGTGAATGTGTTTTTCTTTAAAATTTAAATATGTGTTATATATATATATACCAAGCTGCATTGAAGAATGAGTGGATGTATAAGTTTCTGGATGGAGGATTTAGTATGCGTGTGACTAACTGTTTAAGTGAGTGATTAAATGTGTCTCACTGAATACATTAGTGACTAAACTGGGTGAATGTCTGTATCAGTCTGTCTGTTGTTGTGTAAACTGCTGCATCGGTTGGTCAGTAGCTACATGAGTGTCTATATGGGTTATTCATTAGTTGCCTGAGTATTTGTATGGGAGACTGAGTATGTGTGTGGTTGGGTGGAGGTGTGTGACTCTGTGCATAGATGTGTATGTGGTTGATTGGGTGTATGAGTTTAAGAGTGCATGTGGATACAGTTGTATGGGTGGGTGAGTGTGTGAATGGGTCTGTTGGTGAGTGAATGGATGTCTCAGTGGTACATGTCCAACTAAGTACATATGTAAAAGGCAGTGTATGGTTGGTGTATAAAAATTACTATATGTGAGAGTCAGTGATTGTGAGAGTGGCTGTATGGATGAGTGTGTACTTGTATCAGTGGTTGTATAATAGAGTAAGTATATGTTAGTATATGTTGAATAAGTGAGGTGGTATGTGTATTACTGATACGGTGAGTAAATGGGAGTGTGATTGATTCTTTGCATGACTGACTAGGTGTGTGAGTAACTCTGTGGGAGAGTGGCAGTGTGTGGGTGTCTATATAGGTGTATGAGTGCATATGATAGTGCTTTATTGATGAGTGCCTGAATGTATGAGTGATTGTATGGGTGAATGAGTGGATGTATGTGTAGACTTAAAAATTAGTGACTACCTATGTAGTAACTGGTATTGGTGTGTCTATGGTTTCGAAAATGGCATTCTGTATTTTGGAGACGGTGTATCAAAGGTTATATTAGGGTGTGAGAAGGTGCATCAGATTTTCACATGGATGATGTCATCAGTGATGTCATCAGTGATGTCATTTGAGATGTCATCAGTGATGTCATCAGTGATGTCACTAACCATGTCATGAATGATGTAATATGTGACGTCATCAGCAGTGCATTGCGGGGGCGCGAGTTATAGTTAGCTGAACTAACTATTACAGGCAAATTTCTCTGGTTTTGTATGATTGAAATGCCCAACTAACTATACGTCCCTGAAACCTATGTTTTTTTCAGTGAATTTCAAAGGTTTTTTAAATGCTAACTTCTAACTATAACATGCATGAAACCTATGTTTTTTTCAGTGAATTTCAAAGGTTTTTTAAATGTTAATTTCTAACTATAACGTGCCTGAAACATATGGTTTTTGAAGTGAATTTCTAAGGTTTTTTAAATGCTAGTTTCTAACTATGCCTACAGAGGTAGGACATGTGAAGAAAGAAGAAAAAATACACAGAGAGAAGCAAAAGAAATGCAGAAAGAAGCAATAGAAGTCCATAAAGACAAAGAAAAGTGGAGTAAGAAACAAGACATGTGCAGAAAGAACCAACAGAGGAGCAGAAAGTGGCCTTGTTGCAAAATCATCCTGTGCCCACAACTTTTTCAGACGGGTACTGGTAACAGATTCTGACTAACCAGGCCTTGAGCCAGTGCTATGTTAAAAGATACTTAGAATACAGCAAAAACACCTACATACACTAGGGAACACTATGCGTTGGTGTACCCCTGTGACTAGCATGACCTGCTCTGTAAGGCCCTATTACATAATAGGGCAGGGGGATTAAAACTACCTCTAAGTCAGAGGTGCAGAAATATGCTACTTTAACTAGTAGTCGCATTTGCACAGTGGTGGAGAAGGGGTGCTGGGTGTCCAACCAATGCTCAGGTATTCCACTGCGTAGGACTTACAGGAGGTACCAGGAGGGATTCTTGGCCCCCAAACTCCCTGAGGACTAAATTGGACTTCATCCCCCATCCCGTAGTGTGCCACGAGGCACATTTGCAGACTGTTAGAGAAAGGGGGGCATGGCCTCCGAAGACGTCTTAGCAATCCCACTGTGTGGGACTTACTGGAGGTAACAAGAGGAGTAGTTGGCCCCCAAGGACTTCCTTGGGGGCCAACTTCCCAAACTATTACCTCCAGTCAGTCCCACACAGCAGCATAGGTAAGTATTTGTACCAGGCCACGCCCACGTTGCCCACCACTCTACAAATGCGCTCCCTGGCACGCCCTTGGATGGGGATTGAAGTCCCCTTCACTGCTGGGGGTCCTTTAGGGGCCAACTAGCCTACCTTTTACCTCCAGTAAGCCCCACGCAGTGGGATTGGAGAGAGGTAGACAAAGGCCATGCCCCCTTTCTCCACCACTCTGCAAACACGCCCCCTGACGCGTTGTAAGTTGGGAGATTAAGTCCCTTTGAATCCTGTGGGTCCCACCAGGTACCTCCAGTAAGCGCCAGAGGTGTGTTGCAGAGAGGTGTAAAAAGGGGCGTAGCCAGGACCACCTCTCTGCAACGCAGGCCTATGGCACTTACTGGAGGGCTAGTTGGGCCCCTGGCCCTCAGGATTGAAGGGGAATTGATTCCCCAACTTAAAACACTCACGTGTTAAGACCAGCGGCGGGCAGGGTTCCCTCAGCCAGACCCCCATAGACCAGGCAATGTTCTATCTGGAATGGGGAAAGATGTCGGACATGACTGCCCCAAGCACAGGACCTCACAGACCATGCAATGAAGTACAAGGTAAAGAAAGGTATGACAATGGCTGGGTGCCAGGGCTGCACTCAGCCCAGACCCCCACTGAGAGGGCAAGGTTCTCTACAGCATAGCCACCGGGTTTCCCCCCACCCTGGTTCCCTATAGAACCTGGCAGAGAGGGGCCTGGAGACAGTGGGCACGTGGAGAGTTTTACACCACGTCCCCACAGACAGGGCACTGTGGGTACTAGTACTTGGTACAGGTGGAGGGGGCACCAGAGACGAGGAGACAGCTGAGCTCCCCACAGTGCAGGCCCCACACAGACCAGGAGATAATCTACCTGGCGCAGAAGGGCCTAGATAGAAACCCTCACCTACGTGCTGCCAGAATTCCCTTGGCCCAGGCTCCCACAGCCCAACCGTGGAACAGGCTGGCTTGGGGACCTACTGAAATGTGCCAGTCAAGAGTCCACAGATCAGGTAATCTCACCCGACCTGGAAAGGGCCTTGAGACCAACAGGCGCCTGAGCTCCAATGGACCTAGGCCCGCGGTAGACCAGGCAATGTCCTACGAGGCACGTAAGAGCTTTCGTCCACCCAGGGTCCAATGGACTGGGCAATGTCCTCCTTGGCATAGGCAGGTCTAGGAGACCAGTAGGCAAAGGGCTTCTCCCCTCAGCCCCCTCTCCCCACACCTTGGCAATGCACTTCCTGCCAGAGAGGGCACAAGACCTGGCCAGACACAGACTCGGCGAGTATTTACCTGGCACTGGGGTGCCCGAGGTGGTCTTTCGGCCCAGGCTGCAACATACAGGCCAGTGTCCTAACTGCCAACAACGGCCTGTAGCGCCTGGGCTACCCCAGATGAGGCCTGCACAGACCAGGTAACATGCTCCACAAAATGTTGGCCTCGGAAGGGGTAAAGGGGGAGGAGGAAGGGTGACTGATCTAGATCAATGCAGTACTTTTATCCCATCGGTTGCTGTAATCGGCGACTATGTGCTCGATGCATCATGAAGTGCATTGACCCACTGAGGTGTTGATGAAAGCTGTGGGCAGCTATGGGTGAGCTGGCACATGCCCTCTGAAGAACATTTCTAAGACCTGCACTGCCGTTCATCTTTTAATACACTTGAGGGTTGGAAGAGCATCTTTCTATTGTACTGAAATGTAGGGACATCTTAAGGTTTAAGGGGGCCATGGGACAAATGTATTTTGGGGACTGTTCAGAACAGCTCTGCATTTATTTTCCAATTTCAGCTCTTCCATGCCATGTTAAGTCAAGTCACTGACAGCACAGGAGCAGGCGTGCAAATTCTAAATGTGTTTACATCTAATATTCAGGGATAACAAGGTGTTTTTCAATATTGTAACAGCTGCAGCTCAGCAAATAATCTGTCAGCCTCCCATTTCTCATATGGGAGGTCCTGTTTTAATCTAAAACACTCTATGGATGCTGCATGAAACAATGTTTCTTTGCGGTGTCTGTAATAGACTCACACAGCACTCGTACATTAAAAGAAAACAGTATTTAAAACAATCTCTTTAAGAATTATTCAAAGTCATCAAGGCAAGACTCTGTAGACCAGAACTGGCTCTAAGGGAGAAGGGGGGCTGAAAGGCTGGGGGCCCTGGGCCAGAGCCCACCTTGCCCATGCTTTAAAATGTCTCTGCTGGAGTTAAAATCATTTAGAAGCATGCTACCCAAGTTAGCAGAGGTATTAATAGCCGAGCTGTTTGAAAGATATTGAAACCTGCCCCTGTGGTGGATGCATTCAACCACTGGCTACGCCTCAGGAAATCGAACCTGGGACCTACAGCTTACATTTGGGCACCAGCAGCAGCTGGCGCACAACCCACCAAGGCATATACATCGAAGCTGGGACCTACAGCTTACATTTGGGCACTGTTTTGGGGGTTTATTTACATTCCCATTCCGGCTGGTTAATGAACGATCTGTTCAGGGCCAGCCTGGCATATTCGTGGCGCTATCAGTGAAATGAAAAGGTGCTATCAGTGGGATGAAAAGGCACACGCCGCCTCGACTTTCCAGGACTGAGCTGCCGTCTAGGACTGGGCTTCCATAGGGAGAACCACGGGCCGGCCAGCATGTCCCGGGCGGGGGCTATGGAAACCAACACCGCCCTCCGATGGTCACTAAAGGCTGGCACAGGTGGGCAGATACTTCCTGCCCAGCCCGAAAACAGGTAGTGGACATGAGTGAAAGTGTAGTAGTCCATTTTAAAGTGGGGGATGCTGGTGATTAACTCCTTCCTACCTGTTCTCAGGATCACATTATGACTTCGGGGAATCAGTCATTTGTCCAGGATCACACAATGATTTCAAATGGATGAAGCTGGATTCGTTCTTGGGTCAGCTCTTAGCACCCGATTTACTAAACACTAGACCACCGATCCTAGCGGAAACAGTTGCCAAACATTTTAAGTCTACATGAATGCGCCCACAAAACGGGTTTCAAAAGAAATTTATTATCTTTTTCTTTTTTTACAATGCACGTTTTCTAAGCGCTCCCTACTTCGTCACAAAATGAAGCAGTGAACTAAGGCCGATGGTGATGTGTCCAAAAGGGAAAGCCGAGATTCTAATCTCTGGTCCCTCACCAAGAGACCACTGTTCGGCACCTCACACTAACAGGATGCACGGTTCTGCCTCAGCATCACTAGACCGCATGTTTCACGTCGGCAGGGGCAGCACAGTCTTTAGATTTGGGTCTGCGCAGAGGCATCTGACCCCCGCCACTCACCTCCCCCTTCCAACCCCTCTCCCCCCCAAGACATCACTAGATCGCCAAAAAATGAGGCGGCTCGAAGCAATCAAGGGATCTGTTCAGGATCATGTTGTGCTAAGGCGCCAGGATTTAAACCAGGTATTCTGCACCCACAGACAGCCTCTGCCATTAAAAAGCACAGCTCCTCCTCAGAAGGGTCAAGGGCAGTGGTTTGGCCCATCCAATCGGATGCACCATCGGTCGGTCAGGGGGACCCTTTGACTTCTGCTCATGCTCAGCATTACGCCAGATTTTCTAAGCTCCAAACAGAAAGAGGACTTATATGCACTATAAACACGACCCTGCTCTACCGCTCCTCGGGAGAGAGGCTTTCAGTGTGGGCACCCCAAACAACTGTCTGGCTCAGGGTCAACCAGATATGGGGACAGAGGACAGCATAGAGAGGGGTGGGGAACCCCAAACAACTGCCCAGATCAGGGCTAACCAGACTAGGGGCCAGAGGACCGCCTAGAGAAGGGGAGCGAACCCCAAACAACTGCCAGGATCAGGGCCACAGGACCGCCTAGACAGGGGTGGGGAACCCCCAAACAATTGCCCGGTTCAGGGCCACAGGACCGCCTGGAAAGGGGTGGTGGGAACCCCAAACACATTCTCGGTTCAGGGCCACAGGGCCGCCTGGAAAGGGGTGGTGGGAACCCCAAACACATGCCCGGTTCAGGGCCACAGGACCACCTGGAGAGGGGTGGTGGGAACCCCAAACAACTAGAGAAAGGGGGGGCCCCAACAACTGCCCGGTTCAGGGCCACCCAGACTAGGGGCCAGAGGACAGGCTGGAGAGGGGTGGGGGCACCCCAAAACGCCCGGGGCCTGATACTCACTGACGTCAAGGTGCACATTGTGCGCCCCCAGACTACCACAGATACACCCCAGGTTTCAGCTTAGATTCGCCTGCATGCTGTGGGAACGCTCCTTCGGAGGTGCCATGCTGGACACCATGGATGGTACGTGTGCCAGTGCCTTCATGTCCCCCGTTTTAAGAATGTAATCGAAACTTTGACAGTTATGGAACATTCTTTTTATATGGGGTTATCCTGTGTATAGTGCCCCGATGCACTTGGTTGCCAGGATGGCACTTTATAACATGTGGAAATAATAGGCAAGAAGCTGAGCACCAAAATGGGCATCCCTTATGGTAAAAGTGTGCGTGTTGCCCTTCTCAGTAAGTGCGCAGAGCAGCGAGGTCTACGGCAGGATTTGTCAAACAATTTTTAAAGGCCTTCGATACCAAATGAGCCAAGACCCCCAGTACCTCCAGGCTGCAGACCCCCATGCTGGTGACAGTCACCTCTTGAAGCGCCCCTGGCAGGGCACTATTGCGGGCTGGAGCTCGAGAAACATGGTCCTGCCAACACTAGGCAGTGTTTGGCACCAGGAGCCGTAACTTACACGGCACGGCTGGGCCGCACACGATGCTTCTCCCAGGCATCCTTTCCCGAGGCCGGTGCCTCCACAACAGGGCCTGGCACAGTGCCAGGAGGTGCTGGCAGCCTGCCCGGAGCACAGTCTGTTTCCATGGCACTGGCTGTGTTCAGCTTTGATTTTCCAACAAGTTTCTCGAATAGCGCCTTGCGTTTACGTAGGCGCTGCTTCCAGTGGGCCGGTTAATCAGGGCGCTTGCTCCTTCGGATACGAAAGGTGCCTCGGCTGTAATCTGCTTGGGGCAGTAAGTGCTCGAGAAGCAAATGTGCTGTATCCCTCAGGTGACTGTGCGCTCAGACAGGCGCAGCGCCTTGAAGCCGCTAAAAGAGCAGTCACCGCCCAGCAGGAGGCAGAGCAGATCCTGCACCGATGGCTGGGCATTCCATGCCCATATATTGTACTAGCAGAACATGCTCTTATGTGGCACCAATGACAACATGTGCCCCGATCCTGTACCAACTAGGGAACGTGTCAAGATATTGGAAAGGGGACTGGACGTGCCCAGATACCATACCAATCACAGCATGTATCCCGATCCTGTACCCAGGGCAGTGGGGGGCCTCCCTGGGCCCCCGCAATTATAATATTGCATGCCCCCGGGACTTGGCCCACCCGGGGGCTAAATAATAACGAAGCGCAGAAGCCCGTGCTTCGACCAAAATTCGCGCTGGGTGTGCAAATCTAGCCGATTTTCTTTTGAAAAAAAGGAGTTTTTTTGCTCTGTGGTTCCTTGTGGGACCCCTGAGCAGGCCTAGGGGGTCAGGGTGTTTCTACCCTGCCCCCTTTTCTTTTTTTCACCTTAGTTTCCCTGTTTTCTTCTGACTCACTTCTACCGAGTCACAAAATGGCTGCCAACACTTCCTGGTTCAATTAGAATAAAGCTTGTGATCGGGAGGGTGCGGGGATCCACCGCGGCCATAGATATCGAAACTTTTATTTTTTGATTTTCTCCGCAACTACTGAACAGATTTACTCCATTTAAAAAAAAGGTCTCTTTCTGAACCAAGGGCTACCTTTTTGCCAAATTTGGTGTAATTCCGTTCAGCAGTTCGGGCTGTAGTTGTGTCTAAAGTTTCCTTTAATTTATATTCACAATCTGAAATCATTGAAAACTCTTCCATGTCTACGCACTTTTGAATCTATTTCTGAAGGAGATTGATGTACAGCAAATCACTGGGCAAAGGATAATGCCGAAACGCGTCGTCCTTAACTTGGTGCATAATAAATTGTTGTGCTGTCTTTTGTTGTGCCACATCTTGGTTCATTGTCGATTGGGGCAATCCACAGGAACTCCTACATAATTTAAGCGGCTGCTGCTGCCGCTGGCTGGCACCGACGCCGGAGGCAGGGAACCGCGAAGTGCAGTGTCTGGTGAAATCATTATATATATATATATATATATATATATATATATATATATATATATATATATATATTCACTGAAAAAACCATAGGTTTCACACATGTTATAGTTAGCGGAAATTTTACTGATAAAAAACCAATGAAATTCCCCGGTTATAGTTAGTGCAGGCAACTATAACTCACGCGACCGTAATCCTCTGCTGATGCTAATACTGTATTTAGACACTTATTTGCCCATGTCTTCTTCCATACATTTTTAGCTATACATATATTACAAATATTTTTTTTTCATAAAGACACATATGTCATCAGCAGAAGATTGCGGTCGCCTGAGTTATAGTTGCCTGCACTAACTATAACCGGGGAATTTCATTGGTTTTTTATCAGTAAAATTTCCGCTAACTATAACATGTGTGAAACCTATGGTTTTTTCAGTGAATTTGCAAGGTTTTTTAAATGCTAATTCCTAACTATAACGTGTGTGAAACCTATGGTTTTTTCAGTGAATTTGTACGTTTTTTTAAATGCTAAGTTACTTTACGCCATTCGTGGCGTGCGCGCCCACTTAACGCAGTTCGTTCCGTGCGCGCACGGTGCGCTTCGCGCACCGTGCGCGCACAGTGAGCACGCGGTGCGCTTCGCGCACCGCGCGCCCACTTTACGCAGTTAGTGCCGTGCACGCACGGTGGGCACGCGGTGCGCTACGCGCACCGCGTGCCCACGTTACGCTAGATGGGCCATGTACGCACGATGCGCTTCGCGCACCGTGCGCACATGGAGGACATATGATGCACTTCGTTTTGAAAGGTAATATTTTAATTTTTCGTATATTTTATAAGCCATGCACAAATGGTGCCCTTCGGGCACCATTTGCACACGGGGTGGAGAGAGTGTGGATAATTTTTTTTTTTATTATTTTTTTTTTAAATATTTTAGTTTATCTCATCACTAATAAGTCATGCACAATTGGTGCCCTGCGGGCACCAATTGCACACGGGGTGGAGAGAGTGTGGATAATTTTTTTTATTTTTTTATTTTTTACCGTACGCTTACGGTAAGCGTAATCGGCGAAATTACCGAAAAAATAAAAATTCCGTTTTTGGCCTTGGGGGATCTTTGGGGACTCCCTCAACATGGCTATGTGTGTGGGAGCTGTCTAAACAGCCCCTTTACATGTTTTTGGGGTTTATATTTTAGAAATCACTCTCAGTGCGAGAGAGAAAATGGCGGCCGCCGCTTCCTGGTTTCGGCCGATTCGAATGTTTACTAAGATCTAAGAGCCAATCAGAATCGCGCTCGCGCACGCCACCGTACGCGTACGGTAAGCGTACCGTAAGCGCACCGTAAGCTGGCTCAGATATATATATTGATTTAAAGGCTATTTTCTCAGAATCTACTGAACAGATTTACACCAAACCTACAAAAGGCACTTCCTTGACCTGAGGACTACCTCTCTGCCAAATTTCTAGTAATTCTGTTCAGCCGTTCGGGCTGTAGCCCTGTCTAAAGGTCCTATGGAAAAATGCATGGGAAAAACGCGTTTTGGGACCCCCCTTTTATCTCAGCCCCCGCTTGACGAATCCCCCCGAGACTTTCAGGGTAGGAGCGGAGCGTAGCCCCACCTATTTTGAAAAATTCGCGAGGATTCGTCGACCGGCGCCAAAGTTATTCAAAATAGAATGTTGCGGATTTCCTATGGAAACGTGGTCCTAACTATAACTACCTACTGGCGACCGCCAGTAGGTAATATATATATATATATTCACTGAAAAAACCATAGGTTTCACAGAAGTTATAGTTAGCTGGACATTTCACTCATAAAAAACCAATGAAATTCCCCCGTTATAGTTAGTGCAGGCAACTATAACTCACGCGACCGCAATCCTCTGCTGAGGATGTCAAATATTACATCACTGATGACATATGTGTCTTTATGAAAAATAAATATTTGTAATATATGTATAGCTAAAGATACAGTATTAGCATCAACAGAGGATTGCGGTCGCGTGAGTTAGAGTTGCCTGCACTAACTATAACGGGGGAATTTCATTGGTTTTTTATGAGTGAAATGTCCAGCTAACTATAACTTCTGTGAAACCTATGGTTTTTTCAGTGAATTTGCAAGGGTTTTAAAATGCAAATTCCTAACTATAACGTGTGTGAAACCCATGGTTTTTTCTGTGAATTTGTACGGTTTTTTAAATGCAAATTTTTTTTTGAGATTTTTGGTAAACCTATGTATAAAATAATATATGTACTATATCCTGCATTATGGAATGGTTAATTTTTTTTTTTATGCATTTTTTACTGTGCGCGTACGGTAAGCTGATGCTACGCGCTCCGTACGTCATAAGTACGGTGCGCTTACGTGATACGATGCGCGTACGGTAAGCTGACGCTACGCGCACCGTACGTCATAAGTACAGTGCGCTTACGTGATACGTACGTGACGTACGCGTACACGCACGTACGCGTACACGCATGTGCTTCGCGCGGAAGCAACATCGCGGTTACGCAGGGGCGTGTAATGTGCATGCGCGAGTGCGTCTTACGTACGCGCTCCGTAAGCGCTCCGTAAGCGTCATGTTTGCGCATGCGTACTTGTTTACGAGCGCGTACCGTAAGCTTACGGAGCGCGCACGGTAGGTCAAGTGATCCACAAAGAACACTTTTCATTGGTTGAAACTACTTTCAGTTCCAGAAACTTCCCACACCACACCCATTCCCCCATTACTGCTTGAGATCCCCTAGGAGAAGGAGCTGAATTGACATTGAGATACAATGGCAGACCAGCAGACCTCTCCTGACAGTGAGCCTAGCAGCACCATCATCAGACAGAGAAGGAGGAAACAAAAGGATTCTTTTGTGTGGGAGTATTTTACTTTTCCAGAGGGGCAGAAAAAGGTCAATGCTCCATTGGTCACTTGCACACTTTGTGACCGTGTTTTATCTAGAGGAGATCCAAGGAAGAAGTATTCCTTTGGAAATCACTCTATGATGAGACACATTAGGGATAAACATCCCAGGACCTTTGCTCGACATACTGAAGAAAACTCTTCAGTAAGTCACCGGAGCCCAACCTCAGAAGCTCAGCCGAGTACATCATCGGCAGCTCAGCTGAGCCCTTCCTCTGAGGTGGGAGCATCACCTTCTTCTGCTCCTCTGGACATTAACCCTCGATTTCGGAGGGTTTCAATGAGGTGTACAACGTGTTGTGGTCTTATTGTTTTTGGGGAGACCAGTGTTTCCCTTATTAACAATAAGATAGACCAGCACGTTTGTAGACGCTCATAATATTCCCATTCTTTCTTTCCTCCATCCCTGTATTAACCCAACGGCTCTTTTAAGAGCCAACCTTACCTCACAATTTTTTTTATTTTTTTTAAGCTTTCCTTTTTGAAATTTTTTTTTTGCCGTGCACGCACGGTACGCGTAATTACGCGAAGTTCGCGGAATTTCTCCGTTTACGCCGTGCGCGTACGCTACGCGCATTCGGCGATTTTTCGAAAAAAAATTAAAATTAATTTTTGCCCTTGGGGGTCCTTCTGGGACCCCCTGACAAAGGCTAGGGGGTCAGGAACTATCCACCCTGCCCCCTTTTCACGTTCTCCACCTTTGTTTTTCACCCCCTCAGACTGCGAGAGACAAAATGGCGGCCGACACTTCCTGGTTTCGACCGATTCGAATGTTTACTGAGATCTAACAACCAATCAGAATCGCGCTAGTGCACGGCGGTGTGCGCGTACGGTAAGCTTACGGTACGCGCTCAGAGCGCGCCTATAGATATATATATTGATTTAAATGCTATTTTCTCAGGAAATACTGAACAGAATTACACGAGACCTTCAAAAGGCACATCCCTGACCTGACGGCTACCTCTCTGCCAAATTTCAAGTAATTCTGTTCAGCCGTTCGGGCTGTAGCTCGGACTAAAGGTCCTATGGAAAAATGCATGGGGAAAACGCGTTTTGGGACCCCCCTTTTTCTCAGCCCCCGCTTGACGAATCCCCCCGAGACTTTCAGGGTAGGAGCGGAGCGGAGCACCCCACCTATTTTGAGAATTTCGCGAGGATTCGTCAATGGGCGCCAAAGTTATTCCAAATAGAATGTTGCGGATTTCCTATGGAAACACGGTCCTAACTATAACTATCTACTGGCGACCGCCAGTAGATAATATAGATATATAGATATATATGCAAAAAAGATGCAGAGACCTCTGGGTAGTTCTCAAGTTTAGGTGGCTTTCCACCAAAAACCTGAGAACTACCCAGAGTTCTCTGCTTCTTTTTTGCATTAATTTATGCATCACTCTATGCATTAGGGTACTGTTTGATATCTATCTCTATATATCTATATACCTATATATATATATATAATTCACTGAAAAAAACATAGGTTTCAGGGTCATTATAGTTAGAAATTAGCATTTAAAAAAACCTTAGAAATGCACTGAAAAAACATAGGTTTCAGGGACCTTATAGTTAGTTGGACATTTCACTCGTACAAAACCAGAGAAATTTGAACGTTATAGTTAGTAGAGCTAACTATAACTCACGCCCCCGCAATGCACTGCTGATGACGTCACATACTACATCACTCATGACATGGTCAACAACATCTCTGATGACATCACTGATGACATCTCAAATGACATCACTGATGATATCACTGAAGACACCATCCAGTGAAAGTGTGCTTCTGTAAAGTTTAAATATATTTTATATATGTTAATGCCAAGGTGTACTGAAGAATGAGTTGGTGTATAAGTGTGTGGGTGGAGGATTTAATAGGTGTGTGACTGACTGTATAAGTTAGTGATTAAATGTGTCTTACTGAATGCATGGGTTAGTGACTAAACTGTGTGAATGTCTGTATCAGTCTCTCAGTTGTTGTGTAAGCTGCCGCATGGGTTGATGATTAGGTACATGACTGTTTATATGGGTTATTTATTGGTTGCAGGAGTATTTGTATGGTTGCCTCAGTGTTTGTGTGTGTGGGTGGGTGGGCGGTGTGTGACTTTCTGCCTACATATGTGAGTGGATAATTTACTGGGTGTATGGGTTCAATAGTGCATGTGGAAATAGCTGTATATGTGAGTGAGTGTGTGTATCAGTGTGTTGGTGAGTGAATGTATGTCTCACTGGTATATGTGTGAGTAACTACATATGTGAAAGGCAGTATATGTGAGTGTTGGAGTATATAAATGACTATATGTGAGAGTGAGTAACTGTGAATAGTGGCTGTATAAATAAGTGTGTGCTTTTGTCAGTGATTGTATAAGAGAGGAAGTATATGTTAGTATCTGCATGAATAGGTTAGGTAGTGAATGTATAACTGTAAGGTGAGTTAATGGCAGTGCTATTGATTCTTTACATGACTAGCTAGGTGTGACAATACCTCTATGGATGAGTGACGGTGTATGAGTGTTTGTATAGGTGTATATATAATAGTGCTGTATTGATGAGTGACTGCATGTATGAGTAACTGTATGGGTGAATGAATGAATGTGTATGTAGAGATAGGAACCAGTCAGTGGGTATATAGTAACTGCTATTGATTTGTCTATGGTTTCGAAAATGGTAGTCTGTAGTTCAGAGTAGGTGTATCAAAGGTTATATTAGGGTGTCATGGGCGATGTAAAATGTGATGTCATCAGCAGTTCATTGTGGGTGCGCAAGTTTAAGTTAGCTCAACTCTGCATGTATGAGTAACTGTATGGGTGAATGAATGAATGTGTGTGTACAGACAGGAATTAGTCAGTGGGTATATAGTAACTGCTATTGATTTGTCTATGGTTTCGAAAATGGTAGTCTGTATTTTAGAGTGGGTGTATCAAAGGTTATATCAGGGTGTCATGAGCGATGTAATATATGATGTCATCAGCAGTTCATTGCGGGTGCGCAAGTTTAAGTTACCTCTACTAACTATAACATTTGAATTTCTCTGGTTTTGCATGAGTGAAATGTCCAACTAACTATAACGTCCCTGAAACCTATGGCTTTTTCAGTGAATTTCTAAGGTTTTCTAAATGCTAATTTCTAATTATAACATCCCTGAAACCTATGGTTTTTTCAGTGAATTTCAAAGGTTTTTTAAATGCTAATTTCTAATTATAATGTTCATTAAACCTATAGTTTCTTCAGTGATTTTAAATTATCATTCCATTCTCAACTTGGTGAAAACAGCCAATATCGCCAGTTTTCCAGCAATAGCTTCCGCAAAAAAAATCACCACAAATGAGAGCAACAACTAACGCTAATAATATGCAGATTAGGCGTTTCTGTGCAAAAACAACATGAAAACACCACTTCCTGATAGTTTCAACGAGCAGCAAAATCTGCGGTGCGATCCAAAAACAGGCAATAAGCTGCGTTAGCAGTAGGAATGTAACATCTGCCTTTTACTGGTGTAAAGTAGGACGACTACCTACAGTGTGAAAGGGAGCCCAGCCCAGAATCACATCTGAAGACCAACACATGTCATAGAGCTACTGATCATGCACCTCCGACACCCAAGAAGGCCACAAAACCCACTGCCACCACCTTCAGGACCTCCCCCGGACCACCCGCCCAACTACCACTGAGGCAGCGCACAACAGGACAGCGGACCATCCAAAAACGGCATTGCCCCTCAGCCACACAATAGCTGAATGTTGCAAGATGTGGCAACCAAACATGTTTGAAGGACGCAAGTCACCCACCAATATTAATGCACACAATACCAAGTGGAGCGGTGATGTGCTGGACAGACCTCACTATGTAGAGCACAAACATCTCCATGTGTACATGTACTGCTGGTGATTGTAGTGTTGTGGACAGGGGATGTAACCACATTACCTCAGGCAGTGGGGAAGATCTCGTTCATGTACCTGTTCTGTCATCCCCTGTAAGTGGAAGTGCAGTGGGCTGGTCCAACGTACGCCACTCCAGCGTAGAAATGTGAACAAATAGGCCGGGGCTATGGGCGTGATTCACTTGTGTGAAGGCCAATGCGTCTGCCAGAGCGGCAGCCCTCACCCTGACACGTGGCTGCAGCCATGACCGCGGGCCTCCTCGACGCAGGCCCCCAGTGAACACAGTGGCACAGCACCACAGAGTTATGTCTGTACAGACTACTGCCTTCGATCTACACTGCGGACAGCAGGGCTCACAATTCAGATGGAGTTGCGATTGCAGATGACGCAGTCCAGTAGGCAAGACACATTGCTCCCAGTGCGGCCCGCCCGTACCACGTATCATAGCAGGCTACGTAGATGCCGAGCGCCAGAGATACCACTAACTCAGTGCACCACAAGTCACCACCACGTGGCCTTACTAAGGCAGAATTCATTAGACTAAAGACATTGCTACCAGTGCGGCGCGCCCTGACCACACATCATTGCAGGGTGCGCACACGCTGGATGCTTCAGGTGCCACTAACTATGCAGCTCAACTCAATGCCATGTGGCTGCGGGCCCTTCCTGTCCACTGCTCTGGCCTACACTGTGGTCAGCAGGGCTCACAATTAAAATTGGGTCTTGATTCATTAATTACAGAGTCCAGTAGGCAACTAACTACAAGGTCCCTAAAACCTACATAATATCCTTTTAGTATCCTTGCTTCAAGAACTTTTTTGATATCAATTGTAGCTTTAGTACTATGACCAAATTCAACTTGCAAGTCTAAAGGAACACTGAATGGCAGTCTACACTGCAGACAGCAGAGCTCACAGTTCGAATTCAGTTTTGGTTTATTTATTGCAGAGTGAACTGTACTCTATGTCAGTGTATTTTCTGAAGAGGAAGTCACAAAATACATTCCTCGATGTCTGTGCTGACTACTGCCTTCGATCTACACTGCGGACATCAGGGTTCACAATTCAGATAGAGTCACGATTGCAGATCACGCAGTCCAGTAGGCAAGAGACATTGCTCCCAGTGCAGCCCACCCACACCATGCATCATCGCTGGCTGTGCACATGCTGAGCTCCACACCTACGACTAACTCTATATAGCTCAAGTCAACGCCACGTGGCTGTGGGCTCTTCCTGACCACTGCCTCCGGTCTACACTGTAGTCAGCAGGGCTCACTATTCAAGATTAGTATAGATGCAAATTGTGTAAGAGACTATAATCGGTTAAGAAAAACAAATGCTCCCAATATGTGCAGCTCAATGAACGCCACGTGGCTGTGGCCCTTTGCTGACCACTGCCTCCGGCCTACACTGTGTTCAGCAGGGCTCACAATTTAAATTCAGTCTTCATTCATTAATTTCACAGTCCAGTAGGCAACTAACTAAAACGTCCCTGAAACCTCCATATTTCAAGAGTGTATTCCATAAATGTTTCATCTTTTGTTCCATACACCTACACTGCGGTCAGCAGAGCTCACAATTTGAATTCAGTCTTGATTTATTAATTGCAGACAGACTTGTTCTCTATGTCCTCGGATTTTGTCAAGAGGAAGTGGCAAAAGGCATTCCTCGATGTCTGTGCTGACTACTGCCTTCGATCTACACTGCGGATAGCAGGGCTCACAATTCACATTGAGTCGCGATTGCAGATGACGCAGTCCCATAGGCAACAGACATTGCTACCAGTGCGGCCCTCCCGGACCACACATCATCGCTGCCTGTGCATACGCTGCATGCTTCTCATGCCCCTATCTCAGTACACCACAACTCATGGACCCTTTATAATACAATCTTTTGTGTATACTTTCAGATCTGCTGCCCCTACCTCAGTGTACCACAAGTCATGGACCCTTTACGATAGAATCTTTGGTGTATTGTTTCACATCTGGTACTCCTACCTTAGTGCAGCACAAATCAGTGACCCTTTATGATTGAATCTCTGTGTGATACAATGATTACTGTTGTACTTGTTGCCAGCACTAACCATTCCCTGAGGGCTGGCTTACACTCACCCCACATGCACCCACCCAGTACAGACATCACTGGACTGGTGACCCTGGTAATAAAAAGGGGCCGAGCGCACGTGCCCGTACCCAGTTCTACTATCTATCTAACTGTGTCCGTGTGTTCATTATGTATGCATGATGCTGCCCCTGTGCCCTACCACATTACATTGTGCTGTGGACAGCGTATGCAACCATGTTACCTCTGGCAGTGTGAAAAACTTTGGTTATTTAACTTTGTCTCGGTCATTGTATAAGTACGTAGGTAGAGAGTTGACCTTTTGAGTACTGCACGGAGAGTGTATGGTGAATTTATATGTGCTTGGGGATTGGCAGAGTGATTGTATAAGTACATATGTTGGTGCAACCTAACCCTGAATCGAGCTTGGCTCTAATTGGCTGCCCTCCGTGTGCCAAAAACTGAAACTTGAACTTTGCATGGCCCTGTCTTGCTACAGCTGCAACACTCACACAATGCACAATAAACATTCATAGCCACACAGATGTGTCATGCCCACCATCTTTCATGTGTGGAACTATGGATGAATGTAGGGTCAGTGATTCGCCGTACCTTTCATGTTGGCCATGTTGTGGGTCTTGGATCACAGAGCGACACATTGGAGCTTGCGACCCAGGTGACGTCAGCACTACAACAGGGACACCCGCATCAGTTGGTTCCTCATATAGCTAAGGACGGAGCCATGCCCATAGCTCCAGAGTCATTCTTCACAGCCTCACGCAGGACTGGCAACGCCAGGCCAGCCCACTCCGCTTACACCTACATGGAAGGACAACAACACTACATGGCCCAGATTTTCATTGCAGTGATCTGCTGGCCACAGCATAGTTGTCAGTACACCACAACCACTCCCTCACAGCTGGTATACACCCACACCACACCCATCCAGCACAGGCATCACAGGACATGTGACCATGCCAATAAAAAAAGACCGGGCACACTTGCTCTACGCCATTTCAGAGTTGCTCGCACCAGATGTACTGCGGCCGGCACAGGCACACCGGCACGGGACCGTGACTTTCGGTCCACTGAGATATGGGTACCGTAACTGCTGAGTGGGTGAGCAGCCTGTGGTGATGGCCCGTCCAGGCGATCTGGACAGCTCTGGTTTTGTGTGCCCTGCTGGACCGCAGTGTAGGCCTGAGCCATCAGTCAGCGCATGCCTACCGCCACGTGGCATCGCCTCGCTGGTTACAGAGTTAGTGGCACCGCAAGAGCTGAGTGGGTGTGCAGCCTGTGATGAAAAGCCGGGTGCACTGGTATGTCCTCTGCCATGGTGAAATCAAGACCCAGCACCAAATGTGAAACCTGGTGGCTTGCGGAGCGGGGCTGCCTGATATGCATGGTGCCCTGTCCGCAGGCCCCAGGCTTGGGGCTTGAAGCGGCACTTGGTAGGCCCTCTTTTCTACACGCAGGTTGCGAAAGGTGAGCAGAGAGGCTTGTTTGCGCAGCAGCGGGCAGTCACCTCCTGGCAGTGGGATTGGATGTTGTGCAGCAGCCTGGGTGCGCAGCGGCGGGCAGTCACCTCCAGGCAGTGGGAGTGGATGTGGTACAGCAGCCTGGGTGCGCAGCGGTGGGCAGTCACCTCCGGGCAGCGGGAGTGGATGGGGTGCAGCAGCCTGGGTGCGCAACAGTGGGCAGACACCTCTGGGCAGTGGAAGCGGATGGGGTGCAGCAGCCTGGGTGTGCAGCGGTGGGCAGACACCTCTTGGCAGTGGAAGTGGATGGGTTGCAGCAGCCTGGATGCACAAAGGCGGGACAGCGATTTAGGCGTGAGCAGTCGTATGTACTCTGCCATTACTGATTCTGTACTATGTTTCAGATGAGTGAGCTTGAGTGCTCCACTATGTCCCGGCACATGGTTGGGTACACACCAGTGGCGGAAAGGTGAGCTGTGAGGGTTTTGTCCACAGTGTGGGCACTCACTGTCCCTCTCCATCTCTTCCTTTCTATCCCTCACACTCTTTCTCTCTGTCTTCCTCTCTCTCACACTGTTTCTCTCTTCCTCTCTCTCCCCCGCTCTCGCTCTCTCTTTCTCTATCTCTCACTCTTCCTCTGTTTCTCTCATCCTCTTTCTCACACTGTTTCTCTCTAATCTTTCTCTCTCTCGCTGTTTCTCTCTTTCTCTCTGTCTTTCTCTCTCTCACTCTTTCTATCTCTCTCTCTCTCTCTCTCTCTCTCTCTCTCTCTCTCCTTTGATGGACGCATGACGCACAATCTTATCTTGCTTTTTTGTCTGGCAGGCTGTGATTCACAGATTGACGATCCCCCCACACGGACCTCCCGCCACGAGGCGATGACTTCAGTTCCACTGAGTTAATGCCACCTGCCAATCAACACCCACTCTGAATTGTGAGCTCGACTTGACTGCATGTACGCAACTGCTGAGGAGGTTGCTTCGGCATGTGGTGGACCCTCTTACACACACGCCGGTGGCAGAAGGTGAGCAGAGAGGCTTGTTTCCGCAGCAGTGGGCAGTCACCTCTAGGCGGTGGGAGTGAACAGTATGCAGCAGCCTGGGTGCACAAGAGCAGGCAGACACCTCCGAGCAGTGGGAGTGGATGGGGTACAGCAGCCTGGGTGCACAGGAGGGGGCAGATACCTCTAGGCAGTGGGAGTGGATGGGGTGCAGCAGTCTGGGTGCTCAGGAACAGGCAGTCACCTCCGGGCACTGGGAGTGGATGGGGTACAGCAGCCTGAGTGCTCAGGGTGGACAGACACCTCTGGGTGGCGGGAGTCGATGGGGTGCAGCAGTCTAGGTGCGCAGGGGCAAAACAGAGAATTACGCGTGTGCAGTTATATGTACTCTGCCATTACTGATTCTATACTATGTTTCAGATGACTAAACTTGAGGGCTGCACTACGTCCCAGCACATGGTTGGAGACACACTGGTGGCAGAAAGGTAAGCTGTGAGGATTGTCTCCACAGTGTCAACACTAACTCTCCCTCTTCATCTCTTCCTTTCTGTCACTCACACTCTTTCTCTCTCTCTCACTCTCTATCTCTTCCTTTCTCTCTCTCACACTCTTTTTCTCTTTCCCTGTCTCTTCCTCTCTCTCTCATTCTTTCTTTCTCTCTCTCTCTTCCTCTCTGTCTTCCTCTCTCTCTTTCTCTCTCTCTTACTCTTTCTTTCTTGCTCTCTCTCTTCCTCTCTTCCTCTCTCGCACTCTTTCTGCCTCTCTCTCCTTTGATGGACGCATAATGCACAATCTTATCTTTCTTTTTTTCTTGCAGGCTGTGGTTCACAAATTGGCGAGGAATGGCACGCCATGCCTGTGCATACTTTTATTTTGTTGTTTTGTTTACATAAAATGTTTTTATATGTAAATCCATTAAAGACTGAGATTCTTATTTGTCCAACCTCACATGCATCTTCTTTATTATAATTGTGCGACATCAGCCAATTTGTAACGTTCCAGATATCCTAAGGTTGCTGTCACATTTGTTTGTGGGGGTGGGGGTGAGGGTGGATGGCGGACAAGGGGTTGGTGGCGGGGGTGGCAGAGCAGTGTTGGGTGTCCGAGCTGCATGATCGTTGGCTCCATTGCATCTGTTGTCATTCAGATGTGGCTCTGAGCTGGGCTCCCTTTCATGTTGCAGGTTGTAGTCCGACTTTACACCAGCTCAGAGCAGGTGTAAACTTCCTGCTACTAACACACCTTATCACCTGTTTTGTACTCTCTTCGACGATCTTGCTGGTGGTTGAGAAACTTGCGAAGTGATGTGTTCGCTGCTTTTTGCACAGGACCGCCTACTCTACATCTCACTAGCAATATTTGCCGGAGCCATCCGTGACAATGCTTTTTGAGACTGCTATCGCTGGTACACTGGTGATATGGGCTGTTTGCTCCAGCTTGTGAATTGTGCGTTAAGTTTATCACCAGTTTGGTTGTGATAAAGTGCTGTTAACTCGGCAATGTGTCTTTCAGAATATACACCTTGGTGTTTGAAAGACTTAAGTAAAACTCGAGTGCCGCGCTGAGAGCTGCGCACCCATCGCTTTCACATGGGGGCCGTGCTGAGAGCCGCGCTAGAGTTGTGACTCCTTTATATATATATTTTTTTAAACGTCCACTTTCACTAATTTACATTCGCGTCGTGGACCCCATACCCCGAAGCATTCCAACATGTTCATTATTTAAAAAAAAAAAAAACGAGAAGAGGACCGCTTCGGCCTCCCTCCCGTGGCCAATTCCAGCCCAAGGACCCCATCCCGGGACCTGGCCTCACCGTTGGGGACCGTAGGGGGAGCCCCGATGCCCCCACGGTCCCGCCGGCATTGCTTTTCCACACTGGGAGCTGCTGACATGCAGCTCACCATTTGGAAAAGCAATTAGCTTTGGATTTTGGAAGCGAGAGCAGGTTTCCCTGCTCTCGCTTTCGAAATCCAAAGCAAGTTTGCTATGATAGGGCGGGAGCCGCGCAGCTCACGCCCTGTCATAGCGAACAGCAGTGTCCCTGGGGTGGGCACCCCGGGACACTGCATGAGCAGGCCCTTGGGGCTGGTCGTTCCCAGGGCCATCAGGGGCTCCAGGAGGAGGGCCGCACACCCCCTCTCCCAACATGAGTGAAGCCCCGGGGAGGTGGTGGTCCCTGGGGGTTCAGGGGCCCCAGCGGGCCCCCGCTTTTATTTTTTAAGAAATGCCCCCAGGATCTAACCCACCTGGGGGCCTCATTAAAATAGTTTTTAAACAATTTTGGTGGATTTCCTACCCCAGCGCGTATTGCGCAAAATTTATTTTAAAAAAATGCTTTTTTGGGCCCTGGGGGTTCTTCTGGGACCCCCTGAGCAGGCCTAGGGGGTCAGGGTGTTTCTACCCTGTCCCCTTCTCTTGTTTTATATCTTTGTTTCTCTGGATGCCAACACTTCCTGGTTTGGAGTGTTGACAGCCAATTAGAATGAAGCTCGTGGTCGTGGCAGCCAATCACAGTGAAGCGCGTGGTCGGGAGGGTGCGCGAACTCACCGCTGCCCTAGATATCAAAACTTTTATTTTTTTAATTTCTCAGCAACTACTGAACGGATTTACACCATTTAAAAAAAAAACGCTTTCTGAACCAAACACTACCTTTTTTCCAAATTTGGGGTAATTCCGTTCAGCAGTTTTGGCTGTAGCCTTGCCCAAAGTTTCCTATGGGAAATTGTTTTTTTGACACTTATTTTTTTAATTACTCAAAAACTACTAAACGGATTTACATCATTTAAAAAAAAGGTCGCTTTCTGTACCAAGCTCTACCTTTTTGCCAAATTTGGGGTAATTCTGTTCAGCAGTTCGGGCTGCAGCCTGTCTCAAAATTTCCTATGGTAATTAAGCTTGTGTTCGCCAATAGGTAGTTGCAGTTAGCATGTAGTTTTTATAGGAAGAACGTTTTTTCATTTGGCTATAACTTTGGCGTCATTTGATGACTCTCCACACCCCATGTCCATGGCTACCCACAGGGATAACTTAGGCGACACCATCAAAAAAAGCCAATGTCTCAATCTCAAGCTCTCCCCTTCCCTGGACAACCCACCCAGGATAGTCAAAACCCTAACGCCCCCACCCCCTCCTCCTGGGAGATGACTCAGTGACTCACTCTACTGGAAAGCCAGCTAGAAACTGTAATAGTGGGGCTCAACTAAATCCTACTAAGCTTCACCTCACACTGGAAATCTCGCCATCGCCCACACCCTACACCCAAAATTAACAACACCAAGCACTCAAGAAATTTAAAGGATCAAGGGCACAGCTGGAACACAACTACCCTTTCAAACCAAACACAGAGACCCACTAGAACAAAAGCAGCTATGTCCATGAGAAAGGCGATGAAACTTGCCACCTCATATGACATATCCTCTACTATCACCCCAAACTCCAAGATCCAGGTTATCACTGGATTCGGTAGAGACCACTCCCCACTCAGAACGCCAAGACCCCCAGACTTCCTCTCTACTATTCCCAGGGAACCCCTAATGAAGAAACTCAATAACGAGGTGAACAACACCAATGCCTGCTCACTAACTGCAGATCGGCCACGAAACATGCTACCGAACAGGCAGAAACCATCCTTGCCCACGACATATACATCACGTTCATCACCGAAACATGTTTGAATGAGTTCTCTTCCCCATCCATGGACATGCTTGTGCCCCCGGGCTTCTTAATCATCAACAAAGACAGAAAAAAACAATGAGGAGGGGGTATTGCAATTATACACAAGAACACCATCTCCGCAACGGAAACTGACTCCTTCAAATAAAACTCATTTAAATGTCTAATTGCCACCATTAAGCCGAGCATCAACAAAACACTCCTAAGCCATCTCCTCTACCATCCGCCTTGCAACACCTCCTCATTCAGAGAACACCTTTCCGACCTGATAACTCACTGCGCACTCCGGGACTCCAACATGATAATACTAGGTGACCTCAACCTACACTGGAACGAGGAGAACAACTGGATGATCCAAACCTTGAACAAACTTTACACAACAATAACTTTACCCAAAACTGCAAAGAACAAACCCATAACAGAGGGTCAATCCTGGTTGCCACTATTGCACAAGTAGGCACAGTCACCAGCGACCACATCCTGCCGGTCAACTGGTCAGACCATCATGTCATATTATTCCACATCAACCAAACTACCCAATGCCTGCCACACACCCAAGAACCCCACCCCCCCCCCCCACTGGGCAAGACATCTAAGTCAAATTCACCTCAGTGACTTGGAGGAAAGGGTAAGCTCACTCCTTCCCATCACCACAGACAACCTCTCCACAATAGAACTCACCTCCCAATACAACACAAATATGACTTTCGTCATAGACAATTTAGCCCCCTTGAAAAAAAAAATGAGTCAGGAACATCCCATCTAGATCCTGGTTCAACACAGACATTAACTCTGAAAGAAGACAGCTAAGAGCTGCAGAAAGACTCTGGCGGAACAACCGGTCCACAATCCTCCTTAATCGACTCAAATCAGTGTGCAGGAAATACAAAAGACACATCAAGAACGAAAAAAAGTCCTTCTTCTGTAGTGCTCTTGACAATGCAAAAAAACGGCTGAAAGAACTCTTCAATCTCATAGGACAACACACTTCAAAACCCCCCTCATCCTCAGTTCTGGCCTCCAAAGACCGATGTGATAGCTTTGCCAACTTCTTTAATGACAAAATCACAAAGATTGAGCTCTCCTTGGATGTTCACCGCTGCCACCCCCACAGTAGTGCACTCACTGAGACAGAAGTTATCACACCTGAGAACCACCCAAACAATTGGAAATCCTTTAACCCCATCTCCGAAGCTGAGATCGCAAAAATTATTTCCAGATTCACCTCCTCATCTCATGTCTCGGGCCCCATTCCTGCCCAACTGGCCCAAAAACTCAATTTCACCTTAGCACCGATCTGGACCAAGATTATAAATAGCTTCCTGAGAACTGAAGTAATTCCTGACTGTCTCAAAGTCGGTCAAGTCACACCTCTATTAAAAGAAATGGGCTCTGACACAAATGATCTGAACAACTTCAGACCCGTCTCCAATCTCCCTCTCCTAGCTAAAATCCTTGAAAGATGTGTTCTCCTCTAACTTACCCAACACATGGACTGCAACAACCTCCTAGACCCTCACCAATTGGGTTTCAGAAAAGGCTGCAGCACAGAGACAGCGATCCTGAATGTCATAGATGATATCCACAATTCTCTAGATAATGACCAATGCTGTCTACTCTTAGACCTATCAGCATCCTTTGACACGGTTGACCCCAAATTACTAATTAAGGTTCTGCAAGAAGGGTGGGAGAGGATGAGGTAGTCTTACAGTGGTTCACCTCCTTTCTACAGAACCGCACCCAGAGAATAAAAATCAACAACTTCTTGTCTGACCTATGCCCTGTCAGCAGGGGTGTACCCCAAGGATCCGTTCTCTCCCCGCAACTTTTCAACATCTACATGGAACCCCTCACCTCTACACTCAAAAAATCCAACATCTCCTATCACCTTTATGCGGATGACACCCAGATCCATCTTGAAACCTCCTCCATGGACTACATCCTAAGATTAAACAACACTTTAAGAGAAGTCCAACACTGGCTATCACTCAACCACCTGAAACTCAACCAAGACAAAACGGAAATCCTTCTCATTTCCAATAAGGAGCAGAACCCCCAAGTCACAGAATGGCTAAAAGCCATTGATGCTCTTAACTGCAATCTCACCCTGGCCGAATGCGTAAAATCACTAGCTGACAAAAAACCTCATCTCGATCCTTCTCTGGAAATGCGCCCAAAATCTGGAACTCCATCCCAGTCCACCATGCTTATCCTATTGGATATGTCAGCTGCCTTCGACACCATCTCCCATAGCATTTTAGAACAAGGCTCTGGGAGATGGGTGTCAGGGGTGTGCCCCTGGCCTGGACTGGCTCAGAAGTTATGTAACCAACCAAACTACCACTGTACAGATTGGCACACTGGTCTCCCGCAGTTGGCCAGTAAAAATGAGAGTCCCTCAGGCTCCATTTTAGGTCCCATGCTTTTTAACCTCTGGCCAAAGTGATCAGGTCCTATGGCTTCGATATGGTGTCACATGCTGATGACACCCTGCTATTGATCACCCTAGGACCTGATTCCACCGACATTAAGATTTGTTTTAAAAACTGCATGACGCACATCGATAACTGGATGCACACCAACCATCTTAAGCTTAATGGTAGCAAGACAGAGGTCATTCTCTTTGGTAGGGCACACAATTTTTGGTCAAATGACTTTTGGCCCCAGAATTTGGGTCCCTGTCCATCTCCAAAACCCGTGGTGCGGGACCTTGGAGTAATGATTGATAACCAGCTGTCAATGAAAAACCATATAAACCACATAATCAGCACCTGTTATGGAATAATGCGCACTCTACGTAAAATTTCCAATGGATCCCAACTGAATCGAGGAAACCACTTGTCCAGGGACTAATCATAAGTCGTATCGACTATGGAAATGCCCTGTTGGCCTCCATCAATGAAGAGCTCTACTCTAGGCTTCAAGTCTTGCAAAACACTGCCGCCAGACTTGTACTAACCTCCCTTCGAGGTCTCCATCAGCGCCTAGTCTGAAGACTCTCCATAGGCTCCCCATTAGGAAGCGAATTGGCTTCAAGATGCTCTGCCTGGTGCACAAGAACATGAACGGAAACATGCCAAGCTACTTTGCAAAAAAACTCTGCTGGTACCAGCCCATATAGGACGCTCAGGTCAAGCACCAAATCTCTCCTTACCCCATATAAAAATCGCACAACCAGGAATGGCGGTAGATCTTTCTCTTTTCTTGCACCTGCTCTCTGGAATAAACTTCCATTTCAGTTACTCTCCGTAACAGATCACAAGCGATTCTGCAAGGAATTAAAAACCTGGCTATTTGATCATCCATAACATTCCTTTATCTGACCTCCAGCTCCAGTGGAGTTGTACGCTAGCGCCATGAGACCTCCGAGTGATATGTGCGCTCAACAAATTTCCTTGACTTGACTTGAACACTTCAACCAGGAAGTATTAGCAGCCATCTTGGGACTCAGCTTCAGCCAAGTCCTTAAACAAAATGTGAAAAAAAGATAAGGGGCACTGTACAAATACCATGATCCCCAAGCCTAGGTCTTGAGGTCTCCTAGTGCCCCCGCCATGGCTTAAAATCACTTTCTTTTTTTAAATTACTGTGAAGTTGTGAAATTCAAAGCAAAAAATAAGTGTGGGCTCCCGCTCTTGTTTTAATTATAGCTCCCAGGTGGGCCAGGTCCCAGAGGCATACAGAGTTAATAAAAGAAAATGGAGGGGGGCTCACAGGGCTTATTTTCCACTGTGAAAAGTTATCATGACAGAGGTGTTTGCATCCTTGCTTTTCTTGAGCGCAATATCTCATGTACTGTCTGTGATGAGGACATTCTTTCTTGTCATCTGCTGCTGAGACCAGAGATCATGTTCTCATTTTTTTTAAACCTAGAGGTATGTAAGCCTGCCTAGAAACACTGCCCCTTTTTCCTCACCCCATAAACATCAGCAATATGCAGCATGATTGACAGCTTACTAAAAGGTCCCCCAGCACATTTCCCCACGATTTTGGAACAGGGTCTTTTTGCCTAGGAATATGATTGCATCTCCACCAAACAAAGAAGTACTTTCTATTGTAAAGTACTAATCCTCCAAGTGTGTATTCTCTGCAGTACCACCATGTAAAGTTATCTGGTGAAGATACTCAAGGAACAATCACATAAAAAGTTACAGACACACAAGGTCACTGGAGACATTTCCTCTGCATCATTTACACAGCTGTTGTGTAGGAGGTGCACTATACATTTACCCAATGAGGTAGCACTTACTAATTAGCCAGTAGAAAATACTCCAGTTGGGTAAAGGTGTTGCACAAAACAGTGGCATATTCTTAGATAAACAAGCAGGAGAGGGTTCATTCTGGCACGATGCTCATTTCACAGAAATTAAACATCAACAGGTAACAGTTAGGAAATAACATTCTTTTTAAAGATTGAAATTTTCTGAAAAAAACAAAGGTTACAAGGATGTTTAGTTAGGAAATGGAAATAAAAGAACCTTAGTAACTCACTGAAAAAAACAAAGGTTACAGGGACGTTATAGTTAGGCTCAGATTTCACTCATACACAACCATTGAAATCCAGCAGTTATAGTTACCTGAGCTGGCTATACCTCACGCCCCTGCAATGCACTGCATAAGACCTTACATATTAAGTCACTCATGACATGGTCAGTGATATCACTGATTACATCATTGATGACATCTCAAATGGCATCATTGATGACATAACTGATAATATCATCCACAGATCTACTCACATACCCACTCACACCCTAGACAACCTCTCATATACCCACTCACACACCCACTTGCATGCACATTCACAGACCCATACACCACACTCGCTTACTCATACAGCCACTCACCCCATACCTACTCATACACTCACTCACACACGTATACACCCATTTACTCAACCACTCACACAGACACTCCTATGTAGCCACTCACATACCCACAAAACGACCTACTCACAGACCCACACAGCTACTCCCACACCGACTCACATACCCACACAACTATTTACACAGCCACATAACCACTCACACAGCCCCTTACATACCCACTCACAGACTCACAAAACCACTCACATGTTTACTCACATACCTACTTACACACCCACACATTCACTCAAACGCACACTCAAATACCTATACAGCCACTCACACACCCACATAACCACTTACACACCTACTCACACACCTACACTGCCACTCACATACCCACTTACATCCCATATTGCCACACACACACTCACACAGTCACTCACACAGCCACTCAAGCACCCACACAAAGGCAGTGATACACCTATAGAAATTACAATTGCATATGTATTAAATGTGTTGTTGTTTTAGTATTGAACGTGTGCAATATAACCAGCTGACCCCTTATTTATTCGAAGCTGCACTCCGCTGCCAGGTAGGTTCGCAAAACCTCTTTATTGCAAAAACATGCAGCTTTCCATGTCCTTATATAATCTCCCGGCCATACGCGTTTTGAATCCCTCATGCTTCTCATCAGAGGCCTCATCAGGAAAGTGTGCATTGCTGCCACATCCCTGCTGCATGACTTTATTTACTTTAATTGGCCTCCGGTGTGCCCTTGAAAACACGCGTAAGGCCGGGAGATTATATAAGGAGATAGAAAGCTGCATGTTTTTGAAATAAAGAGGTTTTGCGAAACTACCTGGCAGCGGAGTGCGGCTTCGAATCTGAGCACCTTTGTGAATGCATAAACAACACGGTGGCTCCGGCCGTGGGAGCGACGCACCGCCTGTGGAGAAACTAAAGGTCTGGTAGAGGGGTGACATCCCCTTGAAATCGGTGCTGCAGGTAAAGAATTGTAAGACATGCAGAGTTTCATCTGGGACCCATTGGAGGGTGATAAAACTGATCTCATATGGAGCATGGAGGAAAGAAACTCACTGGAGGGTAGAACAATGCGAAAATAACCACATACCCCAGCATGCATCATAAACATCAAAAAAACGAACTTGTTTTCAAGGGCACACCGGAGGCCAATTAAAGTAAATAATGTCATGCAGCAGGGAAGTGGCAGCATTGAACACTTTCCTGATGTGGCCTCTGATGAGAAGCACGAGGGCTTCGAAACGCGTAAGGCCGGGAGATTATATAAGGAGATGGAAAGCTGCATGTTTTTGAAATAAAGAGGTTTTCTTGATAATTATTGCTGGACATCACATAAAGCATTTGTCATGATGGGAATAAATTTATAGCATTAAACTATATCACCAAACTTATAAACCTGTGTTGGCATTATTAACGTCACAAAAAATAAACAGTTAAAAAGCTGTCTGCCGTTAAAATTCATGTCCCACAGTAAACGCCCAAGCCGTGGAGAGTTCACCCGGACTAATGTCAAGTCTGCAAAAACATGACCTCCGGCCTCAATTGCAAAGTAAAAAATATTTCTTTCCATGATTTAAATGTCCCAATTCTAAAGTTCTCAAAGCACCGGGACCGAACAAATAGAGTTAATTGTGGGGTTACTGATTTGGACGATGAGTTTACTTGTACCTCAAAGCCACTCGAGCGCATGCTCAAAACCCCATTGAGACTTTTATGGTCTCTGAGGTAAGCAGAAACAGCTTTATTTACATTTCTTCTAGCTTTCTCAATCTGCGGACAAAATTGATGGGACCACTTCCATTTCTGTCTTTGGCATATGTTAGAGTATACAAAGGCAGTTGGGGGGAAAAGCAACATCAATTCTGCAGCGGTGTCCTTCATTAGCATTTCCAGACCTACCCCAGTCAATGTGCCTAGGTCATTGCCACCACAGTGCACAATCATGAGCTCAGGGGGTTGGGGATGTAAAAAGGTTTTAACCAAATGCATCAATGGGTGCCACTTTAATCCTCTCTGTCCAATCCATTTAATGTCTACATTTTGCAAAGTTAGGTCTTTGTCAATAAGTCTGTGTTCAGCATACCTTTTGCACCAGAATACATAGCTGTGCCCAACAATCCACACTGAAAGCATCTTGAAGGGATCTCTGTAGGTAATCAAAAGTTGTCTGTAGCCAAGGCAGTCAGTTGGTAGAATGAGAGATATCTAAAATGGTGGAGAAGATGCTGTTTTTAAGAAAGTGGAGATTTGATTGGCTGTTTAAGATGATTATACATTCAAAAATAGGGTGCATTTTACTTTGTTTAAAAAGCATGTTTCTTATTGGTTAGAACAAAAGTTTGAAAGGTAAAGCAGAAAGGACAAGGGTATGTTTTGCCAAGGCAACCACACTTGCTGTTCTGATTTGCAACATTCTGTGGTGATATTGTGACCTGTCAGTTAAGTTGAATGTTGCATGGCCTGTTGCTATGGAAACTGGCATTAAGCAGAAGGGGTAAAGAAGTCAGTTGAAAAGGGTTATTATCTATGACCAGTGGTAATGTGTTTTTCAGTTTGAAAATCTCTGGGAAGCAATGCCATTTGTTGCTTATGTGAATTTGTATGGAAAAATATAGGGAAACCTTGCCATTACTGGTTTCACCTTGCAGAGTCTGGTGATCTATATTGACTGTGTGTAAAAGAAAATTGTAGTGTTCTCATCCAGCTTTGGAATACTTAGGCCATGATGTTCTGGCCTCAAGATTCTATTTGGAGTGTTAGGATTTGAAATGTACTGAACTGTGGAGATTGGAGAACTGATGAAGCTGGCTGCTTCGCAGCACCTGTAAACTAATAAACTAGATCTTATTTCATCACCCTGAAGTCAAGACCATTACTACAAAAATACGTGGCGACGAGCTGTCTCAGGTGCTGCAGAACCCATGCAGGTGAAGAAGAAACTGCTAATGCATATCGGCGCAAGTTAGAGATATCGGAAAAAGTTCGACGGAAGGAAGGAAGGTACCACACTTCACTCACCGAAAGAAGAGCGGAAGTGCTTCCTCATGTCTTAGAAGGTACTGTTTTGTTTGTTTTCACTGCAGCAGCGAAGGAGGAAGATCTTCACGTCACGGGACCGGACCCGTCACAACGTTGGTGAGGGTTGGCGTTCCAGTGTTTAACTCACGTCGTACGCCATCTTGGAGGTACACGTAACCCACCACAATGGAAGCGTAAAGATTATCAAGGCTTTGCTTCTCGCGTGACGTCTTACGTCGGCGCTATCTTGTGGTTGGCTTTCCTCAATTTTCTGTTGTGCTACTCAGTTGAAGGTTGGCATTTGGATCTTAAAGTCATTTCAAACCACTATTTACGTGCATGAATAAGCAACAAGGACATCGTTTATTTAACATTTCACTAGCATGTCAATGTACGGTGACACGCACACCTCTTTGCTCTGAACGCGCTTTCATGTAAATATTCAGTGTAATACATGACAAGAACATCGTTTGTTGGGCACTTCACTTGCGTGTCAAAGAACGGTGACGCGCACACCTTTTTGCTTTGAACCTGTCCTCTTTTAAATATTTGTTGGTTATTCACCAGTTCCAAAGCGTGTGTCATCGATGACACACACATCAATTCTTGAATTCAATTTTTTTTAATTCAGCGTGTAGTTCAATGGTGACACGCACACCTTTTCTCTCAAGGTACTCTTGTTTTTATTTTTCGGTAACTTGGCTTTTATTGTCAGCACTTACGGGGATGCGCACACATAGCGAGCTTTCCAGTATAAATTATAATACAAAAGTAGAAGTGTTTGGCAATATAAATTTTTGGAAATTATATTTTTTTAAAAAGTTTATTAGTCTCACCAATTCAGGAATACCACGATCACAAGCATTTATTGTTCAATTCTCTTTATTATGTCACAACCATTTTGAGAATACTATTCAAGGATACATGTATGTAAATGTTATATACAATTTAAATGCTTATATACTCACATTTTTTTTTAGTTTAGTTTGAGTGAGATTTGTCAAGCTTTTCTCGTCTACTTCATGATGCAGTCTGTTTCTCCTCCTCCACCTTTTCTTGAAACACCGGGCGATCCACCCATTTCTTGGAAAAAATGGTATGACGCATTCATAACGTACATTGGTGCTATAAGTGGTTCGCGAAACAGAGCTGAGAGGAAGAAGTGTCTCCTATTGAATGTCTTGGGGTTCGAAGGCAGAGACATCTTTAAACATCTACCTCCCTTAGTACGTACTGCCGATGAGGAAGAGATTGACGAGTTCCAAGAGACCATTACAAAATTAGAACTACGCTTCGATATCCTATCCAGTCTTGTCGTCGAGAGACACAAATTTTTTAAGAGAGAACAGAAAATTGGTGAAAAAGTAGAAGATTTCATTTCTGCTTTGCGTATTCTTAGTGCAGAGTGTCAGTTTGAGGGATTTAGAGATCAATTGATAGGAGACCAATATATTTGCAAGTGTACTGATAAAAGCATCCAACAAAAGCTACTTTCTTTAGGTAACCCCACGTTGGAAGAGACCATTCGCATTGCGAAAAGCATTGAACTTTCTAAGTTCTCAGTGAAAGAACTTGATGAAAAGTCTTCACCTTCCAGCATCAAAGAGGAAGAATTTGTCAATGCAGTAAGGCCAAAGGACATTAAAAACAGTACTTTTACACGAAATGACAATACGTTTTTTAAACAAACTAACATTTGCTTTAAATGTGGAAATTTTCCTCACTTTAAATCTGGGCGAGTTTGTCCCGCCAGAAATGTAATTTGTAGAGATTGTGGTAGGTTAGGTCATTTCGCTAAAGTTTGCCAGAATGCTAAGAGGAGTTTTTCGTCTTCTCAAGATGCAAAAGTGAACAGTAGTTCTTCTTCTTTATCTTCTTCTTCTGTTGCTAATGTCTCTTTGTCTGAATCTAAGTCTGATGATTTCAAGAAAATTCAAGATGATTTGAGAGACATGGTTGTTGTGGTGGGAGATGTGGTTCAAGATTCTAAGTTACGTTCTGAATGTGTGGATCCTTACGTGGGTGTGGAGATTGGTGATAAGAAAGTTTGCTTATTAGTCGATTCGGGAGCAAGAATAACAAGGTAAACGCCGGAAAAATTTAAAGAAGTATGGGGATCTCGTTCACTACTACCGCCAGACAGATCTCCTGTTTCTTATGAAGGGAGAACTATTGAATTAGCAGGATATTTTGAGGACTCTTTAGTTTTTAGGGGAAGGAAAATTTTTGGCAAAGTTTATGTGGCCATCAAGGGATTAAATATACTCGGATGGTTCCATCAGGGACTGTTCAAAATGGTACTCAGACCTGGTACTAAGGATCAAGCGTGCATTCTTCGTTCTGACAATTTCATTGATATTTTGACCGAGCGCTTTCCTAATGTTTTTGGTGATGGGCTTGGTCAGGTTAAAGGGTTTACTCATGTTATCAAGGTGAAAGACAATGCCATACCAGTTAAACATCGACTCAGAAATGTACCGTTTAGTGTAAGAAATCAGCTAGAACAAGAGCTTAATGGTCTTTGCAAGAAGGGGATTATCGAACCAATAGAATCTTCCCTTTGGCTTTCTCCTTTGGTCGTAGCAAAAAAAAAAAAAGGGCGATATTTGCGTTTGCATAGACTTGCGCAGTCTTAATAAAAACATTTGGATAGATTCTCATCCTCTCCCGAGGATCCCCAAAATGTTGTCACCTATTAATGGGTCCAAGTGGTTCAGTAAGCTAGATTTAGCATCAGCTTATCACCAAGTTGTTCTTGATCCTTCTTCCAGGCATTTGACCGCTTTCGTTTCCCCCATTGGAACTTTCCAATACTGTCGGATGCCCTTTGGTCTGTCCTCTGCAGCGGCAGTCTTTCAGAGGATTATGTCGAATCTCCTGCAGAACAGCAAAGGGGTTGTCGTCTTTCAAGATGACGTTTTGGTTCACGGTGAAACATGTGAATCACATGATGAAACCATGTTTTGTGTTTTGGAGGCTTTGCGTGATGGTGGGGTCGTCTTAAAAAAGGAGAAATGCGTTTTCATGGTGCAAAAAGTTGAATATCTGGGACATGTTCTTTCCGAACATGGAGTAGAACCCAGACCAGGTCTTCTAAAAGCGATCGTTGAGTGTCCTCCTCCAGGAGATAATGTTGGACTTAAGTCATTTATTGGTTTGTGTGAGTTTTACTCACGATTTGTGCCGGATTACACCTCTAAACTTCAACCCCTTTCGAACATGCTTAAGGAAAGTGTTCCCTTTAAGTGGGATAATCAGTGCGATCAGGTTTTTGTCCTCTGCAGCGGCAGTCTTTCAGAGGATTATGTCGAATCTCCTGCAGAACAGCAAAGGGGTTGTCGTCTTTCAAGATGACGTTTTGGTTCACGGTGAAACATGTGAATCACATGATGAAACCATGTTTTGTGTTTTGGAGGCTTTGCGTGATGGTGGGGTCGTCTTAAAAAAGGAGAAATGCGTTTTCATGGTGCAAAAAGTTGAATATCTGGGACATGTTCTTTCCGAACATGGAGTAGAACCCAGACCAGGTCTTCTAAAAGCGATCGTTGAGTGTCCTCCTCCAGGAGATAATGTTGGACTTAAGTCATTTATTGGTTTGTGTGAGTTTTACTCACGATTTGTGCCGGATTACACCTCTAAACTTCAACCCCTTTCGAACATGCTTAAGGAAAGTGTTCCCTTTAAGTGGGATAATCAGTGCGATCAGGTTTTTGAATGGATCAAAGGTCAGCTAATTAGTCCTAAGATACTGAAACCTTTTGACCCTAATGTTGCATGCATCATTACAGTGGATGCGAGCGGTTTGGGTTTAGGAGCTGTTCTTACACAAAACGTCAATGGTAATGAGCATACCATTGGCTATGCTTCAAGAGTTTTGCGTGGGTCAGAATTCAATTTCTCTGTCATTGAGAGAGAGTTACTAGCGTGCTGGTGGGCGATATAAAGTTTAATCCCTACATTTGGGGTAGACATTTCAAGCTTAGGACGGATCACAGTCCTCTTGTATCTATTCTCTCTGGAGACAAATTTCAGGAGCATACTCCCAGGATTGCACGGTTGTCGACTAAACATTTGCAATATGATTTTGAAGTTAGCCATATTCCTGGGAATAAAAATATAAGAGCAGATTATTTTTCAAGACACCCTGTTGAATCTGAACATGAGACTGTGGATGATGATGATGATGAAGAGTGTTTTGTAGCTTCTCTGGGATTAGATGAGATGTGTGCTGTCAGTGAAGATGAGTGGAGAGATCTTCTCTCAAAGGATGTTTTACTGTGCGAAGTCATCAAGTACGTAAAAGAAGGTTGGCTTAGGGAGAAGAATGCGCATTTTTCACTCCAGACGTTTATCAAAGTTTCCTCTGAACTTTCTGTTGAAGATGACTTTCTTGTACGTGGTGACAGGTTAGTTCCTCCTGACAAGATGAGAGCGAGATTAATGTTAGGGGCACATGACGGTCACTTAGGGAAGACTCTCACTAAGAGAAGGCCATCTTAATAGTTCTGGTGGCCACAGATGGACAAAGATGTAGACTTATTTGTGGGGGATTGTATTATCTGTTGAAGTTCAGATAAGAGTTTAAAGGTTCGTACACCTCCTCTTCAGAACATTGTTTTACCACATAGGCCTTGGGAAAAGATTGGTATAGACCTAGTTGGACCTTTTAATATGCTTCCGGCTAATTCTAGGTTTGCTATTGTGGCAATTGATTATTACTCCAAGTGGCCAGAAATACGTTTTATCGATGAACCTAATTCGAAAAATGTCATTGATTTCCTAAAAGAAATTTTTGTGTGTGAAGGTTTTCCTTCCACCATTGTTAGCGACAATGGAGTACAATTTACTAGTCATGAATTCAACTGTTTTTTACGTCAAGGAGGTATAACGCATGCCAAGAGTGCACTCTATCATCCACAGACCAATGGTTTGGTGGAGCGCAAGAATAGGGTGCTCAACAATTGTGTCCAATGGGCTTTGGCAGGGAGGTGTAATGTACAAAATGCTGTGAGGTCCATGTTATGGTTTTATCGCACAACTCCACATTCTTCGACAAGAGTTTCCCCTTACGAACTACTTCGAGGGGGGAAACCTTGTTCTAAGGTTTGTCCAGGGTGGATGTCAAAGTGGGTTAAAATGGATTCTTTGAGTGATGTGGATGATTTTGTGAGAGAGAATGTGACGCAAGCACAGTTTCGTCAGAAACCATACTTTGATTCAAGGAAAAGGTCTTTATCTCAACCAATTGTTGTTGGAGATATTGTGCGTATAAAGATCCCTGTCCATAACCAAAAAGGGAGTTCAAAGTTCTCTGAACCTTTCACTGTTGAAAAAGTTTTCAGAAATGCTATAAGAATAAATACTAAGAACTGGTGGAATGTTTCGAGAGTTTTCAAAATCAACAGAAAAGTCGAACAAAATCCCTTGTGTGACCAAAATATTGTTTCTCCTTCTTCTCCTGTTACGCAGGAGTTCTCTACAATGTTTTGTTCCTGCCGAGTATCGTTGATATTTCTTTCTTTTTCTCCTTTTATTTTCTTTCTTTTCTTTTGTTTTATGGTCCACACTTTTCTCTACATCACTGTATTCTTCGCTTTTCTTTTTTTGTTTTCTATTTGTTTTTGAGGAAGAGGATAATGTAGTGTTTTCATCCAGCTTTGGAATACTTAGGCCATGATGTTCTGGCCTTAAGATTCTATTTGGAGTGTTAGGATTTGAAATGTACCGATCTGTGGAGATTGGAGAGCTGACGAAGCTGGCTGCTGCGCAGCACCTGTATACTAATAAACTAGATCTTATTTCATCACCCTGAAGTCAAGACCATCACTACAAAAATCCTGTCTGAGAGTGTGAGATTTTTCATTCAATAGATTTATTTGAAAGCTGAGTGTGAAGGAATACTACAAGAGCGGGAACCAAACGTACCTTTTTCCGCTGATCCCGCCAGTCGTCTCTCTTTGACGCCAAAGAGTTAACTACCCAAACTCCCTCTGTCCTACAGGAAACAACAAAGAACGAAGGAAAGCCTGACGAATGGGAACAGAGGGGAATGCCGGAAGAGGCGGGTCAGCCAGCATTTAGGGGTCTGACGCAGGAGGAAGGGGCGGACTGGAGGAGGAACCCGGAAGACGCCGAGACCCATGCGGACAGGACGGAGTATCGGAAGGAATCCCTAGGAAGCAAGAGGACCGAGGACGCCGCGCAGCCAGGTGAAGAAGACAGGGAGGACGTGCACTGCTGGTACGAAGGCTGGTGGACGCCCCCGGAGGACGCTGGCAGGCCGCTGCAACTCTGGAGAGTTGCGGCAGATGTGACACTCCGGGAAGGCAATCCCCAGAAGACCAGAAGAAGACGGGCAGAAACCAGGAGACATCCTAAAGCACAAACCAGTTGAGCATCTCAACTATAAACTCGACTAATATCATGTTTACCATTTTTCCTACTTCAATAAAAGTCAACCATTCAACCACCACTCAGGCCTCCGAGTTTCTATTTCCGCCCATCCCTCCGACAAGTGGTGTCAGAAATGGTATCCGCGGAAATGGAGGCCGCACTGCAGAAAATGGTGGACAATCAAGAGAGGCTGGGACGCATTATGGAAAAGTTTCTGGCAGTAGCAGAGGATGACAGGGGAGAACTTCATCAAACCCTGACTAGTCACAGCCAAAGTCAAGAGAACTCAATCGGAAAATTAGCAGATACCCTTAGCCAACAAAGGGGACATACCACCCTCCCCTCGGTGATGCTACAAAAATATGTGAGTGGAGAAGATCCGGAGTTCTTCTTTTGCAATTTTGAATGGATGGCCAGGGCCGCAGGATGGCCCCTGGAGAAATGGGGTCATTACTTAGGACCCCTCCTTTCAGGAGATATGCAAGCAGCCTACCAGGCAGCCAACCCCCTGGGGTTAACCCCCTATGATGAGATAAAGAAATACATTCTGGAAAGACTAGGTATAGATGAGGAAACTTATCATATAAGATTGCGGCAAATCAAGGAAGGACCCCAAGAAACGCCTAGAGCGCTGTCATACCGAGTAAAAGACATGGCAGAAAGATGGCTCAAGCCATTCGGATCCAGTAAAGAAGAAATCATGGAGAGAATTTATTTAGAAAATATTTGACTTCCCTACATCCACCCATACAGAAATGGGTACGACAACATACCCAACTCAATATGGAGAGAGCAGTTGAAATAGCCAGTGCCTTTAGTAGAGTCATGGAGCTACAAAAGAGCCAAGAAGAAGCTCATGTGAAACCGTCAGGACACATTATCATAAAGAGCCATAGGCTCCCTGTAACAAAAAAACCTGAGACTGTTACTCTGCTGCCTGGTCCTTTACCTGCCCCTTTTAGACCAACCACCCCCACAGGACCCCAGTGTTTTAATTGTGGAGGGTTTGGATATATAGCCAGGGTATGTCCTCAAAGAGAAGAGCCGATGGAAGTAGGACTAACACAATCCTACTACTGCACTAGAGAAGGGCAACCCCTTCCCTACCATAAAACAGTGAGAGTAAATGGGGAGGACCAGTCTGCCCTAATCGATACAGGGTGTCTGCATTGTGTCATGAGGCCTCAAACCATGCCCGGGGGTAACCCTCAACCCACAGATCTAGTCAACATACAATGTGTGCATTGGAACAGTAGGGAATACCCTACTACTGAGGTACAGGTACAACATGAGCCAGCGGTAGAGCCAATCCCTTTGCGCGTGGGACTCATCCCTAAACTCCCAGAACCCTTCATATTAGGAAGAGACTATCCCTTCATAGACCAGCTTCTAAAAGATGAAACCGAAGAATGAAGAAAGACTGCTCCATTCTCTAAAGAGCAAGACCTTGGGTTTGCCCCACGGAAAGCCAGAAAAAGTAACAAGCAAAAGAAAAGAGAAAAAAACATGTGGTCACAAATAGCCCTGACGCAACCCCAAGAGGAAATTATGTGGCAATATGATCCAGGGCTCTCAATAGCGCAAAGAGAAGACCCAACCCTAAGGGAAGCCTGGAACAACGCCAAGGAAGAGGAAGACCCCGATCAATTAGGTCCCCAATTCTTTGTAAGAAGAGAGTTACTATATAGGAAGGGAGGGAGGGACCACAAACCTTAGCTGTTAGTACCCCAAAAATATAGTGATAAAGTCCTTTTTCTGGCCCATAGCCATTTGTTGGGGGGTCATTTCGGTGGGGAAAAGACCGAGAGAGATATTCTCGATAAGTTCTACTGGCCGGCAATATATCAACAGATCTGCCGGTATTGTAAAGAATGTTCTGTTTGCCAGAAAAACAGTAGATGTCTTCCCCCTAAAGCCCCCCTTTGCCTGTTACCCATAATTGAAGAACCCTTCACCCGGGTGGGAATGGACATTATTGGTCCCCTTCTTCCCTCTCGTAGTGGCTGCAGATATGTGTTGGTCTTGGTAGATTATGCCACACGTTTCCCCAAGGCCGTGGCTCTAAGGCAACCCAACGCCTCTCAGATAGCCAAAGCTATGATTTCTATCTTTTCCAGAGTAGGATTTCCCCGGGAAATCATAACTGACATGGGCACACCTTTTGTGTCTAAATTGATGAAGCAAGTTTGCCAACAGTTGAACATTAAACAACTAAGAACATCCGCCTACCATCCACAAACTGATGGGTTAGTGGAAAGATATAATGCCACCCTTAAAACCACCCTGATAAAACTCCTTGATTTTGAGACTAGAAAATGGGAGGATATGTTGCCCTTGACTCTTTTCGCCATCCGCTGTAAACAGCAGAAGAGCACGGGGTATCCGTCCTTTGAATTATTATATGGAAGGTCCCCACGTATACTCTTAGATATGGCAAAAGAGGAATGGGAAGAAGAACACCGGGGCAAACCTTTACCTGAATACATCCTGGGTCTCAAAACTCACCTCCAAGCACTATGCAGTATTGTAAAAAGCCATCTAGAACAGGCCCAATGTTCTCTAAAAGCCCAATATGATAAGAATACTAAGACCTGTACCTTCGGCATAGGAGACTATGTTTTATTGATGTTGTCTAGCTCTGACCATAAGATGCTAGGGTAGTGGCAGGGCCCTTTCAGGATAATAGAAAAGGTGACCCCGGTAACCTACCGTCTGGAACTAGATCCTAAAAGGCTTGCCCATTCTCAGATCTATCATGTCAATCTATTAAATAAATGGGAAGGGCCCATTCCTACCCTGCTGGGACTCACGGAGACAACCGAACCGTTGTATCACCAAAGTATAGATCCTGAGCTCTCAGTTCAACAAAGACACGAGTTATGCACTTGTTTACAACCCTTACAAGATGTATTTTCCCTTATGCCAGGAAAAACAGACGTTAGGGTGTCACACAGAGGAAGGCAGAGCCTGCCAACACCAGCCGGATACAGCGGGAACGATGGCGATGCAAGTTTGCCCCTTCCCCTAAGGAGAGATGTCTGGGAGTAATTTGGAAGTACACTACAGGGAAATATCTCTAATCGGGGAAAGGGAAAAGAAAGGGATAAAGAAACTGGAGCGTAGCTGTGAAGCCTCCGGACTAGGGGATCTTCGGAGGGAATGGTTCTCTCACGTCTTATCTGTCACCCTGAGTGCCCTGGAAGAGAGACCACACATTCGTTAACACTATAAATCATATGCCTTACACTCCTTCTCCCTCCCACCTTATGTGTATGTACTTACTCAGACTTCGGCTGCACATCCACCCATAGGATAACAGTGGCAATATTGCCTGAAGAGGAAGACCATATAACAACGTTGTCGCTCACCCACGTAGAGGCACGTGATCTGAAAGAACGCCTCCCTTAGACTTCAGGGAGAACTTGGCAGTACCAGCCTCTGCGCAAAAACTGGAACGTGTACTCCAATTTCTTCCAGGCGAAACACTCCTTCTCGCCCCGACCTTCCAGTCAGCTGGAGGCGAAGAAGTAAACGTGCCTAATTAAGCCGTCGGGTAGCGCGGTGTCTCCCCCATCCCTTCTCTTCAGGGAGGCAAGGAGCAAAAGCGCTGGTTTGTTCGTGCAATAAATCCAGGTGTAGGGAACTCCTTTCAACAGCGGAATCACGTGCAAACGAGGCGTTTGCACTCTCAAGGAACTTCTTTGGAAGCTCCGGGGATCTATTCTTCGTAGGAGTGTAGACGCGCTCTTCTGTGTTGGGCGCGGGCTTGGGAAAGCCGAATCCTGCCGCGTCGCGCAGCCAGCAGGCAGCGATGTGGCCACCTAAGTCAGCGGGGTCTTCTCCGCGTAAGACGAAGCTCCAGCAATCCCTAGCCGGGACTGGAGACAGGCCTTAAATCAATACTTCGCTATTATTTAGAAGGGCGGGAGTTTGTCCTATTCACTGATCATGCCCCCTTGGAGTGAATGGCCAAGAATAAGGGTCATAATGATAGGGTTTTAAGATGGTTCCTAACACTCCAACCTTATCGTTTTACCACTTTACACGAAAAGGAAAAGAACAAACCAATGCGGACTTCCTATCCAGATATCCCCTTGATCCTTTTCTTGCAGCCAAGAAAGTTAGGGAAGGGGGATGTGAAGGAATATTATGAGAGCGGGAACCCAACCTACCTTTTTCCGCCGATCCCGCCAGTCGAGAGAAAGTTGACGTCAAAGAGTTAACTACCCCACCTCCCTCTGTCCTACAGAAAACAACAAAGAACGAAGGAAAGCCGGACGAATGGGAACAGAGGGGAATGCCGGAAGAGGCGGGAGAGCCAGCATTTAGGGGTCTGACGCAGGAGGCACTATCCATGCAGTCCCCTAATCACCTACACACTACTCATTCGCTCCTTCAATTCCCCAGGTAGTACCCATGCAGTCCAGCAATCACACTGTCACTCTCCGTCCACTCCTCCAATCATCCAGCCAGTACGATGTCCTTATATAATCACTGTGCCAAAACCCAAGCACTTATAAATTCACCATGCTGTCAACTTGCAGCACTCTAAGTATCCAGTCACTATCAGTGTACTTGTACAATGACTCAGGCAATAACACATGGAGTGCTACAATCAAATGTGCGCTATCCATGCAGTCCTCTATCCACCTCCACACTACTGATTCGCTCCTCCAATTACCCAGGTAGTACCCATGCAGTCCAGTAATCACACTCACTCTCCGTTCACTCCTCCAATCATCCAGCCTGTACCATGTCCTTATCTAATCACCTCGCCAAATCACAAACACTTGTAAATTCACCATGCTGCCAAATTGCAGCACTCTAAGTATCCAGTCGCTCCTCCATTTACTCAAGTAGTACCCATGCACTCCGACAATCACACTGTCACTCTCCATGCACTCCTCAAATCATCCAGCCAGTACCATGTCCTTATCTAATTAATGCACCAAAACCTAAGCACTTATAAATTCGCCATGCTGTCAACTTGCAGCACTCTAAGTATCCAGTCACTATCCGTGTACTTGTACAATGACTCAGGCATTAACACATGCAGTGCTACAATTAAATATACGCTATCCATGCAGTACTCTATCCAGCTCCACACTACTGATTCGCTCCTCCAATTACCCAGGTAGTACCCATGTATTCCAGTAATCACACTGTCACTCTCTGTGCACTCCTCCAATCATCCAGCCAGTACCATGTCCTTATCTAATCACTGCGCCAAAACCCAAGTGTTAGAAATGGGGGTCTCTGGTTGGCAGTGGAGGGCTACTGTCCAAGCAGGGACCCTTCATTCTAAGTCAGAGTGAAGGGCTGTACCCCTTTGACAACCCCTGCTCCACCCTGTGTTAACGTAGCACGAGCAGTTAGGCTAATCTCAGAGGCCGTGTGTTAATCGTTTATGACCATACACAGTAATACAGTGAGGAACACTACAAAGGGACCAAACACAGGTAGGTATCAAACAAATAGTTATCTTTATATAAAGGGTTATAACAAGACCAATAAATGAGGAACCACAATACTGTACAAAAATAATTCTCCCTGGATGCTGCAAAAATAGTTCCAATGGGTAAAGCAAAGCTCAGTTCAGGGCAATGATCTCTGCGACCCTTTTTACTCACAGTTCTGAAATGTTGTCAAATAATCCACAAACAATGCCACTCCGGCGGGTTAGCGATGTTTTTCCTCACGCTCGGGGTCGCGGCCGCTTGCTAACGGGGGTTAGCGACAATTTTGGGGCCCGCAAACGGACAGGGCGATGATCAGGCCAGTGAGCCCTCAGCGACAGCGAAGCGATGATTTTCCTGATGCTCCGCGGCAGTAGCGATGATTTTCGGGCCGCAAACGTGCGGGGCGATGATCAGGCCAGTGAGCCCTCAGCGACAGCGAAGCGATGATTTTCCTGATGCTCCGCGGCAGTAGCGATGATTTTCGGGTCGCACACGTGCGGGGCGATGATCAGGCCAGCGAACCCTTAGTGGCAGCGATGCGGTGATGTTCTTGACACTCCGTAGCTGTAGCGATAATTCTTAGGCCCGCAAACGTACGGGGCGATGATCAGGCCAGCAAGATCTCAGCGGCAGCGATGCGATGATTTTCTTGACGCTCCTCCTCAGCTGCGGCGGCTCGCTAACAGGCATTAGCGATGAAAATGAAGACTACTGGTCCTGAGACTTCAATCAGGGGGCTAGTTCTCTCTCTAGCCCTGGGGTGATTACAGGGTCAAGATTAAAAAGTTCTCCTACAGCTCCTTTTCCCTCCTTTTTCCTGTCCAATGAAAACTACTGCAGGCCAATCCAGGGAACAGCACACAACACCAGGACAGTCCTCTCCTGCAGCTTTCTTCAGTTACACGGACAGAGGTTGGTCTTGAGATCCAGGGGCAATACCATTTGTAGGGGTTTCAGCACAGATATTTATACCCCAAAAGTCTTTGTTCTCAGAAACTACAAGTCACTGAACGCAGCCAGAACCAGTTCTGCCCAGCCCTGGAGCACTTTGTTTACCAGGCTGCATCCTTCCTTTCAGAAAGAAGGGGTCTGCCCTCAGACGCACAGTGGGAGGTGGAGCCAGCATTCACCTTGCCAGGCACAGCCCTATTCAAGTGCAGGAGCTACCCCTCCCCTCACTCCAAGGCAGATCTCTCTATTCAACCCAGGTCTGACTCAGCCTGCCCTGTCCCTCCAAAACCAGACAGCCAATACACATAACAGCAGAGCACACTGGAAGGCTTAGGCAAGAAAATACTTACTTTCTAAAAGTGGTATTTTCAAACAGAATATAAAAATAAACTCCACTAAAAGATGTATTTTAATATTCTGAGCTCAGACATACTAAATTCGTTTTTCTACCATGTTCTATGGGACAGTTAGGACTATAGAATGTAATAGCCAAACCTCCCATTCTGGCCTATGGAGAACAGCTAGCCTTACAGTAGTGAAAAACGAAATTGGGTGTAATTCACTACCAGGACATGCTACACACATCAGAGCATGTCCTACCTTACACATACAATGCACCCTACCATAGGGGTGGCTTACATGATGCCAAGGGAAGGTTCAGGGGCTGGGAAGTGGGTGTACTTCACAGCCAAGATGGACGTTCTAGACTGCACACAGACACTGCAGTGGCAGGTCTGAGACACACTTTACAGACTGCCTCTGTGGGTGCGCAAATCAGCGCTGCAGGCCCACCAGCAGCATTTGGTTTACCAGCTCTGGGCACACACAGGCCACATTACTAGGGACTAACAGGTAGACCAAATAAGCCAATCATGAGTACACCAATTCATATGTCATCTTTATACAGGGAGCATCCGCGCTGCAGCACTGAATGGCAGTGGCGCAGCGCCCAGAGCATCTATCACCATAAAAACAGAGGAGGCATAGCGGAAAAAATGGAAGGGAAACTCACGCCAATGGTGTCAGGTCTAACACGTGTCCCCCCCAGCTGAAATGTGGGGAGAGCTACCCATCCTCTGGGAGGTTCTCATCACTAAGGCGGAAAAACCTGGACAGACCGTCAGCATTGGCGTGCTCTGTACCAGGGCGGTGTTTCACCGTAAAGTCCATCCCCTGTAGGGAAATGGACCAACTCAACAACTTGGGATTCTCACCCCTCATTTGCATCAACCATCTGAGGGGCCTGTGGTCTGTCTGAACCCGGAAGTGAGTCCCAAACAGGTATGGTCTCAGCTTCTTCAATGCCCAGACCACAGAAAATGCTTCCCGCTCAATTGCAGTCCACCTCTGTTCCCGTGACAGTAGCCTCCTACTGATGAAGGCTACAGGTTGGTCTAGTCCCTCCTCATTGATCTGTGACAGCACAGCCCCCACCCCATGCTCTGAAGCTTCTGTCTGGACAACAAATTCTTTAGCAAAGTTGGGTGCCTGGAGTACGGGCGCTGTACACATGGTAGTCTTGAGGGCATCAAAAACTTTTTGGCAGGTGTCAGTCCAGTTCACAATCTTTGGCTGCTTCTTGGAAGTCAGCTCTGTCAAGGGTGCAACAATGTTTCCATACCCCTTGACAAACCTCCTGTAGTACCCTGTGAGTCCTAAGAAGGCCCTCACCTGCGTCTGGGTCCTTGGGGGCTCCCAAGTCAGGATGGTCTCAATCTTGGGCTGCAGGGGTGCCATTTGGCCACTCCCCACTTGTTGTCCTAGGTACACCACAGAACCCTGCCCAATCTGGCACTTACTGGCCTTGATTGTGAGGCCTGCTCTGCGCAGTGCCATCAACACTTCCCAGAGGTGGCGCAAGTGATCCTCCCAGGAGGAACTGAACACTGCAATGTCGTCCAGGTATGCGGCACTGAAATCCTCCAGTCCAGCCAACACCTGGTTGACCAACCTCTGAAAGGTGGCAGGGGCATTCTTCATCCCAAAGGGCATCACACGGAACTGGTAGTGCCCATTGGGTGTGGAGAATGCTGACCTCTCCTTTGCCCCATCAGTCAGGGCGATCTGCCAGTACCCAGACGTTTGATCAAATGTGCTGAGGTACCGGGCAGCCCGTAGCCGATCAATGAGCTCATCTGCTCTGGGGATGGGGTGTTCGTTGGTCCTTGTGCCCGAATTGAGACCTCGGTAGTCCACACAGAACCTTAGTTCAGGGGCCTCACCAGGCACGGCAGCCTTTGGTACCAAGACCACTGGGCTGGACCAAGGGCTGCTAGAGGACTCAATCACCCCTAGGGCAAACATTTTGGAGACCTCCTCCTTAATGCAGTCCCGGACCCTGTAAGACACCAGGTAAGCCTTATGCTTAACAGGGGGGCTGTCCCCGGTGTCTACCTCATGGACGCACCAGTCAGTGATGCCGGGCACTAGGGAAAACAAATCTGAGAATTGTCCCAACAGCTGGTGACAATCTCTCTGCTGCTCAGGGGTCAGTGTGGTGGAGAAGACCACACCCTCCTCTGACCCATCCTTCTCTTCTGCGCACAGGTGGTCAGGAAGAGGCTCACTCTCCTCCTCCATTCCAGCATCTGTGGCAAGCAACATGCCCACTTCAGACCTCGCAAAGTGGGGCTTCAGGCAGTTCACATGCAGGACCCGCAGGGGGTTCCGGGGCGACTGAAAGTCCACCAAGTAGGTGACTTGACTTTTGCGCTCCACCACCTCAAATGGGCCGGTCCACTTATCTTGGAGTGCGCAGGGCTCCACTGGGGCCAGTACCCAAACCTTCTGGCCAGGTTGAAACTCGACCAGAGTGGCATTCTGGTTGTGCCAACGTTTCATCTCCTCCTGGCTGGCTTCCAGAGTTGCCTCAGCAATCTTTCTGAAACGCCGAGTCTGGTTCCTGAAGGCCAAGATGTAGCTAAATACGTCTTGGGGAGGTTTCCTGGGAGATTGCTCCCAGCCTTCCTTGACCAGACTCAGAGGCCCTCTGACCGGGTGACCGTAGAGTAGTTCAAAGGGGCTGAACCCTAAGGACTTCTGGGGCACCTCATGGTAGCCGAACAACAGGCATGGCAAGAGAATGTCCCACTTACGCCTCAGGGGCTCCTCTAGGCCCATAATCATACCTTTCAAGGTCCGGTTGAACCTTGCAACCAGACCATTTCCTTGGGGGTGGTAAGGGGTGGTGAACTTATAAATTACTCCACACTCCTCCCACAGAGACTTCATGTACTGGGAGATGAAGTTGGTCCCCCTGTCAGACACCACCTCTCTGGGCAACCCCACACGGGAGAAGATCCCCATCAGTGCACGTCTCACCACGAGGGCCGTCACTGTCCTGAGCGGGATGACTTCAGGGTACCGGGTGGCATGGTCCACCAAGGCCAGGATGTACCTGTTGCCCATGGCTGTCTTGGGGTCCTTAGGCCCCACAATGTCAATTCCCACTCGCTCGAATGGGGTACTCACAATGGGGAAGGGCTGGAGTGGGGCCTTGATCTTCCCCCTACTCTTCCCACTTGCCTGGCAAGTCTCACAGGTCCTACAATAAGTATCTGTACTTTTGCGCATCTGGGGCCAATAGAAGTGGGTGACCAGCTTCTCAAAGGTCTTGGTCTGCCCCAGATGTCCTGCCAACGGAATGTCATGAGCCAACCCCAGTAGGAAGGCTCTGAAGCACTCGGGTACCACCAGCACACGGGCTGACCCCGGCTCACAGCCTTAGGCTCACTATACAGGAGACTGTTCTCCCAATAGATCAGATGCGAACCAGACATATCACCTGCTGCCTGGGCTGCAGCCTGACGCCACATACCCTCAAGAGAAGGGCAAGCTTTCTGCTGCTCACAAAAGTCCTCCCTGGTGGGTCCCCCCTCTTGCTGTCAATGGGTCAGCTCAGGCAGGTTCCCCAAGTCGGTGCTTTGCTCCCCGATAGGCTCCAGGGCATCCCCGTGAAGGGCTGCTCCTTCCTGGGCTGTGGGAACTAGGGGGGTTGGTTTCCCGCACCCCCTGCTCCTGCTCTCTAAGGCAAGGATCTGGGCCATACTTTCAGGCTCCAGTCTTTTCTCAGCACCCTCTTTGGCTGCCATGGACCGAGTGGTGGCACACGCCCATTCTGGCAGACCCAGCATTTCCATGTGAGAACTCCTCTCCACCATAGTCCATGGGGAGTTCTCCAAATCATTGCCCAACAGACAGTCTACAGGCATGGCGGGCCTCACAGCTACCTGAAGAGTTCCTGAGACCCCCCCCACTCGAAGGGAACCTGAGCCACCTCACATTGGCTCTCTGAGTTGTCGGCTGACACTACTGGGCAGAATGCATGGGGAATGAACTGCTCCTTGGACACCAACCGGGAGCTGGCAGCAGTTATACTGGCTCCTGTGTCCCTGAGAGCCTCCACTTTATGGCCATTGATGGTCACCCACTGCCTGTATTTCTTAGTGTTGTCAGGCAGTGCAGGTTTAGGGACCATCTCACAGTCTCCTAGGGAGACAAGGGTTAACTGTACAGGGTCCCACCACTCTTGGGCATCCATCTCTTCTCCTTCAAAGCTACACAAGCCATCTGGCGGGGTGGCACACGGGAGGGTGCGGCAGTAGCCCTCTGAGGACACTGGGGATCAAAGGACCGGTGGCCAACTTGGCCACAATGATAACAAGTAGGGGATCCCCTGGGAACAGGCCTACCTGAAGGGGGCATTGGCCTCCTTTCTTGGGGAGGCTGGGACACCACTGCTTGGTTCCCTTGGGTATTACTTTGGGGCCCTCTGTGAAACTCCCTTGGTTGAACCCTGTCCCCCCACCTCTCTGCTGGGGACCCTGCCTACCTCTGGCGTAGTCTCCCATTGGACCCTTGTGGACCCTGAGGCTGACCCAGCGGTCCGCCTCCTCAGCAAGCTTCCTAGGTTTAGTCAGCCTGCAATCAATGAGGTGTTGGTGTAGCTCAGGAAAACAGTTTTCAGATAGATGCCCCCATGCAATCAAATCATACAGTTGCTCAAAGGTTTCTACTTTGCTACCTTTTGCCCAGCGTTCCATTGCTCTGCAAAAAAAGACACATATTCCACCCATGTGGTACCTTCCAACTTCTTACAGGACCTAAACCTTTGTCTGTACATAGCGGGTCATCAGTGCTTCCTTCATGTGTTCATAAACCATTCTACTTCCTGGGGGCAGATCCAACAAGGTGTCTCTTCCCTCACTCACAAACCGTCCCCATAACCCTGCTCCCCAATCCTTCTCAGGGACCCGGTTGGACACCACAGCTATTTCATAAGCGGCAAACCATTGCCCAATATCCTCACTCTTGTGGAAATCCTTAATAACCTCTTTGGGAATGTATACTCTGCTCTCTGTCTGTACAACCGGTATGCTGCCACCAGAGGGAATGGAGGTCTCTCCACTCTTTGCCTTAATCTCCAGCTCCCTCAATGCTCTCTCATGCTCAAGTTTCATTCTCATCATTTCAAATTCTAGCTTCTTGATCTCAAGGTCTCTCTCCTTCTGACCTTGTAGTTGCATCTTAGCCATCTCCTTATTATGGCGTCTCTCTCTTTCCTTGTTCTCCATCTCCTCTGGGGACAGAGCCCTTGCCGACACACTTGTGCCCAGGCTGGAAAGCGCTTTACTACCTACTGCATCAATCACTTCATGCACATTTCCCCCCTCCTCCACAGGCTCTCCCATATTCCTAGGGGCATCCCTGGCTGCTAGCGAGGCCTTCAGTGCCTTGCAGAATTCTTCTTTCCTGGTGAACCCTGTGGTAGGGACTGTAAATTTCTCACAAAAAATGTTTAGCTCCTTGGACGTGTAGGTATCTATCTTCTCCTCTCCCCAGGAGAACTCTTCTGGGTCAGCAACTCTGGGCTTGGCCATTGTGTCAACAACTGGCACTCTTAATCAAAAATAGAATCTAAAAAGAAATCCTCAAATACGTATGTGGCACGTTATGGTCTGCACTCACTAGTAGTGTACACTATAATTACTGTATGCGGTCACCAACGCAAGTCCAGATCCCACAGCTGCCACCAATGGTAGAAATGGGGGTCTCTGGTTGGCAGTGGAGGGCTACTGTCCAAGCAGGGGCCCTTCTTTCTAAGTCAGAGTAAAGGGCTGCACCCCTTTGACAACCCCTGCTCCACCCTGTGGGAACGTAGCACAAGCAGTTAGGCTAATCTCAGAGGTCCTGTGTTAAGCGTTTATGACCATACACAGTAATACAGTGAGGAACACTACAAAGGGACACAACACAGGTAGGTGTCAAACAAATAGTTATCTTTATTTAGAGGCTTATCACAAGACCAATAAATGAGGAACCACAATACTGTACAAAAATAATTCTCTCTGGATGCTGCAAAAATAGTTCCAATGGGGAAAGCAAAGCTCAGTTCAGGGCAATGATCTCTGCAACCCTTTTTACTCACAGTTCTGAAATGTTGTCAAATAATACACAAAAAATGCCGCTCCGGAGGGTTAGCGATGTTGTTCCTCATGCTCGGGGTCGCGGCCGCTCGCTAACAGGGGCTAGCGACAATTTTGTGGCCCGCAACCGGCCAGGGTGATGATCAGGCCAGCAAGCCCTCAGCGGCAGCGAAGCGATGATTTTCCTGATGCTCCGTGGCTGTAGCGATGATTTTCGGGCCGCAAACGTGCAGGGCGATGATCAGGCCAGCGAGCCCTCAGCGGCAGCGATGCGACGATTTTCCTGACGCTCCGCGGCTGTAGCAATGATATTCGGGCCGCACACGTGCAGGGCGATGATCAGGCCAGCGAACACTGAGCGCCAGCGATGCAGTGACGTTCTTGATGCTCCGTAGCTGTAGCAATCATTTTTAGGCCCGCAAACGTGCGGGCGATGATCAGGCCAGCGAGCTCTCAGTGGCAGCGATGCGATGATTTTCTTGACGCTCCTCGGCTGCGGCGGCTCGCTAACAGGACTTAGCGATGAAAATGAAGTCTACTGGTCCTGGGACTTCAGTCAGGGGGCTAGTTCTCTCTGATTGCAGAGTCAAGATTAAAAAGTTCTCTTTCAGCTCCTTTTCCCTCCTTTTTCCTGTCCAATGAAAACTACTGCAGGCCAATACAGGGAACAGCACACAACACCAGGACAGTCCTCTCCTGCAGCTTTCTTCAGTTCCACGGACAGAGGTTGGTCTTGAGATCCAGGGGCAATACCAATTGTAGGGGTTTCAGCACAGATATTTATACCCCAAAAGTCTTTGTTCTCAGAAGCAACAACTCACTGAAACCAGCCAGAACCAGTTCTGCCCAGCCCTGGAGCACTTTGTTTACCAGGCTGCATCCTTCCTTTCAGAAAGAGGGGGTCTGCCCTCAGACGCAAAGTGTAGGCATCAAACCAATAGTTATCTTTATATAGAGGCTTATCACAAGACCAATAAATGAGGAACCACAATACTGTACAAAAATAATTCTCTCTGGATGCTGCAAAAATAGTTCCAATGGGGAAAGCAAAGCTCAGTTCAGGGCAATGATCTCTGCGACCCTTTTTACTCACAGTTCTGAAATGTTGTCAAATAATCCACAAAAAATGCTGCTCCGGTGGGTTAGCGATGTTTTTCCTCACGCTCGGGGTCGCGGCCGCTCGCTAACGGGGGTTAGCGACAATTTTGGGGCCCGCAACCCGGCAGGGCGATGATCAGGCCAGCGAGCCCTCAGCGGCAGCGAAGCGACGATTTTCCTGATGCTCCGTGGCTGTAGCGATGATTTTCGGGGCCGCAAACGTGCTTGGCGATGATCAGGCCAGCGAGCCCTCAGCGGCAGCGATGCAACGGTTTTCCTGGCGCTCCGCGGCTGTAGCGATGATTTTCGGGCCGCAAACGTGGGGGCGAGGATCAGGCCAGTGAGCCCTCAGCGGCAACGATGCGGTGATGTTCTTGACGCTCCGTAGCTCTAGCGATAATTTTTAGGCCCGCAAACGTGCGGGCCGATGATCAGGCCAGCGAGCTCTCAGCGGCAGCAATGCGATGATTTTCTTGATGCTCCTCGGCTGCGGCGGCTCGCTAACAGGACTTAGTGACGAAAATGAAGTCTACTGGTCCTGAGACTTCAGTCAGGGGGCTAGTTCTCTCTCTAGTCCTTGGGTGATTGCAGGGTCAAGATTAAAAAGTTCTCTTACAGCTCCTTTTCCCTCCTTTTTCCAGCCCAATGAAAACTACTGCAGGCCAATCCAGGGAACAGCACACAACACCAGGACAGTCCTCTCCTGCAGCTTTCTTCAGTTCCACGGACAGAGGTTGGTCTTGAGATCCAGGGGCAATACCAATTGTAGGGGTTTCAGCACAGATATTTATACCCCAAAAGTCTTTGTACTCAGAAGCTACAAGTCACTGAACTCAGCCAGAACCAGTTCTGCCCAGCCCTGGAGCACTTTGTTTACCAGGCTGCATCCTTCCTTTCAGAAAGAGGGGGTCTGCCTTCAGACGCACAGTGGGAGGTGGAGCCAGCATTCACCTTGCCAGGCACAGCCCTATTCAAGTGCAGGAGCTACCCCTCCCCTCACTCCAAGGCAGTTCTCTCTATTCAACCCAGGTCTGACTCAGCCTGCCTTGTCCCTCCAAAACCAGACAGCCAATACACATAACAGCAGAGCACACTGGAAGGCTTAGGCAAGAAAATACTTACTTTCTAAAAGTGGTATTTTCAAACACAGAATATAAAAATAAACTTCACTAAAAGATGTATTTTAATATTCTGAGCTCAGACATACTAAATTCGTTTTTCTACCATGTTCTATGGGTCAGTTAGGACTATAGAATGTAATAGCCAAACCTCCCATTCTGGCCTATGGAGAACAGGTAGCCTTACAGTAGTGAAAAACAAAATTGGGTGTAAATCACTACCAGGACATGCTACACACATCAGAGCATGTCCTACCTTACACATACAATGCAACCTACCACAGGGGTGGCTTACATGATGCCAAGGGAAGGTTCAGCGGCTGGGAAGTGGGTGCACTTCACAGCCAAGATGGCAGTTCTAGACTGCACACAGACACTGCAGTGGCAGGTCTGAGACACACTTTTCAGGCTGCCTTTGTGGGTGGCGCAAATCAGCGCTGCAGGCCCACCAGCAGCATTTGGTTAACCAGCCCTGGGCACACACAGGCCACATTACTAGGGACTAACAGGTAGACCAAATAAGGCAATCAGGGGTTCACCAATTCATATGTCATAGAGGGAGCATCCTCGCTGCGGCACTGAATGGCAGTGGCGCAGCGCTCAGAGCATCTATCACCATAAAAACAGAGGAGGCACAGCGGAAAAAATGGAAGGGAGACTCACGCCAATGGTGCCACGTCTAACACCAAGCACTTATAAATTCACCATGCTGTCAACTTGCAGCACTCTAAGTATCCAGTCACTATCAGTGTACTTGTACAATGACTCAGGCAATAACACATGCAGTGCTACAATCAAATGTGCACTATCCATGCAGTCCTCTATCCACCTCCACACTACTGATTCGCTCCTCCAATTACCCAGGTAATACCCATGCAGTCCAGTAACCACACTGTCACTCTCCGTTCACTCCTCCAATCATCCAGCCAGTACCATCTCCTTATCTAATCACCTCATCAAAACACAAACACTTGTAAATTCACCATGCTGCCAAATTGCAGCACTCTAAGTATCCAGTCACTATCCATGTACTTGTACAATGACTCAGGCATTAACACATGCAGTGCTACAATCAAATGTGCACTATCCATGCAGTCCGCTAACCATCTCCACACTACTGATTCACTCCTCCAATGACCCAAGTACTACCCATGCAGTCCAGACATCACACTGTCACTCCCAGTGCACTATTCCAATCAATCAGCCAGTACCATTTCTTTATCTAATCAATGCACCAAAACCCAAGCACTTATAAATTCACCATGCTGTCAACTTGCAGCACTCTAAGTATCTAGTCACTACCCATGTACTTGCACAATGACTCAGGCATTAACACATGTAGTGCTACGATCAAATGTGCACTATTCATGCAGTCCTCTAACCACCTCCACACTACTGATTCACTCCTCCAATTACCCAGGTAGTACCCATGTAGTCCAATAATCACACTGTCACTTTCTGTTCACTCCTCCAATCATCCAGCCAGTACCATGTCCTTATCTAATCAATGCACCAAAACCTAAGCACTTAAGCAGTAAATATGGCCGCCTGGTAGGAGCTCGCATTAGGAGCTCCTGTCGCTTGGGATCCCCATTGTGGCAATATCCCTATCAGCAACCGCCATCCTGGAAAACCGTCGTCATATGAATAACAGGAGATACTGGAACTATCTAATTTACATTCTCTTCCCGTCTACTGGTCTCTCTGTGGAGGGGCGACAGGACCTGGCTCGCCGAACGCTCATCGGTAGAGAAGAACCACCGTTCCTTGCTGAGCCCCGTGTGCTGGCTCGCGCTGTCCCTCGGCTCTCGGATGGTCCATGGGACACGACCTTCTGGCTCCTGGCTCCTGGCTCCACGGACCGTAGAGTAACATCCCCCATCATCCGGCATCCCCCGTCGGTGCGGGGCGCGGCCCCTGGCTTCCGCTGCTGTTTCCCCGGGGTCGGACAATCCTTGGCACCCGGATGCGCTGTCCCCTTCGACTATACTCGAACAGCTCCATGAGCAGAACCGTCTGCGTTCTGTGTGCTGGCCTTCGGAGCCTTCCTGGCCACGGTGTTCTGTTCCTTCGAGGACACACGGGGCTCACCGGCGGCAGCAAGGTTCGACGGGCCTCTCTGCCCCACCCCCTTGGATTATCCCGTAGAAAAAGACCTCAACCCACATAACAACGCAGATTGCTTGTTACTGCCTCGTTGCTGCCCCAGTGTTCGTATTTATTATCATCATCTTGGACACTAACGTATCCCACACTTCAAGGCCACAACTCCCACTCCATTCAACAAAAAAAAAAAATGCACCCTGATCATCCTAGCTGCGGATTCTTTATACGCCTATACAAGCTCATCGTGGACATTTGGTCTCCTCAAGGTAACGCTCGTTTTTGGGGCATTTTACTCTTCTTCCATTTGTTTTCACATGCCCTCTGATATTCTTAAGATGGCAGCAACCTTAGCTTTATTCATCCCTAAAATGTCCGGGACCATTCATTTATCCTTCTCCTGTCCACTCCCAGCACTGGCCCCAACTACTGATGTAAATCAGTCTACACTGAAATAGGACTTCCTTTCCATCTCTCAGCTCCTACGGTCAGCGTAACTAGACTCTATTGTTTGGTCTCCCAGAGCTCCCACTTCCCTTATGGGCATGGAAATAGGACTACTAGGTTGCTCCATAGGCTATAGAAACTGACTATGGGCCACACAACTGCTTTTATTAGCTCGCTCCCTTCGATGCGACTTTCCTAGTTTCCCCTCTCCTCTCATTAGCCTGTCCTCCCCCTCCCCTCAGTGCATAGTGATTTTTTTTCTCTTGGCACCCGCGGCTGACATCAACCTACCCCAAGCACGTTTCACCCCTTACCGTGCTATCCACATCATCATGGAGCACCCAGGCATGCACTCCTATAGCATCACGTATCCCCCTAATCTCTCCAAACAATCTGCCAAACTATTTAAGCACAACTTTTTAAAACTTCACCCCGAAACTCTCTTCGCTGACCCGTATTTCTCACTTCACAGTGGGATTACTACCACGGATGTCATTTTTCACACGAAACGAAGAGCCCAATGGGGAAAAGCTTTCCAAGCTTCGCTCTCGATCTCCTCCACGAGGAAAACCTCTCACAGTACAGATTTCGCTATTTCCCCACTCCCAGCTCTTTCCTGCGACAGCTACTATCACCATATACAATAATGGTACTATCCTCCTCCAAGCCATTGACCATAACTTAAACCTTCTTGACAACATCTTCCCCATCATTAATAACATGGTGTCTAATCCCCTCTTGGATACTCAACCCACACTTTGCGCCAGCACAAAACTGATAACACCGCCCACACTGGCAAACAACACCACCCCTCCTCCTCCTTTTCCTCCTTCCGTCCCCAACTCAACCTTCCCTTCCGTTCCACACACCGCACGTCGGCTCCTCCTCTCCACCCTGCATGCCTGTCACTCGCACCCTTAGTCCGGCGCTGACACTGCAAGCACAGGTTTCTTTTGGCACCCCCCTGAACACCATCAATCCCATCACCACACCCCACATCACAGCACCCAACCCTACCACTCCTCAGCCGTTTATGACTGAGACAGCATGCGTCCCCCTTAGTTTTGGATCCCCCTCTCCTTAAGCCCATTGCCCCCCTCCTCTGTAACATCATATCTCCCATAGATACTTTCCTCATCTACTCCCCATACTGCCTCTCCCTACACATCCTTCCCACAGCACACCCACCCCCCTCCACGCAGTATGTTGGCACATAACGTGTCATCCCACCATCACTCAGAAACCTTGTTACCGGCAGTGCAAGCCACCATCCCTTCGCCCGTCCCTTCTTTTCCCACTTCCACACATTAGCCTACCACTCCCACTATTCTCCCACCCACTACCCTCCCACACCCATGCACGGCAATGCTTCCACCCCCTTGCATACCGGCGACTGCTCATACACCTTTCCTTTCCTCAGTGCAGCCATCCACATGCACTACTCAGCCACCTACCTTGCCTATATCTGCCCCTGACCCTAGACTAGACGAAATATTGATCGTCCTGCACCAAATTAAAACGGATCTCCACTCTTTTAAAGAGGTGCTGTCGAGACAATCACCGCGCTCTATTTCCTCTAAAAGCTATAACTCAACCAAGCGCACACACCTCACTTACTCCATCTCCAAAACTCCTCCTTCCAGTTGGAAAACAGTCCCATCCCACAATACACGTACACGCCCTATGCGTAGCATCAATCAGCTCTCGGAGAGCAACCTTCTCTCTCTTCTACACTCCTACGATCCCGCTCTCCCCAACCCTTGTACGTCCTCTCAGTTGACCATCCCGACTATCCCCCTCAATCCCTTCAGACCTGCTACCTACAACAATAGAGGAGTCAGCGATTACAACCTTAGAAGAATCCCTCTCACTCAGGACTCCTCCTCCTCCCTCATCTCACCCCATCTTAAATGTATTTTGCTAAATTGTAGATCGGCTTCTAGACACGCAGCCGATATAGCTGACCTCATCTTGTCACAGGAGCTGGACTTGATAGTGTTAACTGAAACCTGGCTAACTGAATCCTCCACCCCTCTCATCGACATCCTAGTCCCACCAGACTACGACATCATTAAATTGGACAGATCGGACAAGATAGATGGAGGTATAGTTTGTATTCACCGTAGCAACCTCACTGTAAATAGAGCCATTTTGCCTACTTTCCCTTTGTGTGAATACTTATGCCTGGACATTAGCTGCAATGGCAAACTAGTATGCTCACTCCACATCATCTATCATCCCCCAGGAAACAACCTCCTCTTCACTGAACACGTCATGGACATGATCTCTACTAACAACGGGAGGCAAAACAGCCAAATATTCCTTGGTGATTTCAATCTCCATTGGAATGACAGCAATGATGCCGCAGTTAACAGCCTCAAAAACTTCCTGGATGATCTAGCCATCATCCAATCCTGCAACAGCCCGACACACAACAAAAGCTCAACCCTCGATCTTATAATCTCTAAAATGGACGTCATTCAGTTGGAGTCGATCCAACCTTGTGATTGGTCGGACCATCATATCATCACCTTCTATATCAAGGAAACTTTTAAACTCATCCCAGCCCACCCCACAAATCCAAAGATCTGGAAAAGAGATCTGAAAAATCTCAACCCTAATTCATTACCCTCCTCCAGCTACAATCTGCTTCAGCCCCCTCTTGGTACCTCCGACGCTCATGACCTCACCAACCACTACATCAACTCCATGTCCACGTTAATCAACGAGGTAGCCCCCCTGCAACTAAAGAGAGCTCCCACTAAAGTCTTGAAGCCCTGGTACAACGGTCTTCTTAATGAGGATAGACGGGCGCTCAGATCCCTGGAACGCAATTGGAGATCGGAGCCATCTGCTAACCACCTCAAAATACTAAGGAAAAAGAAAAAATGCTTACTACAAAAAGATCAAGCGCACCAAAGCAGACTTCTTCAGTCACCAATTAGACCAAGCTAAAAATCGTCCCAAAAAACTTTTCAAGTTAATCAAAACACAATCCAAGGAGGCACCATCACGGGTACAAAATTTAGCGCGCCCACAACCCAACTGTGAAGAATTCTCTACCTTCTTTAATCAGAAGATTGACAACATCAAGATGGATCTCCTTCATGACCGATTACCATGCTCAGATCTTACGAAAATCACGACCACTCTCCTTACACCGCCAACCCTACTCCCCCCCAACTCTGGCCCAAAAAACGATGCAACCTGATCCTCCTTTGACTCTTACACTGAAGAAACTTTAGGCAGGATTCTCAACGCCTTGAAGCCGGCTAATCACCTCACCGACCCTCTCCCTGCGAATGCTGTCAAAGACCTCGCACCTTGGCTTCTGCCACTCTGGACCAAAATCATCAATAGCTCTCTCCAACAAGGCTGCATACCGGACTCCCTCAAAATAGGACAGGTTTCACCCATTCTCAAGAAACCTACAGCTGCCCCTACCGACCTTAATAACTATCGTCCTATCTCCAATATTCCCACCCTGGCTAAACTTCTTGAAAAATGTTTACAACGCCAATTGACTAAACACATTGATCACTTTGACCTCCGCGATAAACACCAATCAGGTTTCAGAGCAGGTCATAGCACCGAATCGGCCATGATACACATTATTGATGATGCGGTACAAATCCTTGACCAGAACGGATCTTGTTTACTCATCCTTCTAGATCTATCTTCAGCCTTTGATACGATCAAACACGCGAACCTATTAGATCTCCTGGAACACAGAATGGGTTTATCAGGTTCACTGTTAAAATGGTTTACCTCCTTCCTACATAACCGTACCCAAAACTTCAAGGTCAACAACACGCTCTCCAATTCCTCTCCAGTAACGTTGGGAGTGCCGCAAGGGTCCTCACTTTCTCCAACACTGTTTAACCTATTCATGGAACCCCTAACCAAAATGCTCCATGCTTCTAACGTACAATTTCATATGTACGCTGACGACACACAACTCTACCTCAAGCTCAACACCCTAGAAGACATCACTTTGCTGAACTCCACTCTCAGGAATACCCAGTCCTGGCTTGCAGACAACCATCTCAAATTGAATGCTCTAAAAACAGAATTCCTCCTTATAGCCCCACCTGCCAGAGTCCCCTTAATGCAAGACTTGATCAAACAGCTTACCGCACTCAACGTGCAACCAACCATAGTGGACTCTGCAAAATCTCTGGGTATTACCCTTGACAGCAACCTCTCGATGCAAAAACACATTAGCAACGCTACTAAAGGAGCAAACTTCCAGATAAACACATTGAGGAAGCTGAAACCCTTCCTTCCAGTCGATGACTTCAAGTTGGCAGTACAAGCGCTAGTCATCCCTCATGTGGATTACGGTAGTATCTCCCTTTGTGGCCTCCCTAAAGCGACAACTGCGCCCTTAAGAGCCTCACTAAACGCTGCAGTGGCTCGAAAAGAAGTTCTCACATCTCCCATGACCTTAAAGCCTTGAATTGGCTACTGCTTGATGCCAGGATCCACCTAAAAATAGCATGCATGACGTACAATGCCTTACATCATAATACTCCCAGTTACCTCGCACAGAAATTAACGATCTCTGGTGGTCTAAGATCCTCAAGGAGTGCTGTTAACCTATTACTGAAACTTCAAAGGTTCAACAAGAAGAAAACTTACAGACGATCCTTCTCAGGGATGGCCCCTAGAATTTGGAACACTCTACCCCCCGAAACAAGACTGAATGCCTCTACCGTATCATTCAAAAAGGAAGTCAAAGCTATTCTCATGGCAAAATTCACATGAACACAATCCTATACGCAGCGACTTTCATATATCCTGGATGTTTTTATGCCCTTCCATCTTTATGTGACAATCTTCCCCCTCGCCCTGGACTCTCGCATCGGTAATGCTTTCCCAGTTTCTACCCTGCTGCTGTTTTTACGATATGCTGTTTGACTGCTACCTGCTCTTATCATGTTTGCTAACTCACATTTGTATCAATGTAAAGCGCTCTGATATCCGCAAGGATCTTTTTTCGCGCTCTATAAAACTCTCAAAATAAATAAAATAAATAAACGTATAAATTCGCCATGCTGTCAACTTGCAGCACTCTAAGTATCCAGTCACTATCCGTGTACTTGTACAATGACTCAGGCATTAACACATGCAGTGCTACAATAAAATGTGCACTATCCATGCAGTCCTCTAACCACCTCCACACTACTGATTCGCTCCTCCAATTACCCAAGTAGTACCCATGCAGTCCAGTAATCACACTGTCACTCTCCGTTCACTCCTCCAATCATCCAGCCAGTACCATGTCCTGATGGAATCACCTCGCCAAAACCCAAACACTTGTAAATTCACCATGCTGCCAAATTGCAGCACTCTAAGTATCCAGTCACCATCCATGTACTTGTACAATGACTCAGGCATTAACACATGCAGTGCTACAATCAAATGTGCACTATCCATGCAGTCCTCTAACAACCTCCACACTACTGATTCACTCCTACAATTACCCATGGAGTACCCATGCAGACCAGCAATCACACTGTTATTCGCTGTGCACTCCTCGAATCATCCAGCCAGTACCATGTCCTTACCTAATCACTGTGCCAAAACCCAAGTACCTATAAATCCACCATGCTGTCAACTTGTAGCACTCTAAGTATCCAGTCACTATCCATGTACTTGTACAGTGACTCAGTCATTAACACATGCGGTGCTACAATCAAATGTGCACTATCCATGCAGTCCCCTAATCACCTCCACACTACTGATTCGCTCCTCCAATTACCCAGGTAGTACCCATGCAGTCCTGCAATCACGCTGTCACTCTCCGTGCACTCCTCCAATCATCCAGCTAGTACCATGTCCTTATATAATCACCTTGCCAAAACCCAAACACGTATAAATTTACCATGCTGCCAACTTGCAGCACTCTAAGTATCCAGTCACTATCCACTTACTTATACAATGACTCAGGCATTAACAAATGCAGTGCTACAATCAAATGTGCACTATCAATGTAGTCCTCTAACCACCTCCACACTTCTCATTCGCTCCTTCAATTCCCCAAGTAGTATCTATACAGTCCAGCAATCACACTGTCACTCTCCGTGCACTCCTGCAATCATCCAGCTAGTACCATGTCCTTATCTAATCTCTGCGCCAAAACCCAAGCACTTATAAATTCACAATAGTGTCAACTTGTAGCACTCTAAGTATCCAGTCACTATCCATGTACTTGTACAATGACTCAGGTATTAACACATGTAGTGCTACAATTAAATATGCATTATCCATGTAGTCCTCTAACCACCTCCACACTTCTCATTCGCTCCTTCAATTCTCCAGGTTGTACCCATACAGTCCAGCAATCACACTGTCACTCTCCGTGCACTCCTGCAATCATCCAGCTAGTACCATGTCCTTATCTAATCTGTGCCTAAACCCAAGCACTTATAAATTCACAATAGTGTCAACTTGCAGTGCTGTTAGATCTATTCACTATTCATGCACTTGTACAATGACTCAGGCATCAACACATGTAGTGCTACAATTAAATGTGCACTATCCATGCAGTACTCTAACCACCTCCACACAACTGATTCAGTTCTCCAATTACCCAGGAAGTACCCATGCAGTCCAGCAATCACACTGTCACGCTCCGTGCACACCTCCAATCATCCAGCCAGTACAATGTCCTTATCTAATCAATGCACCAAAACCCAAACACTTTTAAATTCACTATGCTGTCAAAGTGCAGCACTCTAAGTTTCCAGTCACTGTCAATGTACTTATATAATGGCTCAGGCATTAACACATGCAGTGCTACAATCAAATGTGCACTATGCATGGAGTCCTCTACCCACCTACACACTATTGATTCACTCCTCCAATTACCCAGGTAGTACCCAAGCAGTCCAGCAATCACACTGTCACTCTCCGTGCACTCCTCCAATCATCCAGGAGTACCATGTCCTTATCTAATCCCTGCGCCAAAACCCAATCACTTATAATTTCACCATGCTGTCAACTTACAGCACTCTAAGTATCCAGTCACTATCCATGTACTTGTACAATGACTCAGGTAATTACACAAGTAGTGCTACAATTAAATGTGCATTATCCATGCAGTCCTCTAACCACCTCCATACTTCTCATTCGCTCTTTCAATTCCCCAGGTAGTACCTATGCAGTCCAGCAATCACGCTGTCACTCTCCGTGCACTCCTCTAATCAACCAGCCACTACCATGTCCTTAGCTAATCACTGCACCAAAACCCAAGCACTTATAAATTCACCATGCTGTCAACTTGCAGCACTCTAAGTATCCAGTCACTATCCATGTACTTGTACAATGACTCAGGCATTAACACATGCAGGGCTACAATCAAATGTGTACTATCCATGCAGTCCTCTAACAACCTCCACACTACTGATTCACTCCTACAATTACCCATGGAGTACCCATGCAGACCAGCAATCACACTGTTATTCGCTGTGCACTCCTCGAATCATCCAGCCAGTACCATGTCCTTACCTAATCACTGTGCCAAAACCCAAGTACTTATAAATCCACCATGCTGTTAACTTGTAGCACTCTAAGTATCCAGTCACTATCCATGTACTTGTACAGTGACTCAGTCATTAACACATGCAGTGCTACAATCAAATGTGCACTATCCATGCAGTCCCCTAATCACCTCCACACTACTGATTCGCTCCTCCAATTACCCAGGTAGTACCCATGCAGTCCTGCAATCACACTGTCACTCTCCGTGCACTCCTCCAATCATCCAGCTAGTATCATGTCCTTATATAATCACCTTGCCAAAACCCAAACACGTATAAATTTACCATGCTGCCAACTTGCAGCACTCTAAGTATCCAGTCACTATCCATGTACTTGTACAATGACTCAGGTATTAACACATGTAGTGCTACAATTAAATATGCATTATCCATGTAGTCCTCTAACCACCTCCACACTTCTCATTCGCTCCTTCAATTCTCCAGGTTGTACCCATACAGTCCAGCAATCACACTGTCACTCTCCTTGCACTCCTGCAATCATCCAGCTAGTACCATGTCCTTATATAATATGTGCCTAAACCCAAGCACTTATAAATTCACAATAGTGTCAACTTGCAGTGCTGTTAGATCTATTCACTATTCATGCACTTGTACAATGACTCAGGCATCAACACATGTAGTGCTACAATTAAATGTGCACTATCCATGCAGTACTCTAACCACCTCCACACAACTGATTCAGTTCTCCAATTACCCAGGAAGTACCCATGCAGTCCAGCAATCACACTGTCACGCTCCGTGCACACCTCCAATCATCCAGCCAGTACAATGTCCTTATCTAATCAATGCGCCAAAACCCAAACACTTTTAAATTCACTATGCTGTCAAAGTGCAGCACTCTAAGTTTCCAGTCACTGTCAATGTACTTATATAATGGCTCAGGCATTAACACATGCAGTGCTACAATCAAATGTGCACTATCCATGGAGTCCTCTACCCACCTCCACACTATTGATTCACTCCTCCAATTCCCCAGGTAGTACCTATGCAGTCCAGCAATCACGCTGTCACTCTCCGTGCACTCCTCTAATCAACCAGCCACTACCATGTCCTTAGCTAATCACTGCACCAAAACCCAAGCACTTATAAATTCACCATGCTGTCAACTTGCAGCACTCTAAGTATCCAGTCACTATCCATGTACTTGTACAATGACTCAGGCATTAACACATGCACGGCTACAATCAAATGTGTACTATCCATGCAGTCCTCCAGCCACCTCCACACTACTGATTCACTCCTCCAATTACCCAAGTAGTACCCATGCAGTCCAACAATCACACTGTCACTCGGAGTGCCATCCTCTTTCCTTGTAGTGCTCTAATCATCCAGTCACTACCCATTTACTCATGCAATGACCCAGGTACTAATACATGCACTATTACAATCCTCTATCCACTGCCGATACAGTCCTCTAAACACGTAATCACTACTCATTCACTCCTACAATTATCCAGTTAGTACCTGTGTACTGCAGTAAATGCATTGTGATTTCGAAACAAAGCGTTTAAATGGTTTTTATGTAGAACGTGTTTGTTTAGTAATAGAATATTATATTTTATAGATGTATTTTAATAATATTATAGATAATTTTTTTACAGATATTCTTTATCATCATTAAAATAAAATTACCATGACTTAACAAACTGAAAAGAGGAGACAACAAAAGAAGGACTAGTATTTGAAGAAAAGACAACAACAAGAATTAGATGAACTACAACATGTGGGAAAAAAGAAAAAGTCTTGTGGTAAGAGAACAAAATAATTCATTAAAAGACTTTCAAAGTCTAGAAACAGTTTGCACAATGTAGAAAATAGAAAGAATACCTCACCAACTAAGAAGAATGAGAAGAAAAATGGAGAAATTAATGGAAAATCACGTTTTCAAAAAACAATGTATGTTAAAAGGAGAAAGAATCAATTAGATGAAATAAGGAATAGAATGTTTTACAGTAGAGTTGTCTTTAATTTGTTAAAAGATGTGAAGAAATATAAAAAAAGATCAGCATTTTATAAAAAGAAGAAACAGATTGAAACTTTTGTTGAGAAGGCTTTTGAATTAAAAAGGAAATTATTCATTTTAGTTTGAAACAGAATTCGATCATTAGATAAGCCAATACATTTTATGAAGGACAAAAGTAAATAAAAAGATACTAATTAACAGAACTAACTTTTGTGCTATTGTTTTGGGTGAATGGAAGCACAGTTCAAGTTCAGAGCCTTTTTTTAATGAAGAGAGGTATTTTCAAACCTATACGTTATTGCATGAAGTTGATACCAGTGGTCGTGCTTATGCAGTAAAAAACAATGATTGCTACAAAAATGTGTGTGTGGAAGATGAAGAAGTAGTTTTAGGAGATGATAGCAAAATGTCAAGTGGCCAAATTGAAAAAGTGGACATGTCCAAAGGTGAAGACATTTATGAACATTATAGTGTACATCCTTTACATTCCAAAGAAGTGATAAGAAATACGTTTGAATTATTCCAAATGAAGAAAGTGAAGGGGAATCCCATGTGTTTGGGAAAAAAGTTTGAAAGCTCGTTGTTTTCAAGTGCTCTTCCCCACTGGAAAAGGTGGACGATATGATATACGACCAGTACAGATTCCTGCATCAGAATATCGGACAACCAGATTGTACTCAGAAGATCCAAGATTTTGACAATGTATCCCATATCTATTTCATCTTTTGTTTGAAAGTGACTTGTCTGGACTTTCATATGCAGTCAACCACATATTAAAAACAGGAGTTCATCTTCAAAATGTTTCTGCAAAGGAAACCATGGACAAAGTACATTAGAGAGAAGATCATTTAGAATCTCAATTGATTAATTTTATGGCATGTCAGCGTGGTACTAATGAGTATTGGTATCGTCGTCATGGAGAACTTAAATACATGTTAAGGAACTCCTATGTGGTTTGTTACGCTAAGCTGTGCTGAATACGCATGGGACGATTTACTTGAATTTCTTCGAGAAGCAATTTCAAATATTAAAAACATTGAATTCAAGACACCTGGAGAACTGTGTTCCTTGGATCCTGTAAATGTGTGCAGATATTTTAATCATAGGTTTCAAGCTATGATGTCTTTTATCTGCAATAAAAACAATCCTCCTCTTGGAGAAGGGATTGATTTTTTTTGAAGAAAGGAGAATCAAGCTGGAGGTGCTCCTCATATACATATGCTTTTATGGATCAAGTATGCACCCAAATTTGGAACTGATTCAGATGAGACTGTTTTATCTTTTATTGAAGACTATGTTACATGTGCTATACCAAAAACAAGAGAAGAAAACACCTTAAGGCAACAAGTGTTATGGTTTCAAACTCATCGATGTGGCAAATACTGTCGACGGAAATACAAGTCGAAGGAAAAGTTTTATACCAAATGTCGTTTTGGTTTTTCACGTCCAGTAATATCCAAAGGAAGAGGAAACAGTTTCATGTCAGCAGTGAGACATACCATCACTAGGAAATGTCCCAAAAATAATAACAATTTAAAAAGAAGTGAACAATCAAAGTATATTAATGATTATAATCCAGTTATTTTGTCGATGTGGAATGCTAATATGGATATCCAGTATGTTGCGGATAATTCCATTGCTGTTGCTCGGTATATAGCGTCATACATTACAAAGTCAGAAAAGACGGAGTTGAAAGAAATGTGGGAGGAAATTTCCCACGAGAAGAGTCTTAGTAAGAAATTGTACAGCTTTAGTTTGAAGATGCTGTCCCATCGAAAGATTGGATCCTACGAATGCTCTGATCGGTTGTCCTCTGCAAGTTTATATTCAAAGTCAAGAGGAATAATTTGGGTTAGTCTAGGTCTTGCTGCAACACGAAATCGAGTACTTAATTCTATACAAGAAATCGAATATTTAGCAGAAAATGTACTAGAAAGCACAGATATTGTTAAAACAAACATATTGGATACGTACTATCCAAATAGAAGTCCTCATCTTGAAAACATATGTCTGTATGAAGTTCTGCAATATTACAGTTTTAAGAGAAATATTACAGAGAACATTAATGAAGAAAAATATGCAGTGATTGGTTCAGAAGGATGTTTGGTGAAACATAGTAAAGGAAATCTGATTAATCTTCTGCAACTCTTCAAGCCTCGGCATCCGGAACTGGAATTACTTGGAGATTTTCAGTGCTATGAATATTCTTTTAATGCATGTAAAGATAGCATTGAATGCACAGTTTTTTCAAATTATGTCAAAATGTTGAATGAAGAAATTGATCAAGAAGCTACTATTGCAGCTGAGATTGCTAAAGACAGTTCTCAAGACAGTCAAAGTTCTGCTCCACTGAGTCAAGATCCACTAGGACATCCAATTCTTGAAAATGAAGCAGCAATCGTCATGAGTGAAGTGGAACAAGCAATGTATCAAGCTCAACATGATATTATGGACTTAGGAATCGAGGAAGAACAACTAAATATTGAGCAGAAAGAATAATATATCAGCAAGTGAGACAACAGATCGACCATGGTTTTATTCATGAAAAAAAGAATGCACATGCACATCATCTCAACCTATCCGAATGTATGTCAGTGGTCAAGCTGATAAAGGAAAAAAGTATTTTAATTAAAGTTTTGACCAGTTATCTACAGAAAAACACTGAATCACATTTATCCTGTGTTATAACCGCTCCAACTGGGTTAGCAGCACACAACATTAAAGGAATTACAGTACATAGCTTACTAATGCTACCTGTAGAACATGAAAACAAATTAGAATATCACAAGCTATCTGGAGAAGCTTGTTATGAAGTTTCAAGAGTGCTAAAGAAAATGAAACTTCTGATTATTGATGAGGTGAGCATGGTCTCAAACTTAATGCTTGCCTTTGTGCATTTAAGAATGCAGCACATTTTAAAAACAGAATACAATGTCTTATTTGGAGGAAAACATGTGATAGTTTTTGGCGATCTACTGCAACTTACTCCTGTAAAAGATCAACCAGTATTTAAAACACTTTTGCATGAAGACACCATAAAGTGTGTGGGAAGTATTGGAAATGTGAACATTTGTTCATATTTTGAATACAAAGAACTTATTAAAAATATGCGACAGGCAATTGATGAAGACTAAGGAAGTATTCTTCAATATATAATAATTGGTGTATTGACAGAACATGGTAAAGAAGCTTTGCAAAGTCGGCTACTTACAAACTTGTTTCCAAATAAAGATGTTGCTCTGGAAAAAATATACAAAAAAATCGGAGAAAATAAATCTATAATCTGCCCAATGCCAACACTGCGAGAGTGTTCTACATTCAATGAAGAACTTTTAAAGCTGGAAAAACAACGAATAATAAAAATGGAAGCCATTGATAAAATAGAGCACAAAGGTATTACTAATATTTTGACAGAAAAATTAAAAACAAAATTAGAATTCAATGGAAAAATCTATATCTAAGACTGCTGGATAAGAAAAGGATTTATATGTATGGGAAAACTGTCAGGTAATTTTACGGCGTAATTTGGATGTAGAAAAAGGTTTAGTAAATGGAGCAATGGGAAAAGTTGTTGATTTTGGTAATTATCAAAATAGAGATGGAATTGAATTTTTAAAGATTACATTTGAACAGATTGAAGAAGTAAAACAGATTGGACATTGTTCTGTTCGTTTTTTGCTTGTTAAAGATTTGTATCTTCATAGAAAACAGTTTCCTCTTTCTTTAGCATATGCGGTGACCATTCATAAGTCTCAAGGTTTTAGTGGAGACAGCGCTTTGGTAAACATTGGAAATACCGTGATTAAAGAGGGAATGGCGTATGTTGCATTGTCCTGAGTCCAAAATGTATCTGGATTGTATTTGATTGATTTTGATGAGAGAAAGATTAGCGCAGATGCAAATTGTGGGGGGAGAGTATAATCGGTTAGGAAGACTGTATGCTCCCAATTTAGGTGACTATCCTGTATATGAAAAACGTGTAGTAGGTCAAAAATGAAGATATGAGAATCTCTTTAGTGAAGTTGGAAAGAAGAAAAAAAATCAAGAATGTTGAGATTCCAAACAAAAAGAAAAGGGACAGTGTTGAAGAGATTGTTGACTATCAGTTAGAAAATAGTTCAGTTATCACCTGCTATGCTAATGTAGCGGTGAACGTCGCATTTTTTCTAGAAAATCTCCAACAGCAAATTATGGAGAATCGAGAAAAAAGGTTTTGTTCCTTGTTGTATTCTATTTTTGAAAAATTGAGAACTGATAAAACTAAAATCCAAAGTGTTTCTGGTTTTCAGAATCTTCTGGATATATGTTCTGGTTCTTCACAATTTACACAGAATGTGCAACAAGATGCTCAGGAATTTCTTATGTATATGCTTGCAGTATTGGAAGATGAAGGAATACAAATTGAACATCTGTTTGGACTTTGTTATACACGGAAACATGAATTTGAAAATTGTACATTTACTTCTACCACTAAGATAGACACTGAAAGATTCACATATTTGACAATACCAGATTGTAGAACAGTGTCTTTTAACAAATTAGTTAAATCAGCTAATCAAAATATGAAGTGTAGCCACTGCAAATCAGAAATGTTATCAACATTATTTATACAAAGATTTGGACAATATATAATTTTAATGATACAACGTTGTAGAGCAGATGGAAGAAAATTGAAAACTTTAATAAAATTTTTTGTAGCAAGTCAACTAGCAATATCAGGAAGAACTTTACGTAGCAGTAGCAATTATTTTCTACGATGGACCTTTTATGACATCTGGACACTACACTGTCTATTTATAGTGCAATAAAGGATGGACATATTGTAATGATGCCCATTTGGTTTTCAAATATCGGTTGCCTAACGAATTACCAAATTCGTACCTAATATTCCTAATGCCAAAGTTCTGAGAACATAATTAGGCCTATTGGGAATATATCAATATGAATTAATGAATTTATTTTGAATAATTTCAATATGAAGAATTTCAGGAATATCATTCGGCCTAGTGGGAAGATATCGATATGAATTAAGAAGTGTGTTTTGGATATTCTCACTGCAAATGTTTTAAAGAACATCATTTAGACTATAGGGAAGTTATGAAGAATTGCTGATCCAATTATCATTTCTGTTCTTTGATATTGTATTTAGAAAAATCTCTTAGAAAGAAGTATTTTATATATTTGATATTTGTATTATATTCAATGTTATTGAGGATGTTCATTTTAGGAAATGTGAACAGATAGTTGACTTTGTTGTAAATATTTTGGACACAGATTTGTTTTTTTTTAACAATCTTATTGATTGTATTTTTTGCCCGCTGTTATATGATGAATAACTTTGAAATCACTGTCTATGGTGAAATTCAATAGATTCTGAGACCAGCAAAAAAGGCAAACTGAATATGTTATATAATAGTAAAATTATGTGGTGTTCTTAAAATTATAATATTATATGTTATAACTGTATTTTTTCTTCTCTTTTTCAGACCCTAATTCTAAAGTTTGAACGTTTTTACAATTTTAATTATAAAAAACAACTGCAAAAATTATTTCAAATACTTTGATATCAACTATTGTAAAGGTAAGATTAAGTAACCCAAACACTATCCATGCACATTCACCTCTGCACTATCCATACAGTCCTATAACCACATAGACACTGCTCATTAACATCTTAAATTCCCCAGGTACTACCCATGCAGTCCAGCAATCACCCTGTCAATCCCAATGCACTTCTCGAGTCTCCCAGCCAGTACCAAGTACTAATCCAATCCCTCTGCCAATACCCAAGCACTTATAAATTCACTCAGGCGCTCTCCTTGCAGTACTCTAATCATCCACTCAGTACCCATGTACTCATGCAATGACCCAGGTCACAAACACATGCACTGCTGCAATCCTTTGAGTGTTACCTATACAGTTTAATAATCTCCCTGTTACTACGTATGCAGTCCTCCAATCACTCAGCCAGTCCCATGTCCTTATCCAATCACTCTGCCAAAACCCAAGCACTTATAAATTCACCATGCACCACTCTAATTATCCAGTCACTATCCATGTAATCATCCAGGGACTAACACATGTACTGCTACAATCAGATGTGTACTATCCATGCAGTCCTCTAATCACCTTCACACTATTGATTTATTCCTACAATTACCCAGGTAGTACTCACGCAGTCTAGCAATCACACTGTGACTCCCTGTTAACCCTGGCCGTAGTACTATGCGTTGTAGTTTGCATTACTACACACTACGCAAAATGCACATAGCTAAAACTGTGCTACAACAAGTAGCGTAGCAGCAATATCAACAATACCCACAAATGCTTTGATAAAGCAATTTTACATGCTAAAAAGCAGATAACCAATTCACAAAAGTGAACTGTGAATGAAAATATTAGGCAATGAAAGAGGTGATGATTTTGGGGGGTCCCCTCTAACCTAGGGGGAGGACCAAGCAGATACCATGAACACAAAGAGCATATGATGCTGGTGAATGATTCATTGGTGGTCCCTTCCTCCTAGGACCACCACAAGCACAGTTATGGGCAAAAATACAATCCCAGACAAAGGCCCTGCAAAGTATTATGGGACGAGATTAGCAGTGGGCAGTGAATATTATAGTGTCCAATATCAAAATAATTCTACAAAGAGCTGCAGTTCAACTAGTCGTTACTAGATGTCCCTCATGAGTCGAATGCAAAAGCATTGAAATTATTATTACATCAAGCTGCAGTTCCACTAGTCGTTACTAGATGTCCCTCACGAGTCAAATGCAAAAGCATTGAATCCCTTTCATGAAGCTTTTGCATTTGACTTGTGAGGGACATCTAGTAACGACTAGTGGAACTGCAGCTTGATGTAATAATAATTTCAATGCTTTTGCATGTGACTCGTGAGGGACATCTAGTAACGACTAGTTGAACTGCAACTCTTTGTAGAATTATTTTGATATTGGATACTATATTACTCACTGCCCACTGCTAATCTCGTCCCATAATGCTTTGCAGGGCCTTTGGTTGGGATTGTATCTTTGCCAATAACTGTGCTTGGGGTGGTCCTAAGAGGATGGGACCACCACCGAATCATTCAAGAAGATGTGCTTTTTGATGACTATATGCATTTTAGCATATAAAGACAGAGATACTTATTTTATCATAACTTGCACTGTGCAAGATGCTGTTCTTGTGCAATTATTGCTCAGAGCAGACAAGCACACAGTGCTACCAGCTATGCACTACGCAGTTTGCGTAGCTGAGCGTAGTTCAAAGTGTACTTCGCGTAGCTACGTGTAGTGCTACTATGCAAACTACGCACAGGGTTGCTCTCTGTGCACTCCTCCAATCACCCAGCCAGCACCATGTATTAATCCAATCACTCCACCAATACCCAAGCACTTATAAATTCACCATTCACTCACATTGCAGTACTCTATTTATCCAGTCAGTGCCCATGTACTCATACAATTACCCGGGAACTTATTCATGCACTTCTACATTCCTTTGACTGCTACCTATACAGTTTACTGATCTCCCTGTTACTACCTATGCACTCCTTCAATTACCCAGCCAGTCCCATGTCCTTATCCAATCACTCTGCCAAAACCCAAGCATTTATAAATTCATCATGCACTCTCGTTGCAGCACACTAAATATCCGGTCACTATCCATGTACTCATGCAATGACCCAGGCACTAAGACATGCAGTGGTACAATCACATGTGCACTATCTTTGCAGTCCTCTAACCACCTACACACTACTGATTCCGTCCTCCAACTACCCAGATAGTACCCATGCAGTCCAGCAATCACACTGTGACTCCCCCTGCACTTCTCCAATCACCCAGTCAGTACCACGTACTAATCCAATCACTCCACCAAAACCCAAGCACTTAAAAATTCACCATGGTGTCAACTTGCAGCACTCTAAGTATCCAGTCACTATCCATGTACTTGTGCAATGACCCAGGCACTAACACATGCAGCACTACAATCTGAAGTGCACTATCCATGCAGACCTCTAACCACCTCCACTCTAATGATTCACTCCTCCAATTACCCAGGTAGTACCCATGCACTCCAGCCAGCAATCACACTGTCACTCTCCTCCTATCATCCAGTCAGTACCATGTCCTTATCTAATCACTGTGCCAAAACCCAAGCACTTATAAATTCACCATGCTGTCAACTTGCAGCACTCTAATCATCCAGTCAGTACCCATGTATTCATGCAATTACCCAGGCACGTATTCATGCACTTCTACATTCCTTTGACTGCTGTCTATACAGTTTACTAATCTCCCTGTTACTACCAATGCACTCCTCCAGTTACTCAGCCAGTCCTATGTCCTTATCCAATCACTCTGCCAAAACCCAAGCACTTATAAATTTACCATGCACTCTCCTTGCAACACTCTAAGTATCCAGTCACTATCCATGTACTCATGCAATTACCCAGACACTAACACATGCAGTGCTACAATAACATGTGCACTATCCATGCAGTTCTCTGACCACTTATACAGTGCTTATTCACACCTTCATTTTCCCAGGTAGCGCCCATGCAGTCCAGCAATTACACTGTCACTCCCCATGCATTTTTCCAGTCACCTAGCCAGTACCATGTACTAATCCAATCACTCTATTAATACCCAAGCACTTATAAATTCACCATACACTCTCCTTGCAGTACTTTAATCATCCAGTCACTACCCATGTACTAATGCAATGACCCAGACACTAAAACATGCAGTGCTACAATAACATGTGCACTATCCATGCAGTCCTCTAACCACTTATACACTGCTTATTCACAGCTTCATTTTCCCAGGTAGTACCCATGCAGTCCAGCAATCACACTGTCACTCCCCATGCATTTCCTCAGTCACCTAGCCAGTACCATATTCTAATTCAATCACTTCGCCAATACCCAAGCACTTATAAATTCACCATACACTCTCCTTGCATTACTCTAATCCTCCAGTTACTACCCATGTACTCATGCAATGACCCAGACACTAACACATGCAGTGCTACAATAACATGTTCACTAGCCATGCAGTCCTCTAACCACTTATACACTGGATATTCACAGCTTCATTTTCCCAGGTAGTACCCGTACAGTCCAGCAATCACACTGTTACTCCCCATACACACATCTAGTCACCCAGCCAATACCATATACTAATCCAATCACTCCATCAATACCCAGGCACTTATAAATTCACCATACACTCTCCTTACAGTACTCTAATCACCCAGTCACTACCCATGTTCTCATTCAATGATCCAGGCAGTAACTCATGCACTGCTACAAAACTCCATGCACTTTCCATGCAGACCCCTAACCACCTTCACACTACTCATTCACTCCTCCAATTACCCAGGTAGTACCCATGCACTTATCCAATCACTCCGCCAATACCCAAGCACTTATAAATTCGTCATGCACTCTCATTACAGTACTCTAATCATCCAATCAGTAGCCATGTACTCATTTAATGACCCAGGCAGTAAGTTAAATTAATCCAAACACTCCGCCAATATCCATTTTATAACATTGATTTGGTGGATCGAGGGCTCTCGACAGGTAATCACCTGTATTCATCCACAAATCTAGTAAACCCCTAACCATTTCTAATTTCATTTATTTACGGTTTCTTTTGTTACTCTTTTTCATACAGCTATATCCGTATTTTAAGATTCTTTATCAGTATCCGGCTCTTTCTTGGTCTTAAGGTAAGGAGTATTTCTGTTATAGGGTTTCCCTACATCCTTCTTCACATTATCAGTTTCATTTCAGTATTACTTCATTGGGAATTCTTTCTCTTTCATTCACAGAATGAGATCTACTTTGGCTTCACTTCACGTACAATTTCTGGTCTCTCCTTTTCCCTCTTTCTTTTTTTATTCCTCTGGAGCACTTTATAAAAAAAAATGTTGTTTTCCTTTCAGCTTATCTCCTTTTCACACATGGAGTCCACCTCTTGCATGTATAGTACACAGCCTATATTTTTTATCAGACTCAGTGTACAGCATTGTCATATGTTTTCTGTTATGTCATATGATTGTTTTTTTATACAGATATTTAAGTGGCTTCTCCTGAAGAAGACGTGTGTCACGCCAAAACACGCGTAGACAATACTATCTATATCTATATAACCTAGCCACCTGTAGTTTATACCACCGCATAATGAATGTTTGTTTTATATGTTGTTGAGCTAATGGCACCAGAAATATATGTGAATTTATTTTAATTGCATGTATTGGTATGTTTTTTGTGATGTTTTTGTTTTGTCATTATGGATGTTCATGTAAATATTTTAAAGATTTGTATGAATAAACTGAATTGTTTTTAAATTGCTTTATGGCAGTACACTGAGTCTGTGTTTATCAGTTAGTATGTATAGGACCTGATTTTCGCCAGGTCTTTAGTTGCCTAGGAATGTTACGATTATAAGAATGACCCAGGCAGTAACCATCAACTACTACAATCACTTGTGCACTACACATGCACTCATATAATCACTTACACACTACTCATGCACTTTTCCAATTACCCTGCTATTATCCATTAACTCATTCAATCATGTTGCCACTTCTCAAACATTCATAAAATAACCATGCACTATACTTGCATTTCTCCGATCACCCACATAGTGTCCATCCTCTCATGCAATCACCCAGGTCATTTTCTTTTTGTAACCAGTAGATGTGGTTCAGTGAGAAACATTTTTTGCTTTTTTTTGGAACAATGAAAAAAAATATTTTTATTTAACCGTTTTTACTTTTTTGTGTTTTTTTATTTTAAAAACAACAGAGACAAATGAAGATCAGGGAATGATCTCTTGAAAAAAAAAGAGCAGCAAAGATGACATCAATGCACTGTTCGCCAACACAGAGCTCGTTGGCGCACTTAATGCAACTTACAGCTGCATTTAGAAAATTCAGGCATGATATGAGGCCTTGGTGCAGATGGAATCTGTGCAGAAGTTGATGGTGTACTTGGGTCTCCTTCAGCAGCAGCATTCAACTGTCTCTTTCTTTCCTCTCTTGCAAGGTGTACACGGTGGATGGTCTCCATATGCTTTTTCATACTACTCGTATCGCAGGAGTACTTTTTATCGGAGCCTTCTTCTGCTGCACGATCTGTTCTTCCTCCTATACTTGAACTGGATCAACTTCGGCAAAACTAGAAGCCATAGTTGTATTAAACATAAACAAACACACAAAAAAGGTATATCAATATAACCCCTTCAGCGCGCCGCGGATTTCCGCGCCACGCTGAAGGTTCTGAGCGCGGGCGGGGCCATGACGGAACGGTTCCGTCATAAGCACAGCCCAACCGACGTGCATGACGGAACCGTTCCGTCATGGGCGTCGAAGGGGTTAAAGAGAAGCAAGAAACAGGTCTTCTCTCTATCAAGGACAAAAACTAAGGGAAATATCAGAAGGATGGATACTCCCTCTTTCACAATGAAATTGATTTCAACCAATCAGATTCCTTTTTTCTTTTGCTGACATGAAGTCGCGTAGGGTGCGCGCACTCGTCATGTACCCTTCGCGCACCCACGAAAATCATATATATCATTATACACTATAAATAAAAAATTCTATAAAGTTTTAATAAATATATTAGCAAAACTGTTCAGTCTAATATCATACTCAAACTTTCTAAAATCATTTTTTCAACTTTAAAAATATGCCGAAGTTGTGACTTTGAAAAAACAGTTCTGGGTTTTGACTTAATGGCAGCAAGGCCAAGATCACGGCGCGACCCAAGAAATACCTGCAGGGAGATATTGCGCACATTAAGCGGCTACGCTGCGCATTTCGTAACTTTCCTTTCATCTAAATTATATTGAAAATAATACTTTATAAATACTTTTATTAATACATTAAGACAAACACTAAAAGGAAAACTTTTATTTATAATTATTAAAGAGAATTAATACTTTACAAATTACGCCGAAGTCGCGACCCCAGCGCGACTTTTTGAAATGGCTACCGGAATGCGTGCAGCCAATGTGTAGGGTGCACAAAGGGTGCACGATTTCTGTATAATATAAAAAAAAGAATGAATATAGATTTCCTAACTCAATATTATTCAATTTTTTTTTAAATAGATATATATGTATATATATATATTCTCTCGTCAAACGGCCCAAAAGGAGAGCGCTCTTTCTCATAGCGGGTGCTAGTGTCGAGAACGGGCCAGTCCTCGTAATCAGTTTTACACCAATTTCCCTCGAGAAGGAAGCACTGCACACCAAGGAGGTTGTTCAGTTCGAAGACAAGCAATTGATACCCTTATGAACAATGATACGATCATAATCAAACCTGCAGATAAGGGGGGCAACGTGGTCATTCAAAATAAAACCGACTACATCAAAGAGGCCACAAGACAGCTGGATGACGTCAAGAATTATGTGAAACTATCTCATAATCCACTAAATGAATTAACTCTAAATTTAGAGCTAAGAATTAAAAAGTGGCAAGAAGAGGGATTACTGACATCAGAAGAATCTCTATTCTTAAAGAATGAAAGCCCAGTGATGCCTACGATGTACTTCTTACCGAAGATACATAAAACCCTAATCAATCCTCCAGCTAGGCCTATAATGTCGAGCTGCAACTCATTATATGAGAATGTATCAGACTACGTAGATTTCTTCCTGGCACCGCTAGTAACGAACCTAACATCATATATAAAAGACACGGGGGATTTCTTAAGAATTCTATCAAACCTTGGATGGCATGAAGGCTCTTATTTAGCCACAATCGATGTAGTATCATTGTACACTTCCATCGACCACGACATTGGACTACAAGCTGTTGGATATTTCTTGAAACAACGCAATATACAACAATCAAAACACACGAGAATGCTCTTAGACATGATAGAGCTTTGTACTCGTAACAACATTTTTATATTTGACGGTCAGATATACTCCCAACAGTGCGGAACTGCCATGGGAGTTTCATTTTCTCCAAGCTATGCCAATCTCACCATGGGTTGGTGGGAGAAACTAATAGCTTGGAGAGATGAAAATGAAGTACACACTACCAAAACAGAATTATGGTTGCGCTATATTGACGACTTATTCCTCATCTGGAGTGGCAGCCAGAAGGAATTTGAAGAGTATATGACCATCCTGAACAACAATGAAATAGGTCTACATTTTACTCATAACATCAGCAACCAAGAAATTCAATTCTTGGATGTAACAGTGTACATAGAAAACCATGAAATCAAAACGAAATTATACAGAAAACCAACTGCGACAAACAGCAGTTTACATGGAAAGAGTTTCCATCCCCCTCAATTGAAAAAAAGTATCCCTTATGGGAAATTCTTGTGAATGAGACGCAATTGCTCTGACGATCTAGAAATGGAAAAAACCTTTAAGGAAACAGCAATAAGATTTCAACAAAGAGGATACTGTGATAAAGACATCAATCAGGGTCAGGAAAGAGCGAGAGCCATTCCACGAGCACAGACTTTGAAATACAAGAAAGAACAAACAGAGAATGCCATGATTCGAGTAATTCTAACATACAGCAAAGAAAACTATCAAATTATAGATATCCTAAAAAAACACTGGGATATCTTGAAGAAGGACCCAGATATTGGACACACAATTGGTAACCAACCCAATATCTCATATCGAAAAGCACCTTCCTTGAAAGACAAATTGGTGAAAAGCCACATGACAACCAGCAAGAAAGTAAAAAACTGGTTGGAGACCAAACAGACAGGCTTCGTACGCTGTAACACATGCAAGGCATGTAAACATGGCATAAACATGAAACAAACAGTTGATTTCATGGGTAATACATTCAACATTACAGAAAGAATCAACTGTGAATCTACATACGTTGTGTATGTTATTGTCTGTGGATGCGGACTCTGGTACATAGGCAGTACCATCTGCCCGCTAAAAAAGAGAATCCTGGAACATTTACGAGCTGTGCAGAATGAAGACACCAACTATGCAATTGCTAAACATCTAAAAACCCATAAAGAAAACATGAAACAAAACATAAGATACTTTGGCCTGACAACTGTGCCAAAAAGTGAGCGGGTAGGAAACAGAACAATGAAATTACGAAGATTGGAATCCAAAATGATCATACAATTCAAGACTAAGGTCCCCTTTGGTCTCAATGGCGATGAGGAGTTACATAGCCATCTGTGATCTTGCTGCGTTACATGAACTCACAATGGATAATAAATCAAGGGCAATCCAATAAGAACTTGTATCCGTATTTGTCTGATGAACTGAATAAAATACACAGTGTTTCCTCGCATGCACTGAGCATAGAATTATTAGGAATCATGCACTGAGCAAGTATGTTACCGGGAGTACTGTAAGGAATGAATCACCATTCCAAGGATGCGACAAACAGCAATCTAATTCAATCATAACACACACTGAGTGTTATCACAGGAATTCGTATCTTCCCGATCAATTACATTTATTTCTACAAACACTGTACGTAAATAATCACAATATACGGATACGGTAACCTCCCTTGTAGAAACAATGGAAATATATCCAGAAAGAAAGAACTCAACATGCTGAAAAAGGGTATAAGGAATATAAACTACATCTCCCATAATTCTTCCTAAATGGTCAATATGGGCAGAACTATAAATAAAGAACACTGAAAATGGACTCACACACCGTGAGCAAGACCGATTGTGGTTGAAACGCGTTGGTGGTGGATGTTGGTGATTATTTGCACGGAAAATAAAACCCCTGAAAACTTCGAAACGAACAACCTCCCTGGTGTGCAGTGCTTCCTTCTGGAGGGAAATTGGTGTAAAAAAAAGAAAAATAAATAAATATATATATATATATATATGTGCGCAAACGAGATCAGCTCTTCCTGGGGATCTCGCCCGTGGTTGGGTGGAGCGTGAAGCCGGTAGAGCTACCGCCGGCAATAGTAATCCAAAGTACATGCAAATAAGCCACGCACTCTCAGTAGCGGTAACGAGTTTAATGAACACTGTTACGCGTTTCGGGAGTCGCGCTCCCTTGGTCACACAGTGAAAGTTACGAACACAATTCTCTATAAATGCATACATGATGGTAGACATAGTCATAGGACTCAGGATCTTAGTCATGTGTAAACAAAGTGACTTTGGCGGCCATCTTAGAGTGGGTACATTTTGTAATGCAAAGGGAGACAAACTTGTTCCTTGCAAATTTCTTTCAAAAGACACAGTGCATTTAACAAAAATGAGCATTGGAATGACACCGGTAACATTATTTAGGTTGGTGTCATAGACGCGTGCTTATACTATACAATAAATCCTATTCACGTCATAGTGACTTATAGCCAGTACATATGCACACTTGATGATAACATATTATGGTTTGGACTCGTCATAGTGACACGTGTACAAACACAACAACCAGATACGTGTTCCAGAGAACAAGCTTACGGTGGCCAAATTTCAGCAAGCGTAATAATACCCAACATTCTATGCTTCAAGGTGACAATTAGCCATGAGGTATAGACACAATTGCATGTACTACAAATTTCTTCATCAATCAATACTCGCACCATAGTGGTGGTACTCTAAGAAAAAGCATTTTGCCTCCAATACAATTTTCTGACTGTAGACCATCTAATAAGTCCCCCTACCCAACCTGTGCATATACAGAACAGAAATTCGTGAAAAAAAGATAAGTGTAGAAAAAAGTGATGTCTTATCTACTCATCTTCAGATTTCTTATCTGTGGATATGAAGAAAAGGGTAGGAGCCCGTGAAGTGCTCGTGAAGATATAATGGGCCCCTTCCTTTCCTCCTGTAAGAAAAGGACAAGAAAAGAGTATTAAAAATATTACCAAAACAGTATTTTCCATTAAAAACCAGCATAGGTTGTATACATTTTGCACGTAAATGAAAAAGAAGACAAGTGTGCATATGTACTGGCTATAAGTCACTATGACGTGAATAGGATTTATTGAAAGTATAAGCACGCGTCTATGACACCAACCTAAATAATGTTACCGGTGTCATTCCAATGCTCATTTTTGTTAAATGCACTGTGTCTTTTGAAAGAAATTTACAAGGAACAAGTTTGTCTCCCTTTGCATTACAAAATGTACCCACTCTAAGATGGCCGCCAAAGTCACTTTTGTTTACACATGACTAAGATCCTGAGTCCTATGACTATGTCTACCATCATGTATGCATTTATAGAGGATTGTGTTCGTAACTTTCACTGTGTGACCAAGGGAGCGCGACTCCCGAAACGCGTAACAGTGTTCATTAAACTCGTTACTGCTACTGAGAGTGCGTGGCTTATTTGCATGTACTTTGGATATATATATATATATATTCACTGAAAAAACCATAGGTTTCACACATGTTATAGTTAGCGGAAATTTTACTGATAAAAAACCAATGAAATTGCCCCGTTATAGTTAGTGCTGGCAACTATAACTCACGCGACCGCAATCCTCTGCTGATGCTAATACTGTATTTAGACACTTATTTGCCCATGTCTTCTTCCATACATTTTTAGCTATACATATATTACAAATATTTTTTTTTATAAAGACACATATGTCATCAGCAGAAGATTGCGGTCGCGTGAGTTATAGTTGCCAGCACTAACTATAACGGGGCAATTTCATTGGTTTTTTATCAGTAAAATTTCCGCTAACTATAACATGTGTGAAACCTATGGTTTTTTCAGTGAATTTGCAAGGTTTTTTAAATGCTAATTCCTAACTATAACGTGTGTGAAACCTATGGTTTTTTCAGTGAATTTGTACGGTTTTTGAAATGCTAAGTTACTTTACGCCATTCGAGGCGTGCGCGCCCACTTAACGCAGTGCGTTCCGTGCACGGTTTTTATCAACTTTAATAAGCCCTGTACATTTGGTGGCCTTCGGCCACCAAAAGCACAGGGGGTGGGGTCAATGTGGATAGTGTTTTTTTTATTTCGATTTTATAATTTCATGTTGCCAAAATATAGTTTTTTTACTGATGTAATAAGCCCTGTGCATTTGGTGGCCTACGGCCACCAAAAGCACAGGGGGTGGGGTAAGTGTGGATAGTGTTTTTTTTTTTCCTATTTTTTACCGTACGCTTACGGTAAGCGTACGGTAAGCGTACTCGGCGAAATTGCCGAAAAAAAAATAAAACAGTTTTTGCTCTTGGGGGATGTTTGGGGACTCCCTCAACATGACTATGTGGGAGGGAGTTGTCAAAACAGCCCCGTAACATGTTTTTGGGCATCATGTTTGATAAATAACACTCAGTGCGAGAGACAAAATGGCGGACGCCGCTTCCTGGTTTCGGCCGATTCGAATGTTTACTAAGATCTAAAAGCCAATCAGAATCGCGCTCGCGCACGCCACCGTACGCGTACGGTAAGCGTACGGTAAGCGTACCGTAAGCGTGCTCAGATATATATATTGATTTAAAGGCTATTTTCTCAGAATCTACTGAACAGATTTACACCAAACCTACAAAAGGCACTTCCTTGACATAGGGACTACCTCTCTGCCAAATTTCTAGTAATTCTGTTCAGCCGTTCGGGCTGTAGCTCGTTCTAAAGGTCCTATGGAAAAATGCATGGGAAAAACGCGTTTTGGGACCCCCCTTTTATCTCAGCCCCCGCTTGACGAATCCCCCAGAGACTTTCAGGGTAGGAGCGGAGCGTAGCGCCCCACCTATTTTGAGAAATTCGCGAGGATTCATCGACCGGCGCCAAAGTTATTCAAAATAGAATGTTGCGGATTTCCTATGGAAAAGGGGTCCTAACTATAACTACCTACTGGCGACCGCCAGTAGGTAATATATATATATATATATAATATATATTATATATATATATATATATATATATATATGTATATGTAATATATATATATATATATATATAAAAATTAAATAAAAACACATAGCATTGAGGTACATTAGACTTACAAATTTTCATTTAAAAGATCTTTGAAATTTACTGAAAAAACCCATAGGTTTCAGGCACGTTATAGTTAGAAATTAGCATTTAAAAAAACCCATAAAAATTCACTGAAAAAACTATAGGTTTCAGGAACGTTATAGTTAGTTGGACATTTCACTCATACCAAACCATAGAAATTCCGGTGTTATAGTTAGTTCAGCTAACTATAACTCGCGCCCCCGCAATGCACTGCTGATGATGTCAAATATTACATCATTCATGACATGGTCAGTGACAACACTGACAACATCACTGATGACATCTCAACTTACATCACTGATGACATCATCCACATGGAAAGCTGATGCACCTCCTCACAATTGAT